>NC_028450.1:37187792-37238504 GCF_000263155.2 Setaria italica
CACATTTGGAGGACAATGTGATTGGATGTTTCATACGATATGATCGATCTGGATAGACAATCCCCTCCCCCCCCCCCCCCACACACACACACACACACACGGCGCGCGAACAGATTGCTTTCATATACGTGGTTTATCCTGCTCTTGTACTGGTTTATATGGGACACGATGCTTTTACTGCACAACATTACAACTTTAAGAGTAGTTATCATATTGGATTTTATGTGTCAGTACCAGATAAATTTTTTATTTTCCTTTGCTCCTTTTTTAATTTTTAGTAAAGTAATTTGTTATCGCAATATTCATTTAAAACATCGGACTGTGTTTGTAGAATCACTCAGATCGCCTGTTCTGGTGAGTGTAGTTGGAATCAAGCAATTAGTACTGGAACTTTTGCAATTATCAAGCACTGCTCTTCGTTATGCTGTTTTTTCTGGAGTGAAGATTGTGCATACATGGTCCAGAGTGCATGGTCAGATATACATACCAGAAATCAATTGGACGCTGATGATACTGTGCCTGGCTGTTAATATTGGCTTCAGAGACACAAAGCACTTGGCAAATGCACAAAATAAAGAAAAAGCGAGCTTTTAACTATCTAGACGATTGTGGTGTCATTTATGCGCTTCATGCATTTATTTGAGCACGGTGCAGCTTGGCTTTGCATATATAATATATTTGATTGCCATATGGTGCAACAAGGCTGAGAGGATATATTAGCTAGAGCTATTTTAGATTGAGAGGATCATTTTCTCACAATGGGGTTTCTTCTCTTCTTTTTGCTACCAAGCTGAGACGATTCGTATTAGCTAGAGCTATTTTGATTATGGTGCAGGATTAACTGTGGTGTATACCTGTAGTCGCACAATGCAAATACATACGACATGTCCAGTGTTTTGAAATATGCAATATGATGGGCGTGTTACAAAAACTGTGATTGTTTCTCTGACTCGTTTTAAAAACAAAATATGGAATTCTGAAAGGTCAAATCTGTAGGTTGATATCTGGAAGCTATTAAACAATTAAAGTGTGCAATCTGGAGTTAATGTGGAGTGGAAAAATTCAGAAACTTTCTGAATCCTTTTTGAGAAAAAGGAAGAACAGATTCTTGTTTAGTAAAAAAAAATTGTTCCCTAAATGGCTGATCTTTTCAAACAATATAGATGAGTTCACATCTCATATATAGCTACCCAATTCATGATCCCCAACTATTGTAGTGCAACTCGAAATAAAATGCAGAGTGCAACAAGGAAGGTACATGTATCAGACTTTAATTTCTTAACAGCCGGCTGCTCGATCAACTCCCAGTAACATATCTGTATGTCCTTTTTTTTATCACGTGCGGCACGCACGCACGTGCACTTCCATTAGTAATCTAGTAGTAATACCTACTTTGAGTTTGATTGCTCTTTCTCATCGTTGGAGCTGTAACTCAAGAAAGTGTTAATAGATTTTGTAAATGGTATGCTCAAATTCAGAATATAAAGGTAAGATGACACGCCAGGAACATTCTCATCGTTGTAAGGCCACCGATAAACTAACAAAAGTATGGCAAATCAAAAGATCTCAAAAAGCAATAGTTTCAAGAATGAGGGTACTGTTTGTTTCAGCTGCATTTTTTAGCTTTTCTAAAATACCAACGCTTGCTTTAGAAGATGCGTTTAGCTTCATGACTCAAAAAGATAAAAAAAGTTTAAAACTGAGCTTTCCAACTTTCTATATAAACCCATCTTTCCTGAGCTTCTAGCTTTTTCGGAAACCACACAAGAAATTCGTTATTTATTTAAGCTTCTGACTTTTTATACCGAGAAACTGCTAAGATCAAACAAATAGCCCTGAGTATGAGCCCTTGCACATGCCCAATATATTGACCTTACTATATTGTTAGGTAGTTTTTCCAATTCCAATGCATATAATTTGTGCTCCAAGCTTGAAAATATCTCCGCTCTCTAATTACTAATAATGATCTAGCCATGTCGCACATGTCGGAGAAGTAAAGCTATGTCGCAAATATGAGTTGAAGCCTCGATGAGGAGAGGTCCGCTGTTTCATGTTTGCAAGAATACGTTCAATACGCTGAGCGAAGGTAGATGGAACAACGGTCTGTTGCTCCCCTCTCCCGTTCCGTTCGATCGACCTCGGCCAGGAAATTCGCAGGAAGCGAGAGCACGCGCTGGACCCGAATCTAACGACCACCGGTTTCTTTTCTTCCTTTGTTTCGCGACGGAATAATGGCCTGCGCCGGCCGGCCCCCGTCTGTTGTCCGACGACCCATGCCGTGCTGCTGCGTCGCCGCACCTGACCGTATCGCGCGCTGCCGTTGGGACCGGCCAAAGTTGACGCGCCCCACGACGGCAACTAACCCCTGCCCGGCCAGCCCACACTGTTATCCTATTAGCCTGTCACCAACTATAACCCGTCCGTCCCCGCGTGGATCCCCCGCGGCGGCGTCTCCAATGAGCCACCCTGTGCTGCTGTGCAGGGGCATGTGGTAGTTTGCTACGGTAATGCATCGCGGATTTGCAGTTTTACTAGCAGGCTACTAAGCAGTAGTAGCATAACATGGGTTACTGCAGGTGGCGAGAGGTGTCACTCGTGGGGTCCTTTCTTGATAATGCCGAGTCTAATCATGTCCCAAATTATGGTACGGTCTACTACTGTTACAGGGGAGGTACCTTGACGTTGTTTGCTCGATGGAACGTGAATGCAAAAATCTATCATCTGATCGTGGACCACTCCACCGAATCTTTTATTGATCGTGGATTAGCTCTTCATTACCGGCTGCCCTCATTTCACTCCTTACATAGCATTAGCATGTTCAGCTAACGAAAAAGTGGATAAACAATTTATCACCGCCAAGATTCGTAGCCTGAGCCCTAGGGCACACAGAATTTCTTCGACGCCGCCACACTGGATCCGGATCGCCAGTTCACCCAGGCCAGGCTTGAGAAGATGAAAACCCAAGCGCCTGCACCCAGTTCGGACAGCCATTTGTTTAGTCCCCACCACCCCCCTCCGCTCCGCTGTGCGGCGCCCGGGAATCACTCCGCACGCGAACTGCAGTCGCGGACACCCCACGCCCAGCTCAGCTCGGCACCACCACTCCATCGGCCGCGGCGGAGGCAGGCAGCAGGAGCTGGAGCCCATCGAGCCGCGGCCGGCACGGCAGGCACTCGCTAGCCTTTTCTTTAATCCGGAACCCCTCCCTGAGCTCCCCCGCACTACACTGCATCCCTCCCGCGACGTTTGACATTGGGCGCGGGCGCATGGCCCCTTCCCCACCACCGCCACCTCGTCGTCTCCTTCCACTCCCCCTCCCCCGACTCCACGCGGAGTGGTGAGCTGTCGCCTGTCGCCTCTCCGGGCGAGCTGAGGCGGCGGCGAGGAGCGCGCGCTCGTCCTCGTCGCAATGGCGGCGGAGGCGGCGGCGGAGATCGTGCGGGAGATCGCGGCGGTGGGCGCCGCCGACCTGGCCGCCGCCGCCGAGCCGCTGCGCGCGGACTGCCTCCGCCTCGCGCGGAAGGTGTCCCTGCTGTCGCACCTCGTCGCCGAGGTAGCCGAGGCGGGGGAGGGCGACGCGGCGGCGGCGGCGTGGGTGCGCGAGCTGGTGAGGGCGCTCGAGGCCGCCAGGAGGTTCGTCGACCTCGGGCGAGCGCCGCCGACGCCGACAGCCGCGGCGGGGGCGTCAGATCAGGTGAGGAGATGCTGGGATGGTCTCGTATGGTTGCCTGAAGCGTTCCGCTCAAGCTGCATTGCTCCTTAGTCGGTGCGTTCCCCGTTGGGGGATTCCGTCGAACACCTGTGGCGCGTGTTCGAAGTAGTTCTGTTCGTCTGTTTGCTGCCCCCTCTTGCTTCGTTCGGGGTCGGCTGTTAATTACCGCACTGCCCTGCATCTGTAGTTGACGTAGCAACTAGTTTATCTGTGATTGTTGGGATTCCCGATTCCGTCAAACTCTTGATGTTCGCGTCTAATTTGTCTGTTGCCCTTCAATTGATTCCCACTTTAGCCCTTCAATTTACTAATTGATTGCTGCAAAGGCCCCATGGAATTTGTGAATATGTCAGTTGACGATATCTAGCATCTTCAGCAAGGAGGAGCAGAGATCGGATTTCAACCTGGTTTCATATTACCTGACATGCTTGTCGTGTGGTCATCTAAAAAGGTTCATTGTCAGTGTTTTTCACTGATTACTGAAACTATCCTCCTTTTAGAAGAGAAACACTTCCGAGGCTTTCTATCTTATTTTAGTGAACATCATGCATCCCTCCTAGGTATTCACCATCATCTTAGCAAATATGTCTTTTCCGTCCATTATGTGTAAACTTACTCTAATGTATTAACAATTTGCTTCAAAGGAAATGTTAATGGCTTTAGTGCAGCATAACTACATCGTATTACAATTTATCAATTGTCAATTTACTTGTTTATTGGTGTTCCAAGGTAATGTTTTGCTACTAAAACTTGCACTGAAGAAGTTGTATGGTTGCTTGTGCTGTGGAATGTACTGAGGGAGTCGTCTCACTTCTTGAGGGCATCACATCTGAGCTATATTTGTTCAAATTTTATCCAGATATAGCTAGACACTGTTCTTATTTACTAAAATCTGGATTAGTTTTGGTATGTATGGAAGTTTTTAGAAGGGACATTTTCAGGCTTCTAACACCTTGCTGCTCACTTATGGGATTTCAAATCAGCTTGTCTAGCATATTTTTTTATCAGTCTGGTTAATCTGGTTTGCAAACAGTCCTGTCCTGTAAGGAATCTACTGGGTTCTTTCCTGAAAGGATTAAAGCTGGCAAGTGCTGGGCATCTTTTTGCATGTGTTGCATCTAGAATTGTCCTTTTCACTTTAATGGCACACTTTCATTTCTGTTATATGGGATATATGGATCTGACATTTATGTAAAAGCAATCTCTGCTTCTTTCTGTCTTATTTTCTACAAGTTGCCTGTGCCTTAAAAAAGTTGATCTGTTTAAAATATATGATCTAAGGAAAATTTTGATTTATAATGTAACGTGATATATATAACAGCTGTGGACATGTAAGGAAAACAAAAAAAATTTAATGGCAAAATTTCACCATGCATCTGGATATGAAATTTGCGAATCATTTGGAAACAAAAAATCTATTCTCATTTATATTGCTCCCTCATCCTTCATGAAGGAGATAGAAACGAGAGAGATAGAGCTCAGGAGTGAAATCAGGAGCAAACATGCCTTCTATATGATCCCTAGAGTTTATATTACATGTAGAAGGCAATGCATAGCTAACTGAATCCTAGTCAACCAAATCTGAGCTCGAGATAGGTCCAATTCTAACTGAAGAACTTGTACATGATTTGAGCTAGATGTTCGCTAACACTCGTCTTTTTGTTTCCATACCTGTTTGTCGGTTCGTAAGCTTGAGTTTTGCCTAACCACTTATGATCGTGTTCCTCAGTAAATGCAGCCTTCAAATGTAGTTGCATCAATGCTTTGGTCCCATGTTGTCTTCTGCTTATGTTTGTATTGTTATTAACAGTTGTTCTGACCTCCCTTTTTTTCTCCCTTGGTTAAGGATGCCACCTGCAACAATACTGATCTCCAGTTCAAGTATGTCACCTGGCAATTGCAAGTTGCTCTAGCAAATCTGCCACATAGCTGTTTTCGGATATCGGATGAAGTTCAAGAAGAGGTATAGTAAAATTGGTTCATTGTGGAGATAAATCCTTTATTTTCAATCATACATGTTTGAACTTTTTTAAGCTTATAGGTTGACTTAGTGCGAGCTCAGCTTAGAAGAGAAATGGAAAAGAAGGGAGCCCTTGATGTAAACGTGTTTACAAAAGTTCATGATATCTTAACTCAAATTGACAATGCTGGATCACAATCTCAGCAACCCCATCAACAACCAGAGCAATCACAGATGGAGAAATTTAGTAAAGATCACCTGGAGTTGCAAAACACTGTTTTACTAGTTTCAGAAATAAGCGGGTTATCCAAATCTGACATGACGAAAATAACGTCCGAGCTGATTGAAGGACTTGAAAATGTTGGAACTCCTGATTCTCCCAAACCTGCCAATGTTGATAGTCAATCAAGTGATGAAACGAAAAGCTCATCTGAGGAAGTTAAGAAGCCTGACTCCGTAGCTATTCCTGAGGATTTCCGTTGCCCGATATCTCTCGAGCTGATGAGAGATCCGGTCATTGTTTCCACAGGACAGGTGAGGCTTCACATCATCACTCTTTTACTGGTCCTCCACTGTAAGATTCACTCTTAAACTGTCATGTATAATTTGCCATCTGCTGACAAATTGCTCACAAATTCTGTAGACTTATGAGCGTGCTTTCATCCAGAGGTGGATTGACTGTGGAAACCGGACCTGCCCTAAAACTCAACAGAAGCTCCAGAATCTTACATTAACCCCAAACTATGTGCTAAGAAGTTTAATAATGCAGTGGTGTGAGGAAAAGGGGATCGAACCACCTAGCAGATCTAAAAGTGATGGCTCTTCTCTTGAGGTTGGTGGGAACAGATTAGCAATTGAAGCATTGGTTCGCAATCTCTCTAGCAGCTCGTTAGATGAACGGAAATCTGCTGCCGCTGAGATAAGATCTTTGGCCAAGAAAAGTACAGACAACCGTATAATTCTAGCAGAGTCTAGTGCTATCCCAGCTCTAGTGAAACTTCTGTCGTCAAAAGACCAGAAAACCCAAGAACATGCCGTGACAGCTCTTCTAAATCTCTCCATATATGATCAGAACAAGGAACTGATAGTGGTTGCTGGTGCCATTGTCCCAATCATACAAGTGCTTAGGACAAGTAGCATGGAAGCAAGAGAAAATGCAGCTGCAGCTATTTTCAGCCTGTCACTAATCGACGATAACAAGATAATGATAGGAAGCACCCCAGGGGCAATTGAAGCATTGGTTGAGTTGTTGCAGAGTGGTAGCTCAAGGGGTAAAAAGGATGCAGCAACGGCACTCTTCAATCTATGCATATACCAAGCTAACAAGGTGAGGGCAGTTCGAGCAGGGATCCTGGTGCCACTTATGCGGATGCTGCAGGATTCATCCAGAAGTGGGGCTATTGATGAAGCGCTGACCATCCTGTCAGTTCTTGTGAGCCATCATGAGTGTAAAACTGCTATATCTAAGGCGCACGCCATACCCTTTTTGATAGATTTGCTACGGTCGGGCCAGGCCCGCAACAAGGAGAATGCTGCTGCTATTTTACTTGCACTTTGCAAGAAAGATGCTGAGAACCTGGCCTGTATAGGGAGGCTTGGTGCTCAGATACCACTAACTGAGCTGGCGAAGACCGGCACAGACCGAGCTAAGCGCAAGGCAACCTCACTCCTGGAGCATCTCAGTAAGTTACAGGTGCTCTAGTTCCACTGCCCACCGCATACCGTTTTGTGGGTGTGCGTGTGTTTTTTCAACTTTTTTCACGTGTATGTATACATACAGGAAAATTGTAACTTCATCTGCCATCGAGTGTGAATTTAGTGGGTTGGTGATTAGTTTGTTTCAGTCACAGTCAAACGCGTGTCAATCGATTCGCACCATAAATTGGTTGGTGCTGCTGAATCTGAAATGTTCTGTTGTTCATCTGCATGAAGTTTTGATTTCAGATTTTAGGCTCAAGGTGCGAAACTATCTAGGTCGCGATCGAAATATCTACTCATGACATCTTTGTCTTCAAGATATCAACCTGATATAAACCTGATATCTTCAGCACTTCATTCCTGGGGGTTCCTTTCTGAAGATCTGGAGAGTTTCGTTTGAGTGCAGCACCATCTTTACCTTACGCAATTAATTTGTTGGAGCCACATTGTACCCACCTGGACATGATTACTGAGGCGACTGATAGAAAAGCACCACGGTAATGATGGTTTTATGCTTGTTACCTGAGTGCCTGTTTCTTTAATCCGAGGTTCCCCTATGTCTTGGGCACAATCATATCATTACTTGTTAAAAATGTCGACCTTGACTCGAAACAGGATAAGGATGAAATGGATCGATGACGAACCAATATTCCCCTACTACAAAAATTAAAATAAAATAAAAAATCAGTGCCATGGTATTGTTCCCGGTCGTAAACACTGAACTGCTCAGAGCATCTGCTTGCATCAGATGCGGATCATACCATCAGGAGTCAGATGACAGAGCACTCCAACGCAATGCAACGAGTACGTGCTGTGTACTGCTGGTGAGTTGGCCACTCGCTTTCATGGGGTGGTGATGCCTTCGCCCTTGGGACTTGGGGAAGAGACCAAAACCACGTGTGCACACGAATTGTCAGTTTGTCCCGCCCGTTGTCACCACGTAACAGATGCTGTTTCTGATGTATCGCCATGGAAAAAGATGATGGCTTGATGAGCTCGGAGAGTGTATTATAATCTCAAAGGCATGCATCAAGTGCTGTACCAAACAATGCAGCGGAAAAAAGACGATCGCGCCTGATTATCTCAACATTATCAATGCAATCCTCGTTTTAATTTAGTGTCAGAAAACAAAAGGCACTTTCGCAGGCCATCATAGTCATCAGGAAGATGCATGATACGTACCAGGCACATTGGATGGTCACACGAACTGACAATTTGATACCGGGAGTCTTGTCAAGATCGTGCACGAGCTTTACCTCACGCACTACCGACACGAGAACCCTTTCGTGAGCAAGCACAGGAGGACGAGATGGATGGTGCAGCCTCCAAAGCAAGCTCCCATCTCCATTGCCCTACAACAAACAAGAAGGAACCGTTGACCTCCGGCACGTCTTGTACGCGCGTGGCAAGACGCAAGAGGAGGAGATCTATGGGATTGACCGCGTTTACACACACCCATTCCGAGGGAAACAAGAGGACAAAACGGCGTGTGCGAAGACCAGCGATCTGGAGCAGCGAATGGAGAGGTACCTGAGTGTTCACACCGACGCAGGGTGGTGTGAAGTGAAGTTCGAAATTCCTGTGGTTAAGTGAAGTCAAGTGGCGAGGAGCTTACCCTACCCCCGGACAATCTTTTGAGAATGCTTGCAAGCTTCCAACCCTCGCATTTTCACATGCACGGTCCTCCTTTCGTGCTGAAGCCTCAACGTCCTCGGACAGTCTGTAGGCGATGTTATAGGGAAAGTGATAGCGGGAGAGTTAGATGCGGCAGCAGAAATGGAGGAAGATGTCAATGGATTTAAAAAATAAAATTACTAGATAGAAAAACGCTATAATGTCTTCTCACGCAAAACCTTGTCAAAATTAGGCATTCAAATCGGGTCAAGAATCTCAAAAATGTGGATTCTACTCGCTACTAGAATCATAGAATCGCTCTAGTCAATCTAGATCTTAAAGCCATGAAATCGTGGTACTAGCATAATTGAGCCACGAAATCGTACACTAGCATAATTGAGCACCATCCCATTCCCATCCACCGGTGTTAGAGGGAAAAAAGTCAGAAACAAAGCAAAGCCCCCGTAGGTTTGCCGCTGGCCCAATCGAGCGCGGCGGCTCCGGCGACACACGGATCTCACCGATACGGAGCTTTTAAAGTGCTTTACCACCCACCCCAAATCACGCGCCCTTCCACTTCCGCTTCCACCCCGTCCCTCCTGCAAACAAAACAACCTCTGCGTCTTGACCGAAAAGGCGAAAACAACAAAGAGAAAACACCCACCACCTCGGGCTCGGGGGCATCTCCGCTCCTCAACCCCTCGCCTCGAGCCTCCCCTTCGCCTCCTCTGCCCCCCTTTTAAAATTCCCTCGCCGCCGCGCCCCCGCACTTCCCCCGCACACACCACACCCCCTTCGCAGGTCGCAGCGGCGCCACCGCACCGCACCGCACCGCTCCGCTGCAATGGGGAACAGCCTCGGGGGCAAGCGGAAGAGCGCCAAGGTGATGCAGCTGGACGGCACCTCCTTCCGCGTGAAGCCCCCCGCGGCGGCGGCTGACGTGCTGCGGGACCACCCGGGCTTCCAGCTGCTGGAGTCGGAGGAGGTCAAGCTCCTGGGCGCCCGCGCGCGGCCGCTGGCGCCCGACGCGCCGCTCCGCAGGGGGCGGCTCTACTTCCTCGTCGCGCTCCCGCGCCGCGCCCCCGCCGGCGCCGCCGGCCGCATGCGCCGCGCCTGGTCGGGCAACCTCCGCGTCGGGGCCCGGGAGCGGCTCGAGTCGCTCATGCTCGCGCGCCGCTCCACCTCCGACCTCTCCTCTCTCCCCGCCCACGCGTCGGCCTCTGCGCCCACCTCCCCGCTGCCCAGCGGCGCCACATCCCCGCTCCCCGCCGCGGGGGCCGGCGGCGGGACCACGCCCGTGCGGCTCAAGATGCGGCTCCCCAGGGCGCAGGTGGAGAAGCTCATGGGCGAGAGCAAAGACCCCGCAGAGGCCGCCGCCAAGATCATGGAGCTCTGCGGCGCCGCCATGGGCGGCGACGCGCACGCCAGCGCCAGGGTGACACCGGAGCGCCCGCCAGGGATACTGCGGAGCCCGCGGTTCGCCAAGACGCCCGAGTGGGGCGCCGGGTTCATGCTCCCGCCGCCGGCGCCGGCGAAGACGCCGCAGCGGTGGCCCACGCTGCCACGCACCAAGGAGGTAATTCATTCGCTCACAGATTTAACCCCATCCCCCACGTGCATTGCATTATTGTTTGTTCCCATGCCGGCACGAGCACAGCAAGATTCGCACGCTGCGACAGAGGAACGTGATTTGCGATCCATTCCATCTCTTGTTACGTGCAATGCTCAACACAAAAAAAGAAATCCCTAAACTCACGATTGGAGAATGCACCAAAATGCCCATTTATTCTTAGATCGCGTTGCGCATTTGGTTCGTGTTCATCTACTCCAGTGTGAACGCGCGCGGTAGCAAGCACGAACAAGGTTACATGGCAGCATGTTAGATGCAGTTTGCTTGTCGTCGCAGAGAACATGATAGACTTCTCTAGTGGCATGTGGAGTTCTTTGACAAAAAAAAAAAAGTAGGTTAGAATTGCGCCTCAATAGTTGAATATCTGGAACTTGGTGGTATGCGGAAAATTTTCTGGTAAAGCATCCAAAATACTAGAATACTAGCCTTGCCTGTGTACATGAAAACGAAGTTTGTTATGCCTGCCTCCAATTGACATATTGTTTCAGTTATTTTTGCTCATCACTTATAATAGAGCTCTCATTTGATGTTCCAGAAAAAGGCGAGGTTTGTGGAGTTGCCGGACGAGCTAATAGCATGACATGTACTTCCCTGAAGCGAGTTAACTCTTCTTGTTTACTGTCCCAAGCATGTTTGGTGATTGTCAGGCCAGGAGATAAGGAATTGTAAACTTATCTTCAGGCGGGGCTGTACTTCTTCTTCCATTGCTCATTTGAGCGAAACAGCTATGGTTTGAAGATGAGAAGCCGCCGATGGCTTCCAATTCACCTTGATCCAATGATCTGACACCGTGTTTGACTGTTAGTATGTTTCCTTCCGCTTTCTCGAATCTCTGCGTGTTCCTATTGCTGGCTTCTCTTTGGTGGTTTGTTATTCGCCCAATATGGCCTGTCATTTGCAAGCCAATTGTTCAGGTCAACTATGGTTGCCGCTGGGTAGTTTCATCTTAGACACAGGGCAGCATCAACATGTGCATCTGCATCCATACATCACTACACGGATTAGAGATGCCAATCTCTTCTCTGCATTATGCCCATCATCTCATCCATTTCCTGCATGATTTTGGAACGAGAATTAGGGATCATAATGCACAACAATCTCTCTACGCGTAATGGTCCGTTGAGTTGAACTGGTCGATCGTCTGTTGAGGAATTATTGGGAGGCGTTGCTCAACTGCATTCCTCAGCACATGCAAGAGCATCATTTGCAATGCAAAGTCGTGCGTCGCTGCACCGTGAGCATTTCTTATCAGCCACCGATCATCCGGATTTGGATAAAGATTATCGCCGCCAATCACCGGTAAACCTGCACATGCAGAAGGATCTGAGTATCTGACCTAGACCTACCCTACTACCCTCGTATATACAATCCGCCCAAGTCAGAAGAATGCGCTTCGTGAACCAACAAGACGACCTCGAACATCTTCTGTACCCCGTGCGACTGCTTGAGCCTTCAGGCTCAGGGATGTTCTCTGAATCTCACTCGCCGACGCCCTCGTAATGCAATAATGCATAGTTCGTTTCAGGCCCTCAGAAGGCCAGAACTTCTACTAACCCAGCGCAGCTATTCATTGTTTCTATTTGTTGACCTTAATGAACAATTTCGTTTGGCACCACCAGACACCAGTTGGCCGTTACATGATGGCAATAAATTATTCCAGCGTACTAGTACTATTGTTCAGATTATTCGAACAAAAAGATTATTGTCCAGGCCTCATATCCCTTCTAGATCTGATATGTGCAATTCTCATGGACAGGTGAGTACGTGTAGCTAGTTTGAATTGGTTAATTCAATTGCTTCATAAATGGGATAAGGTCAGAGCTCAAACATCATGGCAGCACCCACCGGTAAATCCGGTACGTAGAACAGTAGCTACCATCCTGACTTGGCGAACGCCAACCTGACAAATTACCTGCTACTGACGGGAAAAAAGAAAAGAAATTCAAACAGCGTCACGCTTACCATCACGTTTGGATTATGCGGCAATGAATTGTTCGGGGTCGATATTTCCTGGCACTGCGCTTGGCCACTCCATTCCACGCCGATCCGATCCGATTTGGGCCTACCCGTGGTGCCCGGCCGGCCTCCCAATCGATCGATCCACGGCCCGCCCGGCCGGCCGCCCTCCTCCTCTGGATTTCGGCCTCGTGCGGTGGCGAGTCCGCGCATGCGGCCGCGGCCCGGGGGTGTGAAAAACTCCTAGCCTTTCGCGGGAAAACGTTGGCCGGCTGGCCGCCCGGCACCGGCGCGAGCGCGAGGTGTCGGGGGCTGTGACAGCCGCGCAGCCAGCCTAGCCACGCCTCCGACTCCGACATCGTCCCTAACCAGCAGCAAAAGGCACAGGGCAAGGCGCAGCACATGGCACAGGCCGGCGTCGTTCGGTTCGACGAGTACCCAGCCGCACGAGACCCTGTGAGCGCGAAGAGATCCCCGGAGCCGGGGATGGAGCTAGACCTTCTTGGACTCGGCTTGCCGCCGGCGACTGCCGGCCACGGAGGTAACCATACCATTACCATGCACACCGGCCGTCACTCACATCAATTCCAGAGCAGATCAAGCACAGCGTTCGGCCCCTATTGGCTCTCGTCAGAGACGTGATTGTTGTGCAGCAAGAGCGTGAGGTGTTTGCTGATCGCTGTGCGTTTTAGATTCAGCGGTGCAGCGGCCTGATTTCGAGAAGGCGGGCTCCGACGAGCCCCTGCGTCTGGCTGCCGCCACGGCCGAGACCCCTCCACTGGTGCGCTCGCGCATGCACCGGCGCCCCGTGGACGCTGACGCTGACGACGTCCATGCACTCCGGCGAAAAGACGACCGAAGCCCCCGTCGATGGCGCCGTCCCCGCAGGTTCGTGTTCCGGGCGCCGCTGGAGACAGATCTGATAGATTTGCAGGAACACTAGGAGCTCAACTAGTAGGTTAACTAACTCATTCTTCAGATTAAATCAGTGTCCTAGAATCTAAACAGAGATACAACCAAGAGGGAGAGATAGAGTTAGAGAATGAGAAGGTCACCAACCGGCTTAACACTTGAGGTCGCCATAGCGGTGAAGATGACAGTAGCATTGACGCAGGGCGGCGGTGGCGGCGCGTGAGTTGGCGGAGCTTCCCGCCGCTAACAGCGCAAGTAGATCGGATACTAGAGTTGTTGGTGGGCCCGGTGGGCACGGCGTCGAACTTTGACGTTCGTACCCTTAACCCCCACCTCCGCTTTATATGCGCTGCGCGACGGGAGTGGTTGTGCGCCCCCGATCAGGGCGGGGGCGCGGATCAGGGTCGGACTTGGCCGTTGGGCCAAATTCGGTGGAGATCAAACTAACAAGATCTCCACGAGCCTCTCAGCTCGTTTTTTCCAGGGGGATGTTTCCATCGGGGCCGGGTGATCTGGCCGCCGCCGGCCACGCCCAGGTGCACGCCATGGCCACGATTGCGCCGCCGCCGCTGCTTGGCGTCAGCGCTCCCGCCGCGAACGGGTTTGGCAGGCCACCGCCGGTCGCCGCATGGCCGATCTTTGAGGGTTCCGCGGCGGCGCCCAGCAGCAATACAGATCATTCCACCGCGCCATTGACGATAATCTACGCTGGCTCTGTGCGCGCATTTGACAGTGTGCCGATGGAACAGGTACGATGTCAGCCCTAACTCTGACGACACGTTGGTGACCGAGTATTGTGTGGTTGTGATCATATGCCATTACCTGCAGGCTGAGAAGATTCTGTATCTGACTGCAAAAGAGGCTCAAGCTGCAGAAACCCCGGCCTTCCAACAGCCAGAACCAGCTGCTGCACTCCCAATCCCAAGTAGTAGTGCAGCGCAGATAATGACGCTCTTGCGTTTGGCTAATGCCAATGATAGTAAGCAATTTCCCTGCCTCTGAAGATTGCCTCTGGGTATGGATGTGCATCTTAATTATGCCGGGATGATCTGATTGCTCCAGGTCTTCTACCGAAGAGGGCGGCGTCCCTTGTCCGCTTCCTGCATAAACGCAAGCAAAGGTAAGAGCACACCACTCAGACTGCTAGTTCATGTCATTATTTTTCAATCTTTATTATCTCAAAACTTTAGTGTGGAAAATTTTTCAGCCTTGGTTTGCTGAAAACAAATCGCTACTAGTAATTAACCTTTTTCCCGATCCGATGAATGGGACAATCAGATTGTCTCGTGCTGAATCCGTATCGGGAAACTGTTGCACTTTGATTTTGCTTCTTGCAGGGTGGAGAGTGCAGCAGCAATGCCTTACCCTTGCGGAGAGGTACTGCCAGTGCCTGCTCAAATGGACCCTTCCACTGCGGTTTACG
Organism: Setaria italica; assembly: GCF_000263155.2. Lineage (NCBI taxonomy): Eukaryota > Viridiplantae > Streptophyta > Magnoliopsida > Poales > Poaceae > Setaria > Setaria italica. The sequence goes on from NC_028450.1 coordinate 37,202,698, forward strand.
CACGAGACAAAGCCCCGTCTGGGGACATAGAACAGCCATGGGGGACCTCCGAAGATGGGGCAAAGAGCATGAAAGAAAATCATGGAGAGGCCGAGGAGGCAGTGAACACTAACCTGAAGCTATAGCTGGTCTGAAATCATCGGCTTCTGCACATTCTTGAGTTCGTGGATTCAGGCATCAGAACCCATTCCGCTTTGTCATCTTCACAATAAAAATACACATGGGTGTGCCCTTTAGGATCTATCTCATAATATGGTGTAGTAGGATCAGCTAACCTGTTGTACCTTCAGAATGACTGCTAATTGCATATCTTAGTGTGGCGAGGGTGCTGTCTAACTGTTAACAATTCTTTGATCTTATTTGTTCATGCTGGGAATAGTGTAAAATTCTTTTTAGCTTCCTGTGGCCTTGTTTAGTTCACCCCCAAATCCCAACTTTAGCACTATGCAAAAAGAAGATTCCCCGTCACATCAAACTTACGGTATATGCATGAAGTACTAAATGTAGACGAAATTAAAAACTAATTGCACAGTTTTGTTGTACTTTGCGAGACGAATCTTTTGAGCCTAATTAGTCAATGTGTGGACAATAATTCACAAATATAAACGAAACGCTACAGTGTGCTACAGTGCTGGCACAGTGATTTTGGCACTCCAAAATTGGGCAACTAAACATGACCTGTGTGTTTGGTGATGGACTGCTAGTAAATTCTGTAATGCCTTGCACTGTTACAGTCTTGCAAACCAGTTCCGTTCGGTGTACGATAAAATTGCATCGCAGACTGTAAACATCCGGTCAATTGCCTGACTTCGAATGGTTCGCACTGTCAAGGTTTTGAGTCTTGCATCAAGGTGATCTGTACATTCGGAATTATAGGATCTGCTGAATCACTTCCTGCGTCCTGATATATAGTCAGACTCAGAAGGTGTTCTGGAAAAAAAAAAGGTAATAGAACTAGTGACAGTTTATATACTACTTAAAAAAAATAACAAAATTTTATAACAAACAATGTTTTGAGAGATTAGGAGATGAACTTTCACTCTTCCATAATTGATAAAGAAATCTATGCCTCCAAATTAGGCTGGTCTGGTACGCGAGACGCCAACAAGAAAAAAACACTAAACACCCACAATAAAGAATAATAAAATATTCAAAGGTGTTTACAAAGGAGTGCAAAGGTTGAGATGTTCAAGTACTAGACACCATATTGTTTGTCTGTGAAACCAAAGAAGAGCAGAGATCGCAAGGTGGTCGCTTTTAACAACTGGACCAGGAAACAGGAAGTGGTGATTCACAGGAAGACTCAAATCACCGCGCATCAAGGAAATCTTTGCCTCCAAATTAGGCTGGTCTGGTACGCGAGACGGCAACAAGAAAAAAACACTAAACGCCCACAATAAAGAATAATAAAATATTCAAAGGTATTTACAAAGGAGTGCAAAGGTTGAGATGTTCAAGTACTAGACACCATACTGTTTGTCTGAAACCAAAGAGATCATAGATTACAAGGTGGTCGCTTTGAACAACTGGACCAGGAAACAGGAGGTGATTCACAGGAAGACTCAAATCACCGTGCATAAAGTGATATAAACACACAGAAGCTACTTTGCTGTTCTAGAGTGCTTGATAAGCCAGTCAATGACAACGTCTATGTTCACAGAATCCTTACAGGAGATCATGTAGCAACAAACTTCACGATCCTGTATTGATTCTAATCCACTGAAACAAAGAAAAAGAGCACTTCAGCTAAAATATCATGTACTCCCTCCGTCCCAAATTACTGTTCATTTTGACTTTTTTTAGGTACATAGCTTTTACTATGCAACTAGATATATATTATGTCTAGATACGTAGTAAAAGGTATGTACCTAGAAAAGCCAAACCAAATAGTAATTTGGGACAGAGGGAGTAGAAAGAAAGAAGAATGATGAATAAGGTAAGCCCATCTGGAACAAGATTAAACTCACAGTTGGTCAACCAAAGCCTGCTTAGAAAGCGCTTCTGACTTGTCAATTTTGTTGCCAAGGACAAGCAAGGGAATCCCAGCTAAAGACTGTTTCATCAGCAGATCATGCAATTCACTTTTCGCTATTGGGACACTATCCCGATCCGCAGCATCCACCACATATCTGCAATTAAATCACAAGATTAACAAATCATTATCCATCCGTGCTAGCTAGTTAGGCTAGAGAACTGAAAAATACCTGTGTAACACACACACAAGAGAACATGGTAAAGATAGGAACAAACAACATGGTTACATTTTCAAAGGTATCTGCCTATTCAAGTAAAACAAATATAGGCTAAAAAAAGTAAAACAAATATATGCATTAGAGGATATGGCTCTGTAAATGTAATTGGGTTCCTTTATCCTTTATTTTGATAAAAGCATCAATCAAAAGTCAATACAGTGATACATTAACGACTCACTGCAATAAAACCCCATTTGTAAAGCAGCATAACTGGCGATGCTCCAGTATGTGTCAGTTTCCAACTTAAAAACCATGATCCTTCAACATGTATAGCCTATAGCGGTAAACAGAATGCAGCACACATTTTTTGACTGGCCATGAAAAAACATCATCTACATATCATGCAGTTACCCACTTTAATATCTCTTTGCTACATGGATAAACATAGACAATGCTGCGCTACTAGCAGATGGTTTGACTATTTTTGTAAAATGAGAAAACAGCAAACGTGCTCCAATGGAAGTTATTTGTCGTATGTTATGATCCTATCTTATTATCACCGAATTGAATATACAATGTACAGAATATGAAATATCTAAGAAGAGAAGGAATTACAGAATGGCAGAAACTCCTCGGCAGTAGCGCTCCCACATAGTCCGGAATCTCCGTTGCCCACCAAGATCCCAAAGTTTAATTGTGACATTGCCCTTGGTAACTTTCCGCATATTAAAGCCTACCTGTTTTAAGAGGTGAGCATTTTGGATCACTTAGATAACCAAAATATTATTCAGGATATCATAAAGAAGTGGTGTACATACGGTTGGAATCATGTCCTCGCTGTAGCCACCAGTCTGAGAAGCACAGCAGCCATGAGTTAAAATTAAAACATCACAGCAAACATGATAATATATCTTAAGTCGGGTGAGTAGATGCATACAGCAACAGCATTGACTAGAGATGTCTTCCCAGCATTCTGTAGGCCAACCAAGGAGAGTTCCATCTCCTGCTTAAAAAACAAGCTGAAAACGAGAACATTACTGCTGTGGGTAGGATTGTAATGATTTAATATGTACTGCTTCAAAGCCAACAAAATGCTACTCGATAGCTAAGGCTGGCATGCCTACTAATCTCAGACTAGCTGAGTTAGCTCGGAGTTAAGATTTAAGACTGTAACTTTAGTAAGAACTTTGCCAACAATATTCAAAACCATAGGTAATCCCATATAACACAAGCAGAATGCCAAGAGTACACAGGGCAACGAAAAATGGTCTCAAGCTGACCAGCTGGCTACGAGGCAATTTGAAAACTAAGATTCACCAAATATGAGCTGGACGAAGTAAGCACTTCTCAAGAGCAGGACACAGATTGTTCAGAACCATCCTAACAATGAAAGTCCCCATTCACACATGCAGATTGTAGGCAGTCCTTCCGAAATATGGAATTTAAACTTCTTTCAGACAGTTGAATATGATATTTTTCATCCCGTACTCCAACTAATGATCTTCACTCTTCAGCCTTCTAACTATACTGACCGCAGCAAAATCTATCTAGGTTAGTACGCAAAAGCAATTAACGAATGCTTGTGTTAACTAATAGCCTGGATCTAACTGCGGAGAGCACACGACCCACTTCAATTCGCAATGAAGCCGCATAATCTCGCCGCACAGTAATCCCCAATCTAAGAGAACTCGTGGTTCTGCCCCCCAATCGAAACACCCTAGGTTGTGGAGCCAACAAACGGGCGGGATTTCCACCAAACGAATTGGAGCGAAAAGGGCAGACGGCGGGAGAGAGAGGGGGAGAGTCCGGGAGCACGAACCTTCGGAGCCAGTTGAGGAGCGAGTCCCAGAGCCCCATGCCGCTGTCTCCGGCGATCGACCGCGCGCGCCAAGGGCCGGATCTCTCTCCCGAGGGGGAATCCGCGGCTGCGGCGCGGGGAAGGGGACGAGCTGGATTCGATGCTGCGCCTGCGCGACTAGGAGATGACGTGTCGCGGGCGGTGGGAAGCAAATCGAAGGCGGGGCGGCCGCGCGCGGCTGGCTCAGGCTGGCCTAGGCGCGTGGCGTGGCGTGGCGTAGCGTCCCGGGAAGGGAGATCCGGAGATGGCCAGGCCAAGTGGGTCTGTTTGGACGTCATCATATCGGCCGTGGATTCTTGTGGTTTTCTTTCTTCGGGTTCAAGTTGCGATGGACGGATAAAATATAAATCCAACGGTGGGAACGTGTCCAAGGCAGTAGCAGCCGCCGCCGTCGCCACCTCGCAATCCAGACCTAGAGCTCGGCCGGTTCGGTTCCGCGACATGGAGTCGCACGCCGGATCAGAGGAGGCGGAGAAGGAGCGTGCCCGTTTGATGCCGCAGGATCCAAGCTCGACGAGGAGAAAGCGCGCGCCGGCCCGAAGGAGGAAACGAAGAAGGCGCTGCGCCTGCGAGATCCCGTGCTCCGCGAGTCTCGGTTCCCGTTCGGGCCGGAGGAGGATGGCCGCCGCCGCGATTCCAAGGCGGGAGGCAGGAAGAGGAGGAAGAAGGTGACGATGAGGTTGGACAAGGCATCCGTCGAGTGCATAGCGGAACTCCCACTTCCCCCGCCCTTCCAAACCTTCCCTCCGTGCCTGGACCTGCGGTTCGTCGAGGTACAAGAAAGCTGGGCCGCTAGGCTAAGGGCTGAGCGTGAAGAACACGACAGGGCAGTAAGAGGATCACGTGTACGCTGAGATCGAGATCGAGGTCGTCGACGACGACGACGAGGAGGACGCTGGTGAGGGATTAAGGGTCGCTAAATAATTTATTGCATGTTGCCTCTTTGTATAGAAGGCATATCCAAATTCTAGTTGTAGCATGTCTTGTGTGTGATCCTGCTGCTATCGTAAGTTGGAGGACTCGTATCGTTTCTAAAAGAAATGAGTTGAGGTTGAACCTGAAATATGAGCCAGGGATGCGCGTTAGGCTGAAGGCACCGGTGCCGTTTCTTCAGCAAGCCTCCTAGCTGATGCTAGGCGTATCAGCATCTTTGGAGATGCTTTTAGTCGCCGTGCACATAACTAGTAGATTGGACTTGTTTTGTGGTTTACCTCGACCAACCCCCATTCACATCATCACGACACCATTGGGCTGCAAATGGCCATGACGAGGATGCTCCGCCTATCTGTGTGTGGGCCGATCGATGCAGCCCAGCTTTTGTTGTATGTGTGTCCTTCGGCCTTCTGTTCTTGCAACAAACGAGCGTTCTGTGAATCTGTCTGCTGTGTGGCGTCGACGAAATCCATCCAATCCTCGCCGCCGGTTGACGTCGTCCGCGCGCCCCAGCCGGAAGACCTGCTTCCGCATCCCACGTAGCTCAAGTGCACGCGCACGGGATCGGCGTGCGGGCATTAGAGAATTCCCTATTTGATATGAAATAGGCTGAGGAGTTCTTTGAGGAACTCGCGGTGAAGTCTTTGGAACCAGTCAAAATTTTGGGCCCGGGGCACTAGCTGAGGCTATTGGAGCCTCCCTCTTTTTATCTACCTGATGAGGCAAGATACAATCCTCCTGCGTGATCTTCAAGTTTACCAGCTCATTATAACTATTCACCTTGATGGGATTCAGCCGTTCCTTGAGCTTTAAAAATTTTCGTTCTCTACTTGACACCGAGTTCAACTTTCATTCCTTATACAACACTCTGTTGGATTTTCCATCCGAGAACCGTTAAATGCTCTGCGAAAAGATGATTTTACCTCTGTAGGTCCCACCACCCTTCTCCCTCCTCTCCTCCCTTCTCCAACTCCAGCTCCCGTACGACGTGTTCCTCCTCTCCTCCTTTCTCCTCTCATTCCTTTCTCGGCGTCCTCTGCAGGGGCTTCCTGGGGGAGAATCCGAAGCAGCACGCCTGGCGTGGCGGCGGTGGTGAGGGAGAACCGCCGCCGCCGTCGTCCCGCCCCCTGTTCCACTCCCATAGCATCGGCCGGCCCCGCCGTCCTGACCCAAACAGCCTCTCCAAGTCCTCGTCATCGTCGTCGCCGTGAGTCGCGGGGATGGTGGCCGGTGGACGCACCGGCTGCTGCGGCAATGGTGGCGAGGAGTCGCCCTTCTTCTCGGCCACCTACGTCGCCGCCGCGTCTCCCGGTGGATGCTCGTCTTGGGCCACGGGGGCGGCGCGGGCGGCTGCTCATGTGGAGGGCGCGGTCGCGGCGGGTCGGGCAGGGTGGGGGTGCGGCGCGGTGACGCTGCGATCGAGGATCCTGACTGGTGCGGCAGCGAAGGGGGCGGCGGGGAGGGACTTGAGCTTGCAGAAGCAGGGCTCGAGGCTGGAGGGGAGGGCGGAGTTGTCGGCGACGTGAGCGGTGTTTAGCTTGGCAATCTGCTCGAGTGCGATCAGGTCCACCGCCTCTGCGAGAATGGCGTTCACCGCCGACATCTTGCCGCCACCCGAGTAGGCCATGGTGGGCGGCGCCGGTTGCGTGGAGGCAGCGCTGGGGATCGGGAGGCCGAGGCCGAGATGAGAGGGAAGGGGGGAAGAAAGAGAGTGAGCTGTAGCTGGGGGAGAGGAGGAACACGCCGTACGGGAGCTGGAGTTGGAGAAGGGAGGGTGGTAGGACCTACAGGGGCAAAATTGTCTTTTTGCAAGGTATTTAACTGTTCTCGGATGGAAAATCTAACAGTATCATGCGAGGAATGAAAGTTGAACTCGGTATCAAATAGAGAACGAAATTTTTTTAAGAAAAAAAAAAGAACAAGTAGTTTTTCTAGTGTCAAATAGAGAATTCTCTCGTAGCATTCGTTCCCTTCGTCCTCATCGACCGGCCCGTCGCACTCGCACCCCTGTTCGATCGGCTGCTGTTCTCTGCGGCCAGCCGGCCACGTACGTCGGACTGATTCGCGCGCTCTCCTGTCCAGTTAACTTCATTTGCTCGAGGCGCACACGGTTCCGGACGTGCATGGTGCACATGTCGTCGTCGTGCGCATCGCGGTCGCCGCGCGTCGCGTTGGCATGGCGCCCTAGCCATGGCCTCTATGGGCATGCACGGCGCTGGCATTGGCATCCGCACTCGATCCGGCCTCAGCGTGTAGGCCAGGCGACCAGGCCCCAGCAGCGCGGCCAGAAGGGCGCGCACGGCATCGAAGCCCCTCGAAGAAGCTACTACTAGTACGAATAGCTAGCAGGCTGGCCGCCCGGAATCCGTGTAATGAAACGAAACGGGACGAAATGATAGTGGGGAAAAGGGAAGGGGACGGGACGGGCGAGATCGGTGGCACGATCCATCGAGAGCATGCATGGAAATATGGAATGGGAATGCTGGCTAGCTAGGCTGATAGGGAGGATAAGGTAGTTAATAATCGGGAATGGAGCACGGGGCCGGCAGATCTCATCCACCTAAACCCACTACCCGGAGCGGAGCCATGGCATCATGATGCTGCCTGCCGCTTGGCTCCGCCCGATAGGGCGCCTTGCCGCCTTTTGCAGCCGGCGGTATCGAGAGCACAGTGCTTGAGTGCTGTGATCGATCGCCGATCGGGATCTCCTGTCACGTCGAGCGAGCTGCTCCGCCGAGATTCCACGCGCCGGCTCCATCTGGCGCTCCCCTCCTGCTACCAAACCCAACTCGTCAGTCACATCCGTCGACCACAGTGCCCCCGGTGGTTCGCTGGAAAACCCTCCGCGAACGAATGAAACGCACCTGTGCGCGTGACCGGGCAGGCGGGCACCGCAATGTGGTGTGGTGCCTGGTGGTGGTGGACGGCTCAGGTGAATGAAGATCCCGTCCCGGGCCCGGCCGTTGGCATCACTGACCCGACCTGACCACCCAGTGACCTGAGCGGCCCGGCCGTCGATCGGTTGGGGCCTGCAAATATATTCACATTTTATACCCAAAAGGCTCGAGTGCACGCTTGCACTGCAGGGACGATCTTTTTGTTTATCGATTCCCTTTTCCAGAGTGATCTTTGGCTTATTTTTTAAGCAGCAGCAGCTAGGCGCTACGAGTCGACCGTGGGGGCTAACCACTCCATCTGCCAGTAGTAGAATAGTAGAACCGCTAGATTTGCCGGTCGGACCATCAGCGTCGCGCGGCCGGGCCACCGCCCCACCAAAGACGGCCGCAGCGCATGCAGGGAAGGGAATGGCCGTGACGCATGCAACAGCGCACGCTTCCACTCAGAACCCGTTACCCGTCCATGCCTTGTGTTGTGTGGCAGACTGGCAGCAATCCACCCATCACCACACGACGATACGAGAGAATGAAGCCTAGCGCGGGGTCCCGTCCAGGAGCCAGCCCGGGCACGGCGAGATCCGAGTTCGTTGTCCCATCATTGCGGGCGCCTGACACATCCCCCTCGCCTTTGCCGGCGCCCCGGCCGGAAAAGCCACCGTCATTGGGTCATCCCGGCACGATCGGCCGGGCCCTTTTCCGCGACGGACCGGAAAAAAATGAAGTGGTGGTGGAGTGGAGTGGAGGGCGCCACACGCGCGCGCGGCCGCCGTGCGATGACACCTGGGGGCTCTGCCGGCCTCTCGTCGCCGGCCTCGGCCGCGGCAGGCCGCGGCCGACTCCGATCCGACGCGGCTGCGGCAGCGGGCAGGCGTGCTCTGCTGCACCGCATGATGGGATGCAACGATTTTGCCGGCATCATGGTAGCCTGCGGCGCGTACTGATCCTGGCCGTAGAGCGTAGTAGAGGTCAGGTCGCACTGATTTGTGTGGCTTTTGTTTTTGCAGGGATTTGGATACGAATTATCATGTGGCCTGCTCTTCGATTACGACCTCTTTACAGATAATACGAGACGTTCATGCTCATGCATGCTCGACTCGAGAGGTATAATGAGCAACAGTGGCGCATGATGTGCACACGGTACGTACACGTACGTGTCACCGAAGCCTGTTCCCAAAAAGCTGGGCTGACGTGTCGTGCTCCCGTGCACCCCGAACTATCACAGGCTAATCCGAAGCGCAAATAAACCGGTGACGCAGCGATTACGCGATGCTGAGGTCACGCCGTGGGAGGGACGAGACGGGTCCGGGCGAAACATTCGCGCGGCTCGGCGATTACAGGTGAGGTGTGTTTGTGGCCGGCCAGCAGCAAATGCGCGGGCCGGGCAGCTCGCTTTTGCAGAGGACGATGGAACGGACGGCCGCGTCGCTTTCGGCAAAGCTCCCTGTCGCGCCGCCCGAGCCATCGGCTTCGGGCACATCAGGCACTCAGGCAGGCAGGGTGTAGCATGTAGCGTACCCCCGCGAGCCAGACGTCCCGCCCGGCGACCGGGCACCTACCGGTGCTGACAGCGGCTGATGGAACAGCACTTCACTCAACACTGATGCATGCGTGTGCTACCTCGTAGTATGTGCTTGGTGCTACTACTGTATAGTCTGTATTACTGAACCAAGAGTTTTTTTTTCTTTTTTGTGTTTGCAGTTCTTTTTTAACAATGATATAATGATTTGAAGGAGTGATATATACAACACTTCATGTATCTTGATCAAGTGCTATGATGCTTTTGTTATAGTTGTGTGCTACACATTGCCTGGACTGTTGTCTGTTGTTGGTCTTTATGCTGTTCTTTCTTTCTTAGCATCATTGCATTGTTGATTTAAGATTGAAAAGTTCAAGGGAGCCAAGTTCATGCCCACCTTGTGCTTTTTCCTTACTTTACACCAATATATTACTAGCTCAGACCTTACAGCTGGCTAGGATCTACCTTGAAATGTCAAATAGATTTTTTTTAATTTGCTTGAGGGGTCAACCGATCGAGTACAGTGGAATGTTTGGTCAACAGATAAAGGTTTGTTCAGACATCACAAAATGAAAAGGGTTTTCAAGGACGATTTCGAAGGACTCCATGTGCATTCAGGATTACCGAGCCAAAGCTCTGTGCAATGAATTTCTGGTACGGAAGAGTCTCTGCAGCAGTCGTCATACCAAGACATTTGGTTTGGTTGGGGGTCTGTGCAATGAATTTGTGTTTTTGCCATTGTCCTGTCCAAACTGTACTTGAAGTTAGTACCATGAAAGGTAGCATTCCACATCAGAAACTTCACATTCCTGAACTGTACATCAGAATTTTACTGTCTCGCTCTAGCCATCAGATGCAATCACTCTATCTTTCTCCGTCTTTTTTTTCACGAATCACGCACTCGGTTTCTCTCCTCATAAGCAATCATGCATGCATGGACATGGATGACAGGATGAACTTGAATTCACCCAAGAAACCAAAAAAAAAAAGAAAAGAAGAATTGAAAGGAGAGAAACACATGACATGCAAGAACAGAGATGATCACGAACCACGACAGTTTCTAAGTCCTACCAATCAGCAGCATCCTAGTATCGGCATCACATCCAGACTTGTTGGTCGAAGCCATCGCCGGGGTAATGGTCGAACAGGTCGACGTCTACGCCGGCGCCGTCGTCGCCGCAACCGGACAGGATGCCTGCCCAGTCCATGTCCATGATGCCATCCACCTGGAAGAGGTCGATGGGGTCGGGCCAGGCCGCCACGTCCGCGCCGGGGGTCGCGACGGAGGCCGAGGCGGCGGACGAGGAGGAGCAGGACGGCGACACGGCGGCTGCCGTGGAGGCCGGGGACATCGCGCCCTGCAGCGGCTCGGCGCTCGCCGGCGCCTCCTCGTCCTCGGCGCCGGCGGCAGGCCCATGCGACGACGACAGCGCCTGCTTGGGCTCTTCCCGCACGTGCGGGGGATCGCTCGCCTGCGCCGCCGGAGAGAGCGGGCGGTGGGTGACGGGGTCGATGCCCATCCTCTTGAGCTTCTTCTTGATGTGGGTGTTCCAGTGGTTCTTGATCTCGTTGTCCGTCCGCCCAGGGAGCCGCGCTGCGATCTTGGACCACCGGTTGCCGAGCTGCGCGTGGAGGTCGATGACCAGCGCCTCCTCCTCCTCCGAGAGGAGGCCCCGCTTGAGGTCCGGCCGCAGGTAGTTGGTCCACCTCAGCCGGCAGCTCTTCCCGCACCTCAGCAGCCCTGATGAGAGAGGAGATCGAAGCTATGTCAGGATGCTGAATTGCCATCGACATCTAACATTCTGCATGTCGGAGTAGCGAGCTCCTGGAAGGAAAGTAGGAGACAGAATCGGCAGTGAGTGATCTCGCGATCGAGCACCGCACCTGCGAGCTTGGGGACGAGCCGCCAGCAGCAATGGCCGTGGGAGAGGAGGAAGGCGACCAGCTTCTGGTCCTCCTCCGCCGTCCATGGTCCCTTCTTGAGACCGACCTTCTCGCAGCACGGCTGCCTGCCCATCTCTCTCTCACACACACCGTGGATACAGAAACGAGAAGCGGTTGACTTGCGCGCGCTCTCTCTTAACTCACTCTAGTGTGAAGTCAGAGGTCTCAGCTCTCAGCAACGCCGGCCGCGGCCAGGAGTGGAAGAGAGCGAGAGCGGCGGCAGCAGCAGCCTTAATTTGGAGGGGAGGCGCGGCGCAGGGGGATTAATAGGTGCGGCCCGAAGTGGAAAGGGCCGCGCGTGGCGGGGAGCGGGGGCGGGGTGACCCGCACGTGTGAGCCCGTCTCTGACTGGCCTGTGGCCTGTGACCTCAGCGCAGGCGCAGACGAACGCTGCCCTGGCTTCGCCTGCCTGCGACGGCGATCCGATGCGTGCACGGTGCACTGGGCCGACGACCACGACATGCTACTAGCTAGAGGGGGCTTGGTTGAACGAACCTGACCAAGCATGTACCAGAAGCCCAGTGGGTAAGTGTAAGAAAAGGAAACGGGGCAAATCGCCGTGGCAGCGTTGTAGAGAAAGGACCCTTTGATGCTGGAGGAACACAGCGTCAGTCATACTCAGAGATCATGAGTATAACAACATCCTGACAGGTTTTTGCATGGTAGGAGTTGACCTAGCAGTTAACTTATTAGTGTATATCTACACTAGATCCTAGGGATTTGATTCCAAACCAACATTCTCCAAGCAAGCCTCTTGGTTGCGAACCTTCTCGTAGCCGCGATCTAAAATTTAAGGCTAAACCTGACCGAAATTAGAGGCTCTGGTGCAACCGACACAATTCAGATATCAATTCCATCACAGGGTTGAGAGGACAGCAAAACTCGAGAAAGTATGAAGATAATTTTTTTTTTGAAGGTGAAAGTACGAAGAGAAATGGAAGACAGTCGGCCATCGACCTGGAAAACGACCGATGATCTCGACAGCAGGAACTTAGGACGCGCCCTGTGGAAGACGTTTGCCAATTCATTACGACAAGATGTGCACAGTTCGGGTTGTACACTATTAGCTGATGATGCGGTCACTCCTCTGACAAATCTTCCACAAATGGACACTGTTCCGAACAGATCTGCTCGGTGACAATCGACCAACCGGCATAAATCTTGCATAGGAACGCGACCGTGTCGATTGCCCCCTCACCCCCTTGTGCGACAAGATGCAAACAATGCATAGTTCAGAAGCATGACAACCAGCATGCTTTGCCTGGAATGGTTAACTCCATGTTTATGCTATAATCATGCATGTCTTAATATGCCCCTTAAGCAGATATTTACAATATTGCTAGCTAAAGGATACAACTGACAACGACGATGCTCTGAAGAATATGTCCATGATCATTACGGCAAGATCTATACTCCGGTTAGATGAGGATACAGGTTACAGCTACTGCAATTCTTCTGATCCTACAGCATCACTTCTGCAGCGGTTCAAAGGATCTCGCATTATACATGCACTTGTAAGCTGTGACATTAGGATGTGTTTTGCACGAGCTTTGGATGCGTCGCTGCATATATTGAGCAGTTGGGATCAGTCTTCAGGTGCGAGAGGAGATGTTGCACGTCTGGCCTCAAAATTTCTATAACTTTCCCGCATAATGTCAGTATCTCCAGCTTAGGTTTGCTAGTGCTCTGAACGGGACCCCCTTGGCCTTCATACATCACAGCATGATGCCTACTTAGCAAGAGAGAGAAATTCATGAGATGATCATGCAGCAACAATTTGACTGGAATGAGAACAGAAACGAAGTGCATGTCAGGAAGGAAGTAAAAATATCTTACAAGAAGTCAATTATGTCTGTAATTTCTGAAGCGTCCACAGGATTCGGGACCTGAGAGTTCTTACCAAATACATCACCCAAAACATTGAACAGTAAAGCCAAGGTCTGCAAATCCAAACAACACAACCAATAATAATTAGTAGAACAAGCAAGAGAATGTATTAGTCTGTAAATAATTCAATACAGCAACATATTCGCACAGGCTAGCAAGTACAAAATTATCAAAAATGGGTTCAAACAAACAATCTTACGTTAACAACATGATGCAAGAACTTAAGTAAATTTGGAAGTAATTATTTAAAGCTTGATCATATCAAAGACACCCAAAGCAAAGCATGTGTTTAAAATACATGTAATTTCTAACAGAAAAAGTTGGAAGAATACTAAATGATGTAACATAAACTTGCTGGGGTTATTGAGTGCATTGCAGGTACAGCATGCGTTGATCCAATTCAGATTCATCAGCGCCTCGCCGTACAAAGTTGATGACTTCAAATCATGACCAATTCCAACCTCATAATTTAAATGTAATGCACATTCTTTTTAGTAACTGCGAAGGAAAACCAAGTATACCTTCATGAACAAAGGTCGAGCAAAGGCTAGACGAGGTAACAAGGGACCCAATATGCGGAAGGCGATCCTTAACATGGCAACTGAATTAACTGGCCGAAGGTGTTTTATGACAGTATGGGTAGATTCCAGCCATTCTTGTGGAAGATTGCTAAAGAATGAGTGCAGAAGGGCGACAATGTTACCTGAAACCAAGGCACAGATAATACAAGTTATAAATGTAGGCACTATCATATTAAGTTAACTCTGATCTGATCCAGCTCAAAAGATGAAAATCTACCTATGGCTGTTGATGTGTTGTCTTGAGAAGCCCATGTAGGATCCAGCAGTGCATAGCCAACAGCAGAGTCAAGCTCTTTAACAGGCCTCGAACTATCAGCTAGCCACCAGCAATCTTTTATGACACGGGCTGCTTCTGAGTATAGTTGCATGTGAAATTCTGGTGGGAGTTGTGCCAGCAAAAGACCACATGCTTGAATCATTAAAACAGATAATTGTTGGGAGGAGTAGCCACTCCTAGAAACAAAGTTAGTGGCATTGATCCCACTTGCAGCACTATTTGCTTGGTTGGGACCTGCAGATTCAGCACCTCCACCTGAAGGAGAAGTTGGCAGCCCAGAACTTTGCCCCAAACCACCTGACATTCCTTGGCCACTATTTGACTGTATAAGCATTGCTTGTACATGAGCTATTATTTGAACTAAAGAGGACACTATTTGAGCAGCAGAGACGGGAAGTGAGAGAATCTCAATAGCTGCTGTTTCCAAAACAAGCTGTGTATATGACCCAGGATCTTGATTCTGATAAAATGCCCTCTGACCATCAGTGTTACCGATTCCACCAGCTTGTGAAGACGCATGATGCTTGTTGAAAGTCGAGCGTGTTGTGTCTGCTGGGTTTGATTTGGATTTGCTACTTAAAGGAGGTATGACATTATTGACCAGGTTTAGCAAAAGGTTGGCAAAGTATTCCGGTGGTGGACAAACTGATGAATTAGATGACACTAAATATTTAGCAAAAGACTCTGAGAAGGGAGTCTGAAAAAAAAACCTGTAGTTAGCAGGCATTAAGTATAAAAGGCTCCAACTAAAAGAGTAAATAGGTTTACCTTAGTGCTAACACCAAGCAAGTTGAGGATCCTACCAATCAGTTTGATTGGAAGATGACCATAGAAATATGCAAGAATATCACGTACAAATGTAAACCTTAGCGGGTGGAAGGCAAGCAAGGAAGAATAAAATGCAAGAACTCTGTCTGCAATATCTGTAGCATCATTCTCAATAAGCCTATAAATAATCAGCGGGATAACAGGAAGCAAGCGCGCAGCAATGTCATCGAAGAACGGGGGATAACTGCATTATAACACAACACATACGAGTACATCAAGATTCTATAACCATGAATGAAACAAGAAAAATGGTGAACATAAGGTCTACAAGGTGAATCTTTGACCCAACATTTCTATAAAAAAATATAATATTTCAACGAAAAATAACTGCACATTATGAAAGAAATTTTCATGATGGAGCGAACGACATCAAACTTATCTTCTCAATCTACATGATTTTTCATCAATTGATGGTCAAAGCTATAAATGTTTGACCGACAGGAAGTCTAAAATGACTTGTATTTTGGATAGGAGGGAGTAGACAGGTAGCCCTACGCTAAAGTAGGACAACATCTGGTGTAGCAACAATATGCATCTAAGAAGAAAATCATCACATTCAAATCTGTTTGGTAAGCTGAAAGTTAATAGCAGCCTTATAATTTGGAACAGGCGCAGCATATAATACTTACAATATCAACCTGTCAAAATTGAGTTTTAGGCTGGGATATCAATGGATAAACAATCATTGATCATAGAGGAAATATAGTCCTATTAAAAAAACTACACACCATACTAGCCAAAAATATGAACAGAGCATCCAAAATACCAAACTATGTCAGGAAACCAAATTAGTGTAAAGAAACATGACTATGGAATAACTAGATGGAATTGCTATTCAACACAAAATACCATTTTTTTAGTGGCACCTATTTATTACATCTGTGCCACAAATATGTTACACAAGTATCAAACATGAATAAGTAATTGCATAATTGCTTGATGTCATCAAATGACCAATTATAAAACATTTTTGCAAGTAAATAGATCAAAGGGTTGCAATTACCGGTCCTTCCATGATAAATGGTTACCAAGAGCTTTCTGGAGCTCAACTCTTTTAGGATGTTGATTTTTGAGCCAATGCTCTGGGGAACGAGAACTGCAGAATGCCTTGACTCTTTGCTGAAGTTCTGGCTTTTCAAGCAGACTTATCTGTGATTTAAATTGACGATCAATACTAATTATGTGCATGCATGGCTGAAGCAACTAGTAATATATTAAATTTAGTCCAGTAAATCCATTTTAGTAACCGTGAACAAGCAATACAGAATCTAGGCAGTTACAGGTTACCGTCAAAAACTGGAAACCAGCAAGCTCAAAGCACTAGTCAATAGTCAAATGCAAGGAATCAAGGTGCAAGCATAGTGACATCTTATTGACAATCTTGGTTGGTCACACTGTGGATATACCACTTACACTAGATTCGAAATCTGTGAATAGAATGTAACTAGAAGCTTTAAGGTCTAACCAAGAACACCTGTTGAACTGGCTACTCCGTCTGATCGGAAATGCTAAGTTGTTCTGAGATTTGTGTCTGTCAAATTTCTTGGGCTTTGAGCATTAATATATAAAGAATTACATGGACTGATAACATGGGATTGATGCTACTATAAACATCATTTTTTTCATAATTTACAATTCTAGATCATCTCAATGTCTTAAATGACTTAGATTTCCAATCAGAGGAGTATAGAATATTTACATGTTTACCTATTTCACATTTGAACAAAAACAATCAAAACTAAAAGAACAGTTATGGTCCAACATGATGTCAGAAACATAGAACAGAAACTTTTTTAAGTTTCAAGAGTATTTACCACAATGCGTAAAGCATAAGGATCATCATCCCTGTCAATAAGAGCTAGCAGTAGAATATCCAGTGGAAGAAGCTCATGTGTCCATATAAAGAAAGAAAGATTTGTGATTGCTTTGGATAGTAAGTCCTGCATAAATAAAATATCAGAAATTTTACATGGTAGCTTCTGAATAAAGTAGGCCATAAGCAGAAGCGAAAGAGAGTTTTCTTAATACACCAGTAAAGTATACAAGCAGCTCTTGTTCTGAATAAGCAAACCTGTGCTAGATGGCCTCTTTGCACCTCAAATTGGATATGATGCAGAAGAACATCAACCATTGTATAGATATTTGCTGTAACTTCCTCAGGTGAAAACTCCCTTAAGACACGAGCCTGCATGAAGATCACAAGATAAACATATAGAGAGAAACAAACAACAGTCACATTAAAAGAAAATTAAGAAACATACAAGATTTGCACTGTTGATTTCAAGATGTCCATTCATCAGCATCCAAGCACCAGCACAAAGGTATTGACGATGCTGAGGGAAACTGTGGCTCAAATAAGTCATGACATAGTTTGGCTCAGCAGATGGTGAGAGCAGCTGATTGCATTGGTTAATGACAGTTGTTTCTGCCTGGAAAAAAAAGAGAGGGGGAAGCTATCAATACACAAGGTAAGGAATTATGCAGCCTGGCGAAAATTTCACTGATAAACATGTGGTAGCAATTTAAGGACACTATAAACAGTATTATATTATAAAATGAAACTTCAAGATTTTTTATGCTTATGTAAGGATACTGCTGACCAAACTTTCGCTGATAAACATGTCGTATCAATTTAAGGACACTATAAACAGTATTATATCATAAAACGAAAATTCAAAATTTTTTATGCTTATGTAAGGACCCGATAGTATTTGAGAATAAATTTCAATTAAAAATCAGGTAATAAAACTCCATCAGTGCATTTTATTGAGCCCATTCCTTACATGCCGTTATAAACTTTTTGCAGTCTATTATTGCCATCGATGTGTCAATGACTCGTTGGAGCCACCTTTTCACTGACAGTGGCATTAAAGAAACTTTGGATTTAATCAATGGACGGTGAGAAGTTTTCCCATTTTATTAACCATAAAAGTACTGACAATATCATTCTGTAGACTTTAAGTGAAAGGATATGATGAATTTCTAGCAGCAACAGTAAATAAGAAACTTTAACGGACTCCATCAAAAGGCTACATGTTGTACATGAATGCATAGAAGCATTGAATAAAACATACAAATGGTCAAACACCCAGCCCAAAAGATAATAAAAATAATACCTGCTGCCATGCTTGAATAGCTTGGCCCCTCTTATCCATTCTCCCCATTAAAAAATCACGAATAAGAGGAGGAAAATAACGTAGCGTCTTTTCCGACCAGGTATGCTGACTGGTTGCCATAATTTGCTCTAGCAATGGTTGAAGATAAATCATGTGTTCAACCTCAGCAATTCCACGTGTCTTGATGGTGATAGCGAGACTTATTATCGTTATGCGGTTAAGAGTTTCAGTAAACTCAGTTGGCCCCTGCATTAAATGCATGTAAAAGCTAATTTTGTATGATCTGTTAATTGTCAAATTTCCAAAGGCAAGGAAGTACAATCATTACCTTCAGTTCTTTTTTCACAAAAAAGAAGTCTTTCAGCGAGAGAATCAAATTCATGCACAAATTTTCAGCTAATCTGAAAAGACGATGCTCTCCACGTTTACCCTTAATCATTGATATTATCTTTGTAACATCATACATCAATGCCTTGCTTTTTCCATGATACCTGAATAACAAATTGTTGCACAGAAAAGTAGGCATAATACATAATCAATAGGAGGAAGGAGTTATTAGCCTACTCCAACTTTAAAAGCTTTGTTGAACTGGGTGTCCCTCCCTTCCAAGGGAAAAAATATTCACGGAGGGGATAAAGGTCCAATCATTTGATTTGTTTCATAAATTAAGATTTCCTATCAGATAAAGAGGGACAATATAATAAATTATTGGATTACCTATATAGAGGAAGTAGCCTGTAATTCAGTATCTCAAGTAGGAGCAAAGAGACACCAGATTTGCTCAGAATAGACGGAGATCTTTGGGTTAATGTCTGCAAAGTTTAATAAAATAGTGGGAAAACGTCAGAATTTTCACTACTTGTTATGTATGTAATTTTGAACATGAAAAGTTTACGCCACAGAAGGTCAGAAACCAGACATAAAGAACATTGCCAGGGTGGCATGATGCCATGCCACTGCATCATTAGTATAGTTCACCACACGAAAACATAAGAACTTACCGTAAAATGGGGACGGAACAATGAATGAGGCGCTATAAGCAGTAATCTCACATAGGTTTCCACCATTGCAATGCTAGGTACAGCCTATCCCAAAAAAAAAGTAGAGGTGAGAATGAAAAACTGATAACATTTGCTGACAAACATAGAGCTGTCAAGGTGCAGATACTTCTAGAGAAATCTATTTGGTGAAGGTTACAGATGATTTCATAAGGTGGAAATAAATTACTTCACATAATGTAAGCAAGCCTATGATAATTTCAATATACATAAATAGTTAGCTACTCTCTCAGTCCCAAACTACTATTCAATTTAGGTTATTCTAAGTCAAAGTTATCTAACTTTGACCGAGTTTATTAAAAGATATAATAACATATCTATACCATGTTAGGAATAGCACTTGTATTCATAACAGGGGCTCTCTAGGCCCATATATATACAGGTACAGGAGGGGGAAATATACAGAAAACCCCCTAACAGAAAAGGTAAATTACCAACAGTACATATACATCTAACAGATACCAAATTGGTTTCATTGAATCCACCATGGAATATTTTTTGTAGTGAATTTAATTGGTATGGTAGATATTATTATATTTTTCTATATCAAAGTTAGACAAGTTTGACTTAAGACAAACCCAAATTAAATAGTAATTTGGGACAGAGGGAGTAATTGTTTAAGATGATATATTCATGTGTATATTGCAATCAGATTAAAACATGCCCTAGTTGTAAATATTGAAACAACTGCATGTTACTTAGATCCACATGATTACTTACGAGACCAATTAAAAGGGATAGACATGGATTGAAAAATAGATAAATAGAAGGAATCAACTTAGGTCTTAGCAGCAATTCATGTTTTGTGTTCCTACCTGGCCGAGAAATATGGTCTCTTCAAGCTGGAAAGCAAGCTTCATACAAAGATTAATAGCCAACCCAGAAAGCAATGACATTGACAGAGGATATGTTTCACGCATCATCATTATTCTTTCATTTGGCTGCATATTAGGCCCCTGAATTAAATCTGCCATTCCAGCTGACGTAAACCAGTTCATTACTGCTTCACAAGCTGGCTGCGCCATAGTGAAGGAGAGAACCCAGAACATCCCCGTTGCCCGTTCATCCAAGTTCGTAAAGTCTATCATTCTCTCGCCAGAAGCTATTATTTGGGGGAAGAAAGGGTAACTTTCATATTAACCATAGACACAGGAATGAATGCAAAGTGTAATCATAGTGTGTAAGCATAAATCTCACTCCAGAAAAATACAAGCGTCAGAGGAACTCAAAATTGCAGTGCAAATAGAGCATGAGTTTTGCTACTTGAGAAAAGGAGTAAGATTTTCCCTGCAATCGATTGATTACATATTGCCTATCTACAACGTCAAATTTCCTTCCACGAATTCTGGATCTACCAGGTAATCATATAGACCAAAATCATAATGACACGTCCACAGTAAGCAGGTACCTTTTGTCATCTGTTTCCACCACTCATCTATTTGTTTTCCTTTCTGAAGCTGATCACTGTTCAAATGCTCTCTGATTGAAGTATTGAAAGACCAAATGCGCAGAGTCTGACTGCTACTAATGAAATCAAGAAGAATACTTTGAGGGCCAATATTATTGGCATCAAGGCTCTTGTCTTCTTTGTGGAATGAAATTATCTTTCTTGTAGTTTCAACCTGATAGCCCAAGAAATAGCCAGAATGACGACGAGATATATAAGAACAGAAACATGAAAAATACTACCAAAAAATCATGTATGCTTTTATATTGTAATAGCTCTCGCCTCAGATGTGAGGTTAGTTAATCTGATTTTGGCAAAGTACTGCTATCAGTTATTAAAGTTCTAAAAACTTTGAGCATAAAGTTTATAAAGCTCCTTGAATGTTTGCCAAGTAAATCATCAGCTAATTAATTGAAATTAATTGAAGGAACAAAACAGTAAAATTACAAGTAATAGTACAAATATATATCACCTTCCTTGGGTCTGAACTAAGACTATTCATCACTATCTCAATGCGGATAATCTGTGCAAGCAGCCAAGTGACATGATTACTCCGCAGAATCTGTTGGTCACTATTTGTCACTCGAGAAGCAAGCTTATCCACAAAATCAAGGAAGTCAATGCATCCACTTTTCATTAGGAAGAAAAAGATGTCAGCAAACAAAAGCCAATCTTGCCAGCACTGAGTCTCTGCAATAGCATAGCAAAGATTTGATGAGTACGGGCAGACAGTAGCTAACAACTTTCCGCAAGGAAGATTACAATATCCTTAATCCTTATATCCAGCTCTTTATGTTCTTTGAAGAAAAGGTGCCCCATATAAATATTTGGAGAAAGGGGTGGACCATGGAGCCATTGGTGAAAGGGGTGTACGTGTACCCCTGGATGGAACATATGGTTCCTACCAGCTCTATATTGAATGCACAAATGGTGGAGCTTTTCAGATGCTAACCTGAGTTAGTAAGCCTCAAGAGTTCGATTGTCCTGTCAGCAACTGCCTCACCAATCATATCAGGTGAGAAAACAGCTCCAGGAGTTGATGATTGTTGAGACTGTGATCTGTAACAAGGGGCAACGAGAAGAACACGTCTCCACCAGTCTGGTGATGGGGTTGTGCGGAGAGCATGCCTCAAGCAACGAAGAGCACGTTCCCAGTCTAAACCACCCTTAGGAATGGAGTTTGCAAGATCCTAAACAATGAAGGTAAAGCTTTGATATCCCGCCAGAAATAAAAATAGAAAACAAATTAGATCTGTATCCACTTATGGCTACCAGTTGTGATTTTTTTGTCATTTCACTTCTTTCATTCAAAACATTCATGCTGCCAGCATATTACTAGTAAGCATGCACATGTAGCACATGTGGAATCAACAATGGTGCAACGGGGTCTGAAAATTCCTCATGATGATGAAGATTACCTCCGTGACATGAAATGTGCCGTTAAACTAGCTTATTATTTCAAGTAATTAACTAGTACATGAGAGCACAGAATTTCAAGTACTTGTTCTTATGCATAAATCCTTTTGTAGTTGATGCACTTAAACTGTTATAATTTTGACACAAGTATAGGTCTCTGAAATGGGCGCGTTAGAATGACATTAGTAGACCTACCTCCCAAATATTTCCATAAGATTGTACTATGAAAAACAATGCATGGTCCAAGTCGTATATGGTAGGCCATAAGAAAGAAGCAAAATTAGTGTGTATAGTATTTCAAACGTCGTTAGCACAACACTATGTGCTTGTAAATTTAAAAATGTTTTTCACAGTTTACCATAATATATTTCCCTAAATAGATCTATGTGTTATTCGTGACCATCCACTTTAATACTGCATGGACTCTCCAAGGCATTTACATTTTCATCATTCTTCTTTTTAATCTTATAAACTTTAATAAAACATTGTAGGGAGCAGTGAATAGTAATTACGACTAGAGTCATCAGCACAGGAGCTTCCATGTACATTAAATGACAAGCGCACAGATGCAGGTATGGAGAAAATACATTAGAAACATAAAAGGGGAGAGGCTGTTAATTAAATAAAAGGTAACATTACCTCTCCATGTAGTGGCTCTCCCAATACACTAGGGTATGTAATGGGAGAATAACGCAGATTAGTAACAGATTCACCAGCTATGCTTGGGTAGGATTGTGATAAGAAACGATGAGTTGCAAATGTTGGACAATGAAGGTGTTGATCTAACATTTGCATGTGCATGCAAACCATGTCCCTCCTCCTATGGATCTCCATGATTATACTAACTAATGCTTCATCATCAGGAATGTTTTCAAGAAACTGCAAGTTGCAGCGTACAAGCTCATAGAATGGAATGCGGCATTTCTCTTCATTAACTAAAATCCATATAACATCCAAGCATAGATGCATCCATTCATGTAAAGGTTTTTCCATCCTCCAAGTTTGCATTGCATCAGCTTCGTCCATGCTGTGCGGCCTCTGGTCCCAGTTAACCAGCCAATTTACCATATGCTGGAAAATCACAGCATGAGTAGCTGGTTTCAAATTGGACTCCAGCCCTGCCAGAATTATCCTACAGGACAGAAGATGCAGATAGCCAATTTCTGCTCCCCTGCGAGACTGGTCACCTCTTGCTGCTGCACTAAGCTGAGCTGCGCTGGAGAATTCAGCTGCCTTAATTGGTGACACATTTGCACCTACTGGTTGGTCAACACCAGATTGAGTAGGAGATCCAATGGTGTTCATTACTGACAAAGGTGAAGCTGGATTTGAAGGGTGGAAGTTTGGAGCATTTGGCATAGCCATAGCTGATGAAGATGGAGTTACAGGGCCACCACCAGTCACAGGAACTCCTTGCCCCATAGGCGCCTCCATGGAGGAAACAGCATTAAGCAGAGATGGAAGGAGGTTGTCCCATCTAAGGTGGCCTCGAGCACATAAGCACCGTGTAGCAAAGAGCAAGAACTCAGATTGTGGTGCGTGGCTACTACACTGCAGGACAAAGGAGATCAGAACTGATTCTGTGACTGCCTGCAACTGGTCCTGGTCCTAAAAAAAAAGTAAATTAAACAATTATTTTTTCAGTACTCCTCTTATGCCAAACAAGACTAGTAATGTAATTCTTATGCTTACAGGGTACTGCATGCGCAGCTGCTCATAATCTGAAATGAACTGCTCATCACGGGGAGGCAGATCTCTGTTCATAGCTGTCACTCTCTTCTGCAGCTTGTTCCTGAATAATTCGATTTCCGGATAGCATCATAATTTGAATAAACTTACTCGATTTGTGTGCTCGAACTACAGGCCTACAGCATACGCACTAATTTAAAACGAACAGAACGTGTAATCACCATAGCAGTCTGAACTCTGAAGCCCTGAACTAGTAACCAAATTCCCCCCAAAAAAATCTGGCCTAATCTATTAACAGCAACCCGAACTGCAGCATACCGCGTATACATGTAATTCAGATATCCAACTATCAAAAGACGAAAAGTCGCAAAACTAAAAGCCGTCTCGAAACTCCGCTAGGAGGGAAGCAACTTACGAGCTCTCTCTCGATGGGTCCTCCGCTCTCTGCTTCGAGTTCATCTGCAAGCCACAAGCACCCAGGGTCACTACTAGCAGGAACCCTCACTCGGTGGGTGATTAGGGGCGAGGGATGCACGCACGCCGAGGTAAAGGGTGAAGAGATCGGCGATTGCCGGCCGCGCCGGGTGGTGGTGGAGCTGCATCTGCCGCTGCTGCGGCACCACCGCCGAGGCCGAGATCGCCGGAGACATCGGCTGCCTCGGCCCGTGCCCCCCGTCCATCTCCGCCGCCGCGTCGCGCTCGTCGACGGCGAAAGATGCGGTTGCCCGACTCCGGCCGGAGAGGGGAAAGGGTTTACACTGACTAGAGCAGTCTCCGGTCTTGCGATTTCGCTGTTCTTTGGAGGCGGGCGGAATGGACGCTGGGATGTGTACGGAGGCAGATCCAAGCGCCGACGTTTTAAGTAGAGTTTTTCCAAGCAAATGAAATGAGTCTGATGTGTCATGTCTGCGACTTGCTGGCGGAGACTGGGTTTAAGACTTTTTCTATCGGAACGAAATGGAACATGTAAAGGGAAACATCCAAAACGAAAGACGTGAGTGACAACGATTTGGAAAGAACACGTCTGTTAGCGAATCGAGTGTAGCTCATCCTTGCGGTGTAACCTGCCTGCTAGAGTTCCAAGTCTCAACTCGACATCGGTGCTCATATTTTTCTGAATTTATTTCAGGATTTAACCGACGCTATTCTTTTAGTGGTAGGTGACGTGCCCGTCGACAGTGAAGCAGCAGTGGTGACTTCGTCAATTTCAAGGATTTGCCAACTCAATCTTTCGGATATGCTTATAGAGGTACAACGGGGTAGTGTTGCGTGCGTGTATGTGAGCGTCTACGTCTGTACTGTGTGATTTGGAAAAAAGAAAAGAACACGCCTGTTAGAAGTAATAGAATTTTAAAAAAATAGTTTTTTTCTTGTTTTGTAGTTGTGGTTTTATCATTCACTGTTCACAAGTCAATGGCCAGAGTAAAAATCGTGTTGATTTGTGAATCTTAAAGAGCAAAATTACAAAGTTAAAAAGATAAAAGGAAATTCCAAATTACATCAAAATAAGGGTGAGAACAGGTAAAGGGCAGCATCCAAAACGAGGGATGTGAATGCTAGCGATTTGGAAAGAACGCGCCTGTTAGAAGTAATCGAATTTAAAAAATAAAAATGGTGGATGAAATAAGGAACTCTCATTTGAGCCCAACCATTTAGAAAGAACAACCTGTTAGAAGGAATCGAATTTAAAAGCAATAAAATTGATGGGTGGGTCGATGGAGGTAAACATCAAGACATAATTCGATGCTAACACTGTGGCAATACGTGGTATCATGGCGCCATTAAGGTTATAGATTTAGATTGGGGAGATGATTTTAGACTATCGAGCCTAGAGTGATAATACCTTACAAGCCTAGAGTGGTTTATGGACGCTAGGTGGGATGGTGAGATGGAGGTGATGCCCACCTTTGTGGTTTGTGGTTAAGGATGTTGAATAGGGAGGGTTGGCAATGAAAAGCCTCGTTGAAGAGACTTGGGAAGATATGTTTTGAAAGACAGCGATAATGGCATACGTTGAGGCCGCGGAATATCCAAGGATTGAGATGATAAGTCCACAACGACGAGACACAATAACGGTGAAGTCGAAGTTGAGAATATAAGTCGATGCTTTTTTTTTCTACTATATATGGTGTTGACGTGAGAGGGAGATTTATTGGTAGCATTAAACCGAGAACACCCTCGGTACAGTCACATCCATATGCAAAAAGTTTCATCGAGATAATAGAACCCATTTAAAACTGAGTAACGGAAATGAATTAATCGACCATAGCATGATCACTGAAAATTAGATGACACAACGGTCATGTCTAAAACCTTTGAAAGTGGTCATCTCTAAAACCCTTGAAAGTTGTAGGTCATATTTTGGTTTACCTTCGGAAGAAGAGAAGCCTTTAAAAAAATGGAAAATTTATAAAACTCATATGCAAGGCAAGGGTGTTCATCGTAGACTCGCCTGCACCCCGCATGTCATTTTTGTTCAATTCCCACACCTGAGGGTTCCATATGTTTCAGAATTACTATAACTTGCATCAATCTAAAGTGATGAATAAAGAGTCGATGGTTCTTCCAAAGAAATAACTCGCAATGTGATGAACTCAAAACATCTGCGACTCCCAATTGCCAAAACGCTCCGCTGGGCGCTGGCGCCCTCAGTAGTCATCAGACGGGGACGGCGCCGGCGCCGCGGCGGGGCTGGACGCGCCGGCGCGAGGGGGAGCCGAAGCAGCGCCCCCGTGCCCGGCGCTCACCATCATGTCGGCCCAGAGGCGGTCGGCGATCACCTTGTTGGCGGCGTCGGAGGTGTGGTACGCGTCCCAGAACACGAAGGCGCTGCGGTCGCGGCAGGGCCTCGTGTTGGGCAGGCACAGCCCCCCGACCTCCGTGTCCACGTTGCAGCACGACGTGTGCGCCGTCGTGAACCCTGCGAGACGACGACGACAGCCATGCGCCGTGAGGGAAAATGGAAAAAGACGTAGTCATCACATAGGCACGCCGGCGGCGGACAATGCAAGTTACCGTGCTTCTCGGGGTGGTCGATGAGCTCCATGACGACGGAGTAGCAGTCGGCGAGGGCCATCTGCGCACCGGGCAGCTTGGCGTTCAAGCCGTCGAGCAGCTTCCTGGCGGCGGCGTTGAACTGCGCGGCGTAGGCGTTCACCTTGCCCAGGCATTTGCCGTCCGTGGAGCGGACGCGCTGCGATGGGATGCAGCCCAGCGGGGCCAGCCCGTTGAACACGACCTTCCGGGCGCCGAGCCCGTACAGCCGCTGCAGAACCAAAACGGATTCGGATTAGATCGAGAGCTCTGCAGACTGCAACCTGCAGGGGCAGTGTTGATTATTCGGGATCGATAAATCTTGCCTTGAGCTGCCGATCGAGGGTGGTGATGAGGAGGCGGATGAACTGGTCGTGCGTGTACGTGGTGCCGTCCGCCATGAACGGCTGCAGGAAGTTGTTGATGTAGTCGTTGCTCCCTTTCACCGGCCAGAACGTTCGCCAAAAACATTTTCACACGTTATGCAGTGTCCAATTAACACGACTAGCTAGCCGAGTGTGAGATGTGATGTGATGAAGAAAGTGTGGCACTCGCACTCACCGAGTCCAATCTGGAACAGCGCCGCATTGACCGCGGCCTCGGCGGCCTCCTTGCCGATCTTGGCGATCATGGCCTTCTTGACGGTCTCGAAGCACGTTATCTGCTCGTCGAAGGAGAAGTACTGCACCTGCAGAGTCACATTCCATATCGCATTCACACGGGGGCGGCAGCCATTACAGGTGGAGAATCGGAGAGCCAGAGCGATTCGTGTCTTACGAAGTAGACGCCCGTCTCGTTCAGGATGCCGGCGCCGCCGGAAGCGAAGTTGACGCCGCCGAGCACGTCCTTGCCGGCCAGCGACAGCGAGAGGAACGGCGGCGGGGATGGCACGCCGAACTTGTCAGCTGCATCGGTCGCGCGCGCACAGAAATTAGCATGGAGAGGGACAGAGGGTTCTCAAGTATGCGACCTTGATCTCGATCCTGGCGTGCAGATCAATGGATGGACGCTTACCCATGTAGTCTCCGATGGTTTTGCCATTGGTGAACCTCCCGGTGGCCTCGCGGCCGGGGTAGTCGATGCCGTACCAGGGGTAGTTGGACTTGGCGAGGGACATGGGGAAGTAGTTGTTGTTCCCCACGTCCGACATCGAGTCGCCGAACACGTAGGTCACCGGACCCTTGGCCGTCGTCGAGGGAGCAGAAGGTACCGTGAAGTTTCTCGTGTCTGAAGTGTTTGGATCGACGACCGCCGCCGCTGCGCCCATGGCGGCTGAACAATGTGCGAAAACGGCAATGGCGAAGACAAAGACAACGGCAAGAGCTGCCATTGTTGCTTCTCTGAAGAATGTCGATAGCTCGTGTGCCCGTGTCTGTGTGTGTTCGTGCTGTTCAGCTGTTGGTTGCTGATGACTTGTGTTGCATGATGGGGGATGGCGAAGCGTCGATTTTATAGCGGGGCGTGGTTTGCATCGAGTCGTGCCACTCTTTTGCAAGTTTGGGTTAATTCAGATTAACGGTTTAAGTTTCCGGCTTGAGTGTAGTGATGGATGGTCTGTTGCTACAGCTATTCGTGCGAGGTGCGGCGTACGAAATGGAGGGACGAATTGGCAATGCATATATGAACATGTGCGGTAGCTGAGGTGGTTGAAGAACTTGTGGCCTTCTTGCTTGAACAACTTTACATTTTTTTTTTCCCGATTGGACAGCTTTGGTTGTTTAACTTGGCAATGGAAATGACATCAGCACACCGGCGGTTGGGGTTTGTCGATGGCACAATCGAAGAACTCGAGGCTCACAAGAAACCAAGAACAAGAAGCTAGCACAAGCACTACTATGGAAGTCTGGAACAGAAGTAGCAGAGGCTTCAGCAGTGTGCTGCTAATCCGACCAGTTCCGATAAGATAAGATTCACGATCGCGGCCCATCCCACGGAAACCAAAGTGCGGATTTGATCCCCTAGCTTGGCCCATACGGGACCATCAGAAACTGGACCGCGACCATCTGAACCCGGGCCCGACTTGTTGACAATATCCGGCCCAGAATGGAACGGCGGAAAATCCCATTTCCCAACCAGGATCGTCCCCGACCTCCAGCAGGATAGGGACAGAGACGGAGAGTAGTTCCCCCCAGCTGGAGGTTTCGCTCTCTCCCTCCACTGGCCCCGGCCATGCGGCCCTCCACGCCCTCCTCCGCCCTGCTCCCTCCGCCGACCTGCTCCTCCCGTCTGCCCCCGCTCCGCAGCTTCGTCGGTCTCCGGTGGTCGGCCTCCCGCTTCCAGGTACCCCCAGTCCTGTGTTTCATAGGGCATCACATCTCCGACTCTTGTGGTTCCGTGCCAGTTGCTCAGCGGCAGTGGCTGTTTGCCGCAGGTTAGGGAGCGAGCGGGTGCGGCTGTAGGGGTTGCCAATGGCAGGAACGGATGCAGTTTGAGACTCGGGTAAGTCTGCTTCCTGCTGGCACTCTGGGTTATATTTGCTCGGTAATCACGTCTCTCTCTGGAACTGCCATGAACAAATCGATAGTGTTTCGGGAATTAGGTCCGGAAAGATTGTTCAGCAGTGCGCAAATCAAGAGCTATTCCGCAAATATCTCTGCTGCTGTCAGAATTAGTAGCGACTAGTGGGCGGGCGGAATTGCTATGTAAATCTGTAGGAGTTCATGCGAAGTATGCTCAGTGGATTGGAGAATGAATTATCCTAATTACTCCAAGCATCATAGCACTTTGATAATTATTGAAAATGTCAACATGTGTTGATGTGTGTTCATCCTGCAAATCCATCGCTGTCTGGACCCCCTTTGCATCTCATAGGTCAATTAGAGTAAGTGGAACATGAAGTTTCTGATGTATTCATTCTCTGTACTGGAGACGCCAATGACTGGGTGAAATTTATCAAGATGTTTGTGAGAATTTCTTGATTATATAATACAGCAGTGACTTGGACAAGACTTAGTCATCTTGATTTCTGTGTTTTGTTAAAAAGTTGCCTGAATGCCATTCTAAGTACAAGGCATAGCAATTCATCCATGTCTTAGCAGCCATGTTCTGATTTGTTGATGAATTTACTTACACTTGTACTGACCCTCTTTTTTTTCCAGAGTACCTGCTTTAACTGTCTGCCAACCTCATCAAAGGGCCACTGTCATTAGAAACGAACATGCTCAGAATGCTGACCTTCCACGAAAATACTCAAAAAGGGAGAAGAAACCATTTCCTATACCAGTGCTGGAGTTAAGACGCCGAGCAAAGGAGAGGATGAAGGCAGCACAAGGGAAACCAAAACGTCCACTGCCTCCACCAAAAAATGGAATGCTAATCCGTAGACTGATACCAGTTGCCTACAAAGTGTACAATACAAGAATTTTGCTGATCAACAACTTGAGGAAGCTTATGAAAGTAGTACCTGTAAAAGGCTGCAAGTAATTCCCGTTTCCCATCATTTACTGATTATTATTTGTTACAGATCATGCTTATGTGTACCATAGAATGGATCTAAACCAAGATAACACAATTGGATGCATATAAAGCAACAAACTGTGTGCCAACACAGCCTTGTTCATGGCAACGGATGAAAAAGAACATTATTATTTGGCAATTTTGCTTACATGTTATATGTTAGCTGCTCAGTTGATCAAGTGTGCTAATTACTATAATGGATAACATACTTAAGCATATGGTCATCTTAGATTATGCAATACGAACTTAGCATCTGGAAAGCCGCATCTGTTATTTGCAATAATGGTGTTTTTTTTTTACTTGGGCTAGATTCTGTTATAGAACACTTATGCCTAATCGAGGATACACTCTTCCACTGGTTCAGGAGTTTTTGGATTATGCTCAGTCTGTTTGTCTTGGAACACTGCACTAAGTCGGGCCAGGGAAGTAGGATGAAAGTCCCAATGAAACCTTTACACTGTAGAAAGTAAAAGCTCATGGTCATGCTAGATGAACTAGATGCTCATATGTGCTTGATCAGTTCCCTATGTCCTAATTAGCACATTCACATGTGATTTTTTCTGTTGCAGATATTGCAGTGAGATACATGTTGGATCTGTTGGACATCCTTTCCGAACATGCCGAGGAATGTTGTCAAATCAACGTAGGGGAGAGCATGAGTGGGGAAGTACTTTAGCGGAAGCTGTTTTCTTACCTGTTGAAGCCTACCATCTAGAGGACCGTCTTGGGAATCGTATCCCGCATGATCAGAGGTTTGCTGTACCCCGCATTCCCGCTCTTGTGGAACTTTGCATCCAAGCTGGAGTTGACCTCCCTGAGTATCCCACAAAGCGTCGAAGAAAGCCAATCATTAAAATTGGAAGAAACGAGTTTGTTGATGCAGATGAAGATGACCTACCAGAACCAGAGCCTGACAGATTTAAGCAGACACTTCTTGAAGAACTACAATCCGATGAAATTGTCTCTCCATCTAGCCCGGAGGAGACAGTGGCTCTTGCCGAGGAGACACTCGAAGCATGGGAGACTGTCAGGGATGGCGCCTTGAAGCTAATGAAGGGCTATGCTGTGAGGGTTTGTGGATACTGCCCTGAGGTGCATATCGGACCAACTGGCCACAAAGCACGGAACTGTGGGGCCTTCAAGCATCAGCAGAGGAATGGACAGCATGGATGGCAAGCAGCAGTGCTCGATGACCTAATACCTCCTAGATATGTGTGGCACATGCCAGAATCTGGGGAGGAACTGCAGAGAGAGCTGAAGACATTCTATGGGCAGGCACCCGCCGTTGTTGAGATATGCATTCAGGGTGGCGCCAAAGTGCCAGAGAAGTACAAAGCTACTATGAGACTAGATATAGGAATTCCTTCTAGCTTGAGGGAGGCTGAAATGGTCATCTGATCAGTTTCGAGATGTCTCCAAATGATCGTCTTTGTTGTGTCAGGAAAACAAACAATGTCACCCCGGGGTCAATCCTGCGATTAGCTTACCATACCATAGTTTCATTTTACTAGTCAATGTATATATATCAGGACTTAGATGAGAAAATTCGGCAAATGTCCTTGTTTGAGATCCACGTTGTTTTTCCTATGTTTTCCTTTGTACAAATGCGAAATGGTTCCGTTGAATCTACATTTTTTTTGGCTAGTAGTCAACCATTAGGAAAGAATCAAATAACCCAGTATGAACAGAGGCAGCAGTTGGCCAGTTGCTGCCTTGCAGAACAGCAGATGGTCAGTTCCAGCTGATTTAATACTTTGTGAAGGATAACAAATTCGTTGCCTGTGCCGTGCCGTATCTGGTCATCTACAGAGGAACCAGAAATTCCCTACACTAGCAGGCACAATTACACAACCACTAGCAGTATGTATAACACAGATTCTGCTGAAACAGGTGACACCAATAAGTCGTAATTTTATCAGAACCATAAGGAGTTTCCGTTTGCCTTCGAAGAAACAATGCAATTTACAAGTTACAAGGCTCGGTTTAGCCGACTGAACAGCTGAATTTGGCGTGGGCTTCCCCAAGAGCTGCGCATTCACGAACCATTTTGTCTAGTGGTGGTGCCCCTCAATGAGGCGAGGGCTCCACGGCAGTCCTGAAGAGCAGGATGTAGACCTTATCGACGGAAAAATACAAGAATCCACCCCGGGCGTGCGTGACATATGAACCGAAACTAGTCCCCACGATGCAGTGCCAAGCTGGCCCGTATGCAGTGTCAAACTCCTGTCAGCAAAGGATGAGACCTTATCAGTACGTGCAGGATTGCAATCCGGAACAGGAGGACACAGACAAAATGAAGAAATTGCGGACAAAAATCGGAATATGCGGTTGTATGATCATTGATCAAGTATGGGGATGAAATGTGCGAGATGGTCCCGGATTCGCTTGTTTGGTTGCTTGGAGATTTTGTCAGGTTCATGCGATTGAAAAGATCCATGGAGTCTTTTCAGTAAGTAATTGCAGAATGAACTGACAGAAGCAAGAATAATTTTGGGCACAAATGAAACGTTTGGAAATGCTAGATTAAAATGAATCAATTTAATATGCAAATTCAAGATACGATGTTCTGCTGAAAGGTTTGATCAGTCGTTAGTCAAACTTGGATACCATTTTGTGAGATGACAACCACCTGAAGGTATGATGACACGAACCTTCTGATTGTGCAGTGTATTAATTGCTCGTTTTGGTGGTTAGCTACCATGGATTGCACAAGGATGGTTTAGCGCAGTTGAGAAGCATAGTTCATTCAACCAACGTGACCCCATAGCCTGGTTGTTCAGAGACTGATACTTCAACTGCCAATGATGGGATCAACTATTTTCGAGAGAAGGCAAACGAACTAAAAGGACTATTTTGGATTCGGACGCGTGAAGACAATCTGAAGACCAGAATTCATCGTGGCGACAAGGAGAAGAGTGATCAGAGTGCAGAGCTCTATCAGCATGGATATGAATGCACTTGGTGGAATTCTCGTCGTGGTAAGGCATCGACCAGGTCAAAAACCAGTTGTGAGTGACGGCATTGCCGTGGCAATGCTCTACTGCACGTGGACGGTAATAGTGGAATCACAAAAAGCAGCAATGCCACTCTCGACAGACGACAGGCTAGGGGGCTAGAGCGAACAGTTTCTTGTTCGTAACGAGTGAAGATGCAGTGTTGTTGTCCTCACGAAAGTCCTATGAACATGAACAACCCCATATAATACTCTAATCCGCGAATGATAAAACAATTTGAAATCTCCATCACCAATTTGCAGAAACAGTAAGTAGTTAGCATTGTATTTGCAGGCTTGGGAGTGGTTCGTGTCGTACCTTCTTGAGCGCGAGCGCGAGGCGCTTGGGCTCGAGCCGGCGCGGGTAGCGCGGCATCGCGGCGAGCTCGTCGCGGGCGCAGCGGAACGCGCGCCGCTGCAGCGCGGCCGGCATGTCGGCCGCCACCACCCTCACCACGGCCTTCCTCTCCTCCTCGCCACCGCCCGCGCCCGCGCCCGCCGCCTGCTTCCCCGAGGAGACCCCGACCGCCCCCTCGGCGTCGCCCTCCGCGAGGCGGCGCTCGACGCCCAGCAGCGACCTGATGGCCCCGCCCCGGCTCCCGGCCACCTCGCCGGAACCCTGCTGCTCCCTCATCCTAGCTCGCCTGGATTCCCGTGTGTCAGCGCGCGGGCCGAAAGTTTTGACCTGGATGGAAGCGGCAGGCTGGGGCAGTGCGTTTGCCTCAAGCGCCGTGCGTCGCAGCGGCTCTGGCGGCTTTTGTTGTTTTCTGGGGGAAGGACGGGGACGCGAGGAGGGAACTAGGGAAGGGAAGGGGAGAAGGACGTTGGGGGTCGTTAAAGCGGGGCGTGTACTTTTTATGGGTTTTTCCTCCCAGCCCGGGAAGCCCGCCGGTGGGATCACCGACGCGCCGGGGGCGGGACTCGCGGCACGGCACGAGCACGAGCGGGTGGAGCAAGGCGCGCGAGCTCTCTCGGTGGCGATGGCTTTCGCCGCTCCGATGGGCACGAGTTGGAGGCGAGCGTCGTGCGGGGTGGCCGCGACCGTTGTGACTGTGGTCAGCGGAGGTGTGCCGCTGCCGGGGGGCCGGGGGCGCATGGCACATTGGCACACCAGTGCAGCAGCTCCGTGTCAGTGTACCGCGCCATGACTACTGTACTGGTGGCAGTGCTAGTGTTACCACAGGACCGTTGGAGGGTACGCTTTCAAGTTTCAACGCATTTTTCTAATTTAGAACGACGGCGGCGCGGCGCCAATGTAACGGCGAGTACGCCTTCCAAAAGTACACAAGGATTTGACTTTCAGATGACAGTGTGATGCATGTAGTGCAAAATTCAGGTCAGTCTCATTGATCCTGTTTACCTCCCTCGAAAAGGCCTCAGACAGCTGACAAAAGGGAAATATTCAGGTCGAGCACATACGCCACGGAAGATAAAAGGAGCGCAATTAATTGCTGGGAGAACGAGCAGATCCTACGCACAAAGCTAAAAAGGGTAAGGAAAGGTTTTCATTTATCTTTTCTCAAGTATTATCATCAGAGTCCAGGTTCCTTTCTCAACCATAACACAGACATTGGTCCTATGTCAACTATCGAAACTGATTGTTTACCTCCCTGTGCACTGTGCTCGAATCAGGATGGTTTTTGGAAAGGCTGGTTCTCCCACCATGAAACAAAAGCCCGACCCACGCGTCCAGCTCGCGGTCGAAGTAGCCCTGGCCATGGAACGGCAGCACCCAAGCACCTTGACACCGCCACTCACGGCGCGTGGTGTCGAAGGAGTAGGTGCTGCCATTGCCGCGGTGCCAACCGCGGGCCACGCGCGTGGGCACAAAGATGGTGCGCCCGTCCGATTGCACCGCGTAGGAGACGACGGTACCATCCTCACCGAACGGCGGCGGGCGGCGCGGCCACGCTTTTCCATGACCGCTCCTGGGTCGGTCGCCCCGGCTCCTCCGCGTCGGCGTCGCGGGTGCAGCGCGCCCACGAGAACGCCTCGAAGGCGAGCGGCAGGCCCGCGCCTGATTCCACGCCGACGTTCAAGCCAGAGATCCAGCCCGGCAAGGGAGGGGCGACGGCCAGCGCCGCCGCCGCCGTGTCGTAGACCAGGGTCGGAGCCTGCGCCCCTCCGCCGCTGCTCACGATGGCGATGTTGCTGCCCATCGCGACGAAAATCGTCTCGGAAGCAGGTGCGACAAACCGGAACGCTGCGGGCTCGGAAGGTGCTCTGGGTCCTGGTCGGTGCAGGTTGACTCGACGGAGGCTTCAAGTAATATCAGGATCAATCTTGCGGATGGACTATCCCTTCTCCCAGTCATCGATCACCGAATACAGGTGCTTCTTGGGCGCCGGCCGCGACCTTTTGCAAGGGCTTTGGCTCTGGTTGTCCTGACCCCGGCGGCGCTTAGACATCCCTGCAAACTTCGGGGCGTTTGGTTTCCTTTACTTATTTTTAACACGTGTCACATCGAATGTTTACATACTAATTAGGAGTATTAAACGTTAAAAGTCAAACCAACTAGACTCTAATTCATACGCATACGTGTGCAGGACCCATGACTCAACAGATGGGTTACAGTACGTGATGGTCATTCTGAATGGAGCCCTGCCCATTACTTCATATCCACGCATCAGTCAACTTATTTTCTTTGGTGAGTTCCTCGGAGAAATCACACATCACTGAAATATAGT
>NC_028450.1:37238604-37245681 GCF_000263155.2 Setaria italica
TTGATGTGACGGGTGCTTAAAAATAAGCCAGGGAACCAAACCAGACCTTCAGCTCTCGGGGACCTGACGATGTTATTAGCAGGTGAGGTTCTCCGATCTTCTCGCTCGTTCTATGTGTTCGCGGATCTGTGCTCTATCGGCCAACAACCAGAAAGATCGAAACCTACTGGAGTTTATTTGTATGGAGGGGATGGCTAGTCGCTACCGAGACAGGAGAGGATTCCGAAACGTTCGAGTGCCGGGCAATTCGAGCCGCCGTTGGCATAGTGCATGGGAATATGGGATGGTCGTCGAAGCAGAGAGGCCTGAATAGAGGACGGAACCAACCCGGCGGTGGCGGTGAGAGGCAACGAGAGGACATAACGGGTTACATGGGCCGGTCCACAGAATTTTGAAGGGATTATTTGGGCCTTCTCAGGTGGTGTCGTGCGTTCTGGTTGTTTCAAGGTAAAATAGACATTTTGATCCTTAAACTTTAGTTCGTTCCGAACTTTCTAATCAGCCAATCTAGTCCCTCAACTTTAATTTTTAGATTAAATTCATCCTTTACAAATATTGCTCTCTATTTTTTCATGAGAATAATATAAAATGTCTTTTTTCCCATACCTTCTTTTTTTTTCCTTCTCAATTTCCTTTTCACCTTATTAAGTTGCTTGCCTCATGGTTAAACTATGGAGCTGCTGTCTTCGATCGTATGACTAGGTCTGACGCATGAGCAGCTTGCAATGGACACACCCACACGGCCACACCACACCAAACTACGAATGCTACTTGATGAGAAGAACTCAATCAGACCGGATGCTGGCAGCACACGATAGCAGCCATGGTCCGTGGAGTGCCACCGCGGCCAATGCACCAACGATCCAGCGAACCGCGGTTAGCTGTGCCTGAGCATGTAGCCTCTACGCTATGCCTTGGCCTCACCAACTCCTGCACTTTGCTGGAACCTAAGACATCCTGCTCTTCGTGGTTCCTGATGCACGTGGGAATTGAGAAGGGAATGAAGGATCAAGGGTAGAAGGGACTTTACACATTAGCCTCTTCATGCTAAATTAGCACAAGGATGAGTTTGATTAAAAATAAATGTTGAGGGCCTAAATTAGCTGATCTAAAAGTTGAAGGGCAAACTTGACCCATGGAGCAGAGCCGAGGGACCAAATAACTTATTTTGCCTTGTTTCAAAGTTTGTATTAGGAGTACTACCCTTGCCGAACTGCTGAATATGGAATATCATATGAAATGGATATTCGAACTGCGTCGTGTTAGGACCTTAGGGGCGTGAATGGTTTGCTGTTCAGGTCAACCTAGCTAGTATCTTGGAGTCAGGCTCAGCAGATGCAATGGAGATTTGATTGGTTGTCTAGAAACTACTCAGTTGCTCGTATAAGAACGTGTTGCATGAGATAAATTATTTAAAATAAGTATTATTGGTGATGCTTATTTGGTTTAAGTTTATTTTAATAGCTCTTATTTTAACGCATTAGGTGGGCTTAAAAATAAGTATTATTTGTCTATTAAAAACACTAATATCATTTAATATAAGTTAATCATCTGATTAACATCATCATTAATAGAAAATCAATGCACCCTCGGGAAACGGACCTGATCTCACATGCGCTGGGCCAAGATCACACGGGAAACGGACTTCCAGGGGCCAAGCTCGGTGGTGCCATTTGCATGTGCTGGGCCAGGCTCTCACATCAGTACGTAGGCAACCAAACTCAGCAGCCTGGCCCAGCCTTGGCATAGGCAACCAATTAGCCCCTTAATGTTTCGCTGATGTGCTGTTTAATGTTTCTGATACAGTATTTATAGTTATCGGAGCTAAATGATTTACATCTGCCAAGTTAAAAGAAGATTGAGATGCTATGGCCCTACGGGTCTGAACCTTTACGTGCAGGATCTCGGATACGTATTAAAATATGTGAACGTCAGATTGGCTAAACCCGCGGACCAAGTGATTAATATGGTCTGGAGCTGGTTGGCTCTTAGCTAAATCATCTCTATTTAGGTCCTGTTTGGTTACTCTTGCTAAAGTTTAGTAGCTAAAATTTGCTAAACTTTAGCAAAAGTTGTTTGATACTCTTGCTAAAAGTCATTTAATAAGCTGTAAAAAGACCTATCTACCATTATTAAAGGTGCGCAGGAGGGGGAGACAAGCAATAAATGAGGGGTATAGGTTGTCCAGCCCACCTTTAGCAAGTTTTAGCAACAAAAACTTGCTAAAGTGAAACTTTAGCAACTCAATTTTAGCAAGTTTTAGCAAGGGTGTTTGGCAGTTTAGCAACTAAAAGTTTAGCAAGGTGGAACCAAACATCCCTTAATACTTTTTTACGGATATTAATGACTACAGTATATAACTATATATAGGCAGGTCCATTGGTGCGACACTGAGGTTTGAAATAGTTAGATTGCAGACAGGCATATTGTTCCTCTAAAGTTTTGCCGCAGGCTGCAGCTTCAAACGGATCGAACACTGTGTAAACGCAAGAAAAACGCAGCCCAATCTGGAGGTATTCGTCTTGAGCAAAACGCTTGGACTGAGCTACAGAAAACTAGACCACCCAGACCACAATTGCATTAACGGATTAACCTGCCTCCCACCCATTGGAAGTGTACTCTGCAAAACTGGTTGCTTCATGCCTTTGATGTGCTATGTGTAATACTAGACCTGACGATGTCATTGCGGTCGTCCTCTGGGGGCCGGCTTCCTCCTACTCGTACCGTCGGCGGCGATTTCCTAGGAAACGGATTAATGGCACTCCAGTCGATCCTGTGCAACCGTGCTCCTGGTTCCGACCGTTGGTCGTATCCGGCGCGTGGCGTGGCAATAAAACCCAGTCACGAGAGCAGAGTGCTCTCGAACGTTCGCAAACGGCAGGGCACTTGCTCCATCGAATCATCGAGTGCCAGTGGTGGTGGTCTCGAACTCGGACAGAAGAACAGGGCAGCAGCAGTTACTCGGTCAGGACTCAGAACGCAGGATTCAGGAACCCGTCGTCGCCTTTCCCGGCCTCGCTGTAGCCGCGGTCACCTGAAAAGCGGCGAAGCCCGCACGCCCGACCCGTTCCCGAGCAGCTGCAGCTCGAGCGGGCCACGGACCACGGCTGCCGTGCCCGTGCCGTTGGGCGACTGGGCGTGCATGCCGGCCAAGTGGCGCCGCCCACTGGCGCTCGCCCAGAAAGCCAGAAAGGCGGAGCCGTCGCCGCCGGCCCGTCGCAGCGTTGGGCCGTTCTCGAGTGCAGTGGCGCAGGCGGACGCTGCGACGCAGGCTGCGCTCGCCATTTGCCAGCCGTGGATCAACCACGCCTGCCGAGAATCCAAGGACACGTCAAGGGCTTGGCAGTTGGTGCATGGGCCTTCGCGTTTAGTGGCTAAACCTACTGCCTGCCCGATCCCTTGATTTCTCCTCACGCAAAGCACGGCAGCAGCTACCTCTGCGCTGCCTTTGCGAGCCGAACACCTCCTTTCCTTTTCTCGTGGCAGCTATGTGTTTGGTTACTGGGTCGAGGTGGGTTGGAATGGGTCGGACCCTCATCATCCCGTGTTTGGTTAGGAATGAAGTGGGTTGGGTTCGACCCCCGTAGGGAATATACCGTATAGATGCGGGTTAGAACGATCCCCTCAAAACGAGCGGACCATTCCAACCCAGTGAGCGAGCGTGTAACGCCGTGAGGGGCGCGGTGGGGGGCGTAGGCCGGCGGGGCGCAGGCCGGCGCCGGGAGGGTAGGGGGGTGGGGGGAGCAGGCGCAGCGCGGCGCAGGCCGGCGGCGAGGTGGAGCACGCGGCGGCGGGGCGGAGCAGGAGCACGCGGCGGCGGGGCGGAGCAGGAGGCGCGGCGACGGGGCGGAGCAGGAGGCGTGGCGGTGGGGCATAGGCGCGGCGGGGTGGAGTGGGAGGCGGGGCGGAGCGGGAGGCGGGCCGCGGTGGAGGAAGCCGGCTGCGGGTCGGAGCATGAGGCCGGCTGCAGGGTGCGGCGCAGGCCAACGGCGGCGGGGCGGAGCAGGCGGGGCGCGGTGGAGGAAGCCGGTGGGGCGGAGCAGGAGGAGGAGGTCGGCGGCGCGTAGGGAGGAGGAGGCGGCCGGCGGCGCGTGGGCGCCGGGAGGCTCGGAGGAGCCGGAGAAGTCGGGGGCGTCGGGGATGAGAGGAGGCTGGGCGGCCCCAGGAAGAAGAAGGAGGAGGAAGGGAGGGAGGAGAGAGAGGCTGACAGGTGGGCCCCGCAACTGACAGGCGGGGCCCACAGCTAACGGTGTTAAAAGGACATCATCCCAACCCTCTCAACTTTTTCAACCAAACAAAAAACTGGGTCGGCTCCAACCCACTCATCCAAACACGAGCTGGGTTGGCTCCAACCCACAAAAGTGGGTCGGCTCCGACCCGACCCACGTCGTTCCAAAACCAAACACACCCTTAGCAGCCGATAGCCGTACGCTTTAACGGCTCTCCGTCCCGTCCCGTCCCCATGCCCGCCGGAGTCTCGGCCGGCCGGCCTGTCGGCTGGGCCCCTCTCTTTCCTACGGCCCCCA
Organism: Setaria italica; assembly: GCF_000263155.2. Taxonomy (NCBI): domain Eukaryota; kingdom Viridiplantae; phylum Streptophyta; class Magnoliopsida; order Poales; family Poaceae; genus Setaria; species Setaria italica. Next base: position 37,243,131 of record NC_028450.1, read on the forward strand.
ACGGTCGCATTTAACAAAAACCGGCGGATCTCCGGCCACTGATATTGTCGTTAAGTATACTGATGTTGTCTAATAAGCAGTTTTATGCATTGGCACATAATTTTAAGATGACTTAAGAAACAACATTTATAATAATTTATCTTTTAAGTTGTCTCATAGTAATTCTATTTTCTTAATTTATTCATAGAAAAAAAAATATTGTGAGTTGCATGCAACCATAACTCAATTGAATAGTCATCTCATAGTCCTAAAATTTAACCTGCGAAGCAGTTGTTTCGTGAAACAACGATCTCTTTCTCTCTCCTCACATTCTCTAGATGATCTAGATGACATGAGACTGCTAACGTGTAGTGCTCTAAGACGATGCTACCCATTAGCCACGGCTCATCAGCACAGCATCTGGATCAGAGATTTCGGCGGTAGCAGACCAACCAAATCACAAGGGCGATCCGGAGAGAAAATGGCAAGAATCAACGGGACGCAGCATGCAGGTCAGTGATTTTTGCCCGTAAAATTGTGCAATCTGTGCCCATTAACTGTTCCTTGATTTTTGCCCTAAAAATGGCTCATGAATCCTGTGTTTTTTCCCCCAATAAGATATCCAGTGCCCAGTAAAAGCAACTGAATATTTTTCCCCGTATAAAAATCTGCAGTCGAATTAGCAGCGGCGGAGGCTTGAACTTGAAATGTGGATTGAACAGCAGTTACCCACGGTAGACCGGCGCTCACCCGAATTCCGTACGGGACGAAACGCGAGCAAGTACTGCTACCGCGTGTTCGCGTAGTAGATTTGTTTTGCACTCCACTAATCCTGACCCACTCGTACGCCCCCAAAGCTCGCGAGGACGGACACTACGGTGCGTCGAGTTATGAGGGAACCTTTGATCTTCTTTGGTTTAAAGTGGAAAAGTTGTACGTGCTGGATAGGTACCTTTTAGGTCGACACGTCAATACGTGCATGTGCAGTGTCCATGTGTTGTAACATTGTCCTGGATGGTAGAAGAAGAGGTATCCTGACGAAGTGAGCATTCTTTGATGGATAATGGATGGAGGCATGGAGCTTATCAAATACCGTTCCACAGACAATTTTATACGGTGGGCAATACGAAAGTACCGGTACAAGTAGAACACAAAATCCATCCATCCGGGCCACTCACGAAGAAGAAGAAGAAAGCCGTTGCCACGCTAAGCGCCATGCCCACCGTTTCGGTACAGGACCAACAGCCAAAACGAACCAACCAGCCAACGGCAGAGCCATCTGCGCTGCTGGTCCCGCTCCCTCTCGGGCCCCAGCCAAGCTGAGCTGGCCTCCGGCGCCGCAACGTTCGCCACGGCCACGCGGCGCCTCCGCATTGGCTGCCCCGCCTGGCCCCATCCCATCTTCCTTCCTCGGCCTCTTTCCGCACCCATCATTCTCCATCGGCCGTGTCTGCGGCCCCGTCACATGCCGTATTTACCCCTGCTCCCTCCCGTTCGGCCGGCCACCACCTCACCCTCACCTCACTCGCCGCCTCCCCCCGCCCGTTATTAAAGCGAGCCACCCCTGCCGAGCACGGTCAGTGGTGCTGCTAGTACGCCGCCGCGCACACCTCAGTCGCTCGCCGAAGCGTCCAACTGTGCGTGTGCTCTCCGGCGGCGGCTTGCTTTCGCCAGTGAGTGGTGGTTGTGCATCGCCGTTGCGTTGGCTGAGCTTCTTCAGGCTGCAATGCCGGCGGCGGTGCGGAGTGCCAAGGCGATGGCGGCGGTTGTGGTGGCAATGCTGCTCTCGACGGCGGCGGTGGCGGCCGCGCAGCACGACTACGGCGACGCCCTGCACAAGTGCATCCTCTTCTTCGAGGGCCAGCGCTCCGGGAGGCTCCCGCCGGACCAGCGCGTCCGGTGGCGCCGCGACTCCGGGCTCCACGACGGTGCCGCCGCTGGGGTACGCGCGCTCGTCTTTAATAAATCACTTATCTTTGACTTCCTGTTCCAAGCAAGATACATGTCAGCATTGCGTCGCCATTAATTATTGGTCATGTGACGACATCTTCTCTGTCGCGCGCGGCGGCCGGCCGGCCGAGCAGGTGGACCTGACGGGAGGGTACTACGACGCCGGCGACAACGTGAAGTTCGGGTTCCCGATGGCGTTCACGGCGACGCTCATGTCGTGGGGGCTGATCGACTTCGGGCGCAGCTTCGGCCCGCACAAGGAGGAGGCCCGGAAGGCGGTGCGGTGGGCGACGGACTACCTGATGAAGGCGACGGCGAGGCCCAACACGGTGTACGTGCAGGTGGGCGACGCCTTCCGCGACCACGCGTGCTGGGAGCGCCCCGAGGACATGGACACCCCGCGCACCGTCTACAGGGTGGATCCCTCCCACCCGGGCTCCGACGTCGCCGCCGAGACCGCCGCCGCGCTCGCCGCCGCCTCCATTGTCTTCCGCGACTCCGACCCCGCATACTCCAAGCGCCTCCTCGACCGCGCCGTCGCCGTAAGCGCTTTCTTGTCCGCGACTGTAGCTAGCTTGTGACATGACAGCTCGGCCGTGCCAGTGTGAAAAAGTTTTGGGGG
>NC_028450.1:37245781-37448764 GCF_000263155.2 Setaria italica
CATGCCTCAGACGCCATCCGAGGAGCCCTCCCCTCACCTATCCCAGGTCATATCCTCAACACACCAAGTCTTTAGCGCTCAGTCTCATTTCTCAGTGGAGTCCCAAGGATTATTAGATATTTTTTGTGCGACGGCGTTACGTTAATATTTACCTTGTTCCCGAACGAACATGTCTAGCGTAGTACGGAAGACGTCGCAGGCACCGAGCACCAAAAATTTGCACTTGTTTGGGGGGGGGGGGTGGCAGGTGTTTGAGTTCGCGGACAAGCACCGGGGCCCCTACAGCAGCAGCCTCCACGCGGCGGTGTGCCCCTGCTACTGCGACTACTCGGGGTACCAGGACGAGCTGCTGTGGGGCGCGGCGTGGCTGCACAAGGCGTCGCGCCGCCGCGAGTACCGCGAGTACATCAAGCGCAACGAGGTGGTGCTCGGCGCCAGCGACGCCATCAACGAGTTCGGCTGGGACAACAAGCACGCCGGCATCAACGTCCTCATCTCAAAGGTTACCTTCCTACTACCTCTTCATCCTTGTGACTTGTGAGCGCTAGCACGTGACTGTGCCAATGTCACGGTGTGCTGTGGCATCTCCACGGTCTTGGTGACGAGGCCGGCTATTCGCTGACGTCCGAGGCACACCCAAATCTTTTTGCTATTGTTAGGCCGTCATCAGCACTGGTCAGCGTGGTGTTAAGACGGGGCTGCCTGTCTAGTTCTGGCCGTTTCTATACCCGTGCAACATCTCTGTTGCGCATCGGGCAGCAGGCCGGGCACATGGCGCTCCTGCTGCCTCCCATCGAGGATGTCATCAGCTTTTCGTTGGGCTCGGGGCATGTCAGCCTCTGCATGTCCTTGACTTACTCGATATCTCGATGACATTATTTTAACCACTGTGATACCTAGAATGTCTGGCTAATGGAATATGCACCAGCCGTTAAGATTGATTTTTTCTGCCAGTGTCTTGAGCCAGGAGCTTAGATACGGAGCAGTAGAATAAAGTAGCATTGGCCACAAGTTATTCCATAGTCGATAGTCCATACTACTCCTTTAGCATGAATCTTGAGAAGACAGTGTAAAAAAGCTAGCCAACCGATCAAAAAGTGCTGCATTGCTGCTTTCTAACTTTAGATTTTGGATTCAATACAGTATCTGCGTCATGATTATACTGTCAACGTCCTCTCACGTCTCTGAGACCCTGACGGCGACCGGATGTAGGATGGTATTATGAGAAGATTAGATTAAACAATACCTGAACTTGCAGTAACCTACCACTCATTGACCTGTTATAGAATCAGTACTATGAAATCATAGGCTATCACTGTTGGGGGTGTAGGAAACTAGGAACACGCTTGTCTGCTGCGATCTCGGTGTCCTCCTAGGTCCTTGTGCTCCGCATGATGCCGGAGCAGGCGTGCAGCTAGCGAGCGGTAGACTAGCAGCAGCCAGGTTCGCAGCGAGGAGGAAGCCTTTTCAGAGGTTTCACGGGTGTACTGTTTGTGGAATAGATGCCCGAAATACCCTCGAGTATGTTCTGAATTAAACAGAGTAGTTGCATTATTAAAAAAAACAGAGTACTTGTGTTAAACTGATCTTGTGTTGCTCTTCAGGAGGTTCTGATGGGGAAGGATGAGTACTTCCAGTCGTTCCGTGTCAACGCTGACAACTTCATGTGCACCCTCCTCCCCGGCATCTCTAATCACCCCCAGATCCAGTACTCCCCAGGTTCGCTTTCATTCACGCCACTAATCCTGCTGCTATTCGGATTCATGTTCTACTGCATCTACTGAAATAACCTTTGTGTAATCCTGAAACTGAAATGCAGGCGGGCTGCTGTTCAAGGTGGGGAGCAGCAACATGCAGCACGTGACGCAGCTGTCGTTCCTGCTGCTGGCCTACTCCAACTACCTGAGCCACGCCGGCGGGCGGGTCTCGTGCGGCTCGTCGTCGGCGTCGCCGGCGCAGCTCCGGCGCGTGGCGAAGCGGCAGGTGGACTACATCCTGGGCGACAACCCGCTGCGGATGTCCTACATGGTGGGGTACGGGTCCCGGTTCCCGCGGCGGATCCACCACCGCGCCAGCTCCATCCCGTCGGTGGCGGCGCACCCGGCGAAGATCGGGTGCAAGGCCGGCGCCGCCTACTACGCCAGCCCGGCGCCCAACCCGAACCTGCTCGTCGGCGCCGTCGTCGGCGGGCCCAGCGACGCCTCCGACGCCTTCCCGGACGCGCGCGCCGTGTTCCAGCAGTCCGAGCCCACCACGTACATCAACGCCCCGCTCATGGGCCTCCTCGCCTACTTCTCGGCCCACCCCAACCCGGCCGAGTCGGGCGGCGACTGAAAAAACAGCGAGTAGTAGTGTGAGGACGACGAACGTATGGGCCTGGGTATTTTAGGTGGGCTTTGGTTTGTCTTGCTGGGGCCCGATTGGGGTGCGCGATTGTTGCCTGGTGATCTGGCCGGCGTATGAGTGAGTGTATCCGTAGGTTTATGCTGTAACTAGTTAACTACAGCCACCTCCTTTCCTGCGAAAAAGATCAGGGAAGAGAAATTGGTAGGCTGCAAGATTTTATTTGTAGTGGTAGGTCATATATACTAGTAAGATTACGTGTGCTGCTGCTTGCCACTTTGTTTACAATGTTTTAGCAAGTGGATTGATACAATACAAGAGCATGTGACGCTTTGTCTGAGCATATGTGAGTTGTGTCTCTCTTAACTCTTGACTGAAACGAGCCAGAGAGGCAGAGTACTGTGCTTCAGAGATTGTGTTAAATACGGCCACTTCCTTTCCTGCGAAAGAAGGATCAGGGAGACCGGGAGAGCAATTGGTAGGTTGCATGATTGTGTTAGGTTATACTAAGTGCGTTTCAAAATGTAGGTTGTTTTGGTATTTTTTTTCTTTCGAAACATTAGCAGGAGCTCTGCCTATTCATTTAAGGAGATAAGAAATTTGAACATAGTTTTACATGGAAATTACATGAAAATAATCAAACTCTTACACATGAATTAACAAAGAGATTCTGAAGAAAGTCATGGGAGAGTGAGCTCTTCTCGGATTAACGGAGTACCATATGCCCTCCTTCGAAGCGGCACGTCATTCTGAATATGGTGAAAAACCTGATGAGCCTGCATCAATGTGTTGTCGAAAATCCGTCGATTTCTTTCCTTCAAATGTTCCAAGTGGTATACATAATTATCGCTGCCACTTATCTTCTTTTCTTTCTTGTAAAAGGTTTCAGAGTTTCATGCCACCATTGTTGTATGTCCTGTACTGGATCCGACAACAGATCAGCAAGCCACCCCATCCAATTTGCGATGAGGAACCAAATTCCCTTTGCATAGGGACATTGCAAACAAATGTGAGCTGTCGTTTCAGGTGCCTGATCACACATCAAACAGGTTTCTGAACATGGCCAATTCCTGATTATAAGTTTGTCTGCTCAGTAGCTTGGATTGAGTTAAAAGCCAGGCAAAAATCTTCATTTTCCCTTCAGCGTATGCTTTCCAGATGCTATCCCCTTGTATTGTTGTAAAGGTCCCTTGCAGCTGAGCATGATAAGCAGATTTTGCCGAGTATGAATCGTCAACTGTCCAACGCCATCTGATTGAATCCTCCTGATCATTAAGCTGAACACCTTGCACTAGATCCCACAGGACAACAAATTCAGCCATCTCCTGTATCGTGGTCATGCGCCATAGCCCTTTGGTCCAATTATGATTATGGAGGTCTTCCTTGACTGTTTGTTGCTTCCTCCATGCTAACTTGTAGAGGTTTGGAGTAATGTCCATGGGTGCTTTACCTTGTATCCAACTGCATCGTCAAAATTTGGCCTTTGCACCCTTTCCAATGGTCACCACTGTGCTGGATCTAAATAATTGCCTGTCTATGTCATCACAAGGTATTGTCGTGCCAACCTACGGTCTATGAGGATCACTCCACTCGATCCATAACCACCTTAACCTCAACACCCTGCTGAATAACTCAAGGTAAAGAATACCTAGGCCTCCCAAGTTTTTAGGTAGTAGTACTTTCTTCCAAGTGCCTAGACAACATCCCCCATTCACATTTTTTGAACCCTTCCATAAGAAACCTCATCTGATCTTGTCAATCTTCTTGATAGCCCATTTTTTCAGTGAGAAAACCAGGAGAAAGTAGATTGGGATGGAGGTAAGAACCGATCTGACCAATGTCGCCCTTCCAGCCCTGTCCCTGAGTTTACCTTTCCAAGTTGAAAGTCTTACAGCTATTCTGTCTAAGAGGGGTTGCACCTCCACCCTTTTTAACCTTCTTAAGCTTAGTGGTATTTCTAGATACGTAAATTTTGTTACATGCATAGCAAAATGTATGTATTTGAAAAAGTCAAAACGATCTACATTTTTAAACGGAGGGAGTAGTAGTTTGACAGCATTGTGTTCTAAAAAAGGTGGGGTAGAGGAGAATGAGAAATAGCCATATGTCAAATGCTCAAATGTGATCTTGCAGTTGTAAGACCCCCCCCCCCTTTTTTAAGGAAAAAACATAATCCCCCAAGTTTGGCTAGTAGCTATGGTGGATTCGCGGTACCATCAAGAATCGTTCCTCTGTACGGCTACACACGAGCATAAGTTAATTTTGAAATGTCACTTTTGGATGACTAGACCTCAGGATAAAGTTTCATAATATTTATTTATTAAGGATGTCATTGTTGAGATATTTTTCACTCCCTACCCAAACTAAATGTTTTGAAACAAAATAAACAGACGTATCATGTTTTTTAATAAAATGAGATTTTTTTTAAAAAAGAACAGAATAGTTGTACCATGTTCTTTAATAAGGCACATGGGTAATTATTCTCGCGATGATTTTTAATAAATAGTTGTACCATGCAGCATATTTTTTTATTAGTATTTTGTGCTATGAACAAATATGAAGAAACAGATTGAGTAGATTAGTATTAGGGAGAGAGGCCGGGCCGCTGGGGGCATAAGCCCCACTATCATTTGATTAACCGTATCTATCGATGATCAAACCACACCCTAGGACCTGATCTAACCTCTCATCTACCATGAGGTAGCCCAGGTAGTTGCTAGATCTAATTTATTCCACGTCATTTAGAGTTGCACGAAAGGTCAACCACCTAGATCTAGCCACATTGTTTTAAGGTTGTGCAGTCTATATATTAGTAATTATTTATTCATAATCCATTTCTATATATACCACTCACTCCCTCCGCCTCTCTCTCTTTATCTTTCTAGCGCTCTCGGTTCTAGAGTAAGCCCACTCATTCTTGAGCCATACGACAAGAGGTAGTGCAAAGTAAGGGTGTGTTTGGTTGCATGCACCACATGATGCATGCATGGATAATCCTGGATGAGGTGGTTCAACCAATTTGCTTGTACCATATGGTTCACTCTAATTAGTAGAATAATGCATTAAGTGGGATGGCCTCATCGTGGATGAGTTGGTCCAATTCACCCAAACAAACAAAAGAATCATTATTATTTTGAATCATTTCATACATGAAAATGATACAACCGGTAGTCGCTAGCGGATCCGGTTTTCCCTGCACAGCCTCCACCAGCCGCCGCCGCCGCCGCCGGCGCTGCGCCAGCGCCGGCGCCTCCACCTCCCGCGCCACCTCCACCCCTCACCCTCGTGCGCCGGAGCGCGCGGCGTCTCCGTTCCCTCCCCTGCATCCCGCTCCGGCTGGTGGTGGTCCTGGCCCTGCCCCGGTTCCTCGTCGGCGAGGGACACGCCCATCAGCGTCCCCAGCGTCGTGCTCCGGTCCCGAAAGAACGACCCCGTGGACTGGCAACAGACACCAAAATGAGGATTCCAAAGATTCTCCCTCGTGCGCATAAACACATCGATTCTGATTTCTGAAAAAGAACGAACCTCGGTGGCGGTATCGGACGAGGAGGGCGACGTCTCCGCAGAGGGCGAAGATGGGATCATGTCGCCGTCTCCGTCCATCTTCTTCTTCTTCCCTTCCGGCGAGGATGTGTTAGGTGTTGGAGCTCGGCGAAGCAGAGAGTGGGAGAAAGAGAGTGTGCTGCTCAGAGAGATTCCCCCCTTTGAACGATCCCTAGCTAGAAGCCTAGAACTTCAATCTCCTCTGGAACGATCCCAGCTAGAATCTCACTCAGGAGTCCGGACAGGGACAGGACGAGCGAGAAGACTGGACGCCTGTGTCCCTGTGCCCCGTGAAATCAATCCTTGGTTTTGAGCCCTGAACCTTTGACCATTATGTGGGGGAAGACGCAGGCTCATTAGGCCTAGTATTAATAATCGTTGGGCGTCGGCAGCGAGCAAAAAGAAACTTTGGCTGCATGTTCCAGGAGTTTAGGTAGGACCGAGAGCTCTGCAGACTGCAGCACTGCGTGCTAATGATAGTAGTAATACTATGCTTAGCTAGCGTCTTTTTGGGTCTGTCTCTGGCTCTCTTGTCTGGCGTGGCGTAGCAGATTAAACAAGGAACCAGTGTTGATACTCCTGCATGCTCTCTCTCTCTCTCTCAAAAAAAAAAGAAGAAGAGGTGTTGACTCCTGCCGCAACGGATTTTCAATTCTTGAGAGGTTATTCTGAAAAGAGTTTTATTAATAGACTTTCGATATTGAAGTCCAGGTAGATCACGCAAGCAATGTATCATGCATTCGCACAAAGAGTGCTGAAAGGATAATTGAGGGTAACAACGAGCATGTGTTTGAGATTGACAAGAAGACGAAAGCTATGGGCCTGATTGCGATGGAGAAAGTAAAAGTTATGTATGAGATTTAGCTATCTCTCAACCGCTTTTTTTTTGTCGTCCGATTGGAAATCAATAGCTCAGATTCGTTTCTCCCTCCCGCTCCACTTATCTTCTTTCCCCCGACGCTCCCCGACGCCGCCTCATCTCCTCCGCTGCTCCCACCCCCGTCGGGCTCCGGCGGCCTTCGTTACCTCCGTCGAAGAACCGCCGCTGACGCTAATCTCTTGGAGCTCAATGCCCCTGCCGCCTCCACTACCCACCGGAGGTCCCTCGCTGCCTGGCTCCGGCGGCGCCCACGCCACCTCCGCTCCGCCGCCATCTCTTCCGCTTCCACCGCTAGCCGGCGAGCCGCCCAGAGCTTCCTCTACAGTCGGAGAGGGAGGTAAACCACCCAACCCCGAAACCCCAAAACTCTAACTCCGAATCCCCAATGGCTCAGCTAAAAATCATTCAGACAAACTCAAAAATCAAGTATTTAAGGTCTAGCAAATCTAAGAACAAAACACTGACCACACACTACAATCGTATAAACCAACTATCATGCATGATCTAAGGCAAGGAATATTAATATTGGATTTTTTGAGGAAGGAAATCACATTGAATTAAAATTGTACTATAGATCTCTCTTCTGAATCATAGCTCCATTCTTTTTCTGTTAACTTTGGTCACACCAAAAGGCTTCACAAACCAATCCGGAACTAGTAGACTAAAACCAACAACCATTAGAACGTGAAACCCTAAAACCGATTCATCTCCCTTTAGTCCTCTACAAGCGGCTAATCAGGGATTGCGGCAGTAAGGTGCATACGTGCATCGATGAACGATCGGAGACGAAAACGTACGCTTGGGGGACGGCACGTATGGCTCCTCACGCCGCCGGTTCGGTGTTCAACATGGCCTTGAACTCGTCGAAAGAGATGACCCCATCGCCGTTGCGATCAAACGCCGCCACCATCTCCGCGCACCGCTCGGCCGTCACCTCCTCGCCCAACCTCCGGAGCGCGCGGCGGAGCTCCTCGGCCGTGATCACGCCGTCGCCGTCCTCGTCGTACTCGGCGAACGCGTTGCGCAGGTCGACGGACTGGTCCCCGCCGTCTAACAGCGCCCCGAGCTCCTCCAGGCTGATGAAGCCGTCCCCGTCGCGGTCCGCGGCGGCAACCATCTCCTCGGCCTCCTCGGCTGTGCAGCCGCAGGACTCGCGCATCTCGTCCGCCGAGATGCGGCCGTCGCCGTCCGCGTCGAAGCGGCGGAACACGCTGACGAGCTCCGGGTCCGGCGTGGTGCCGTCGTTGGGTGGCTGGGTGGTAGCCGCAGTGGTGGGTGGAGGAGGAGGAGGCGAGCGGCCTCGGCCGAGGATGTCGCCGCAGGAGGCGGTGGCGGAGACGACGAGACCCATACCAGCCGCCGCGTGAGATGGTTTCGTTTGTTTCGGTTGGTCTCAGGGTTTTGGAGCTTCTCGGGGTGGGGTTTTGGTCCCGTTTCTATAGCCTCCCCAGATTGTTGGACCTGATCTCGGATGTTTTTAATCGGGCCGGCCCTCGCTCCCGTCCGCATGTAGCTTCCTTAATAAAATCTTAATAAGGACACTTTCAAAAAAAAATCTTAATAAGTTGAAATAACTTATGGGGATCCTAAATCTTTACAAGTTTACAGCAATAGAAAATAATCAATTACGTTCACAACCGTAACCACTGAAACACCGCAGGAGTTACTCCTAATTTCACTCCGAAATCTGTCCGCGAATGCTGCTGTTTGTGGAAATTCCCTTTGGTGATAAATTGGAAAATCTTGTTCCCAATCTGTTTTCCCCCACAAAATGCGCCATCACCAAACTCTAGAACGGAGAAGGAAAATCCATGCTCCGATGCTCGTACGGTTGTCTCTTCAACGCGGGTGGCTCACGCCCGTCATGCCCAATCAATATCGATATGACTAGATATGTCTTTAAAGTAGTTTCGAATATTATAATTTGCTAATTTTTTAAAATACTTTAATAAAATTAATTAATTATTAGCAGTGTTTTGATAACCGTGTCTATATCTGAAATGATATTTATTTGTTTTTTTTGGACAAAATCATACTTATTTGTTACCGGTGAGTATGTTTCAAAAAGGAATGTGAAGCTCTCTGGGCGGGTCACAGCTCGCCAATTCGCCATACGTTTACGGGCCAGTGGCCATACTCAACTCTCGCGACCGATCTGTAAGGTGTGGTGGTGGGTCAGCCCATTGTAAGTTCAGATTTATAAACATTTTATCTTGTGTTAGATGTTTATAAATCTGCATATGTTAAATTCGTCACAGTGAGCATTTTATATGAACTTACAGAGTTTGAGTTGAAATTTTCCCACACGTGTTTGGAGGTTTGACCTTGTGGTAAAAGGAGAGTTCACTTTGATGAGGGAAGTTCCATCATTTTCTTTCCTTGATACCACTTGCGGAGCATCAAGCGGAAGATGTTTTAGTAGGAAAAGGTCTAAATCGTTGTGCTTTGTGTATGGATCATTTAAGATTTCTAGGACAAAGCGTCATGTGCACTAGCTCTGCATATGCTCAGAGTCCTACAAAGGTTGGCTCTGGCATAACAGCACCATAATAATATTAACTTTAGTGATCTTGTATTTCGAAGTCTGATGAGATTGGCATTTTGCACGGCAGGAAGTACCAAGTTCAGGTCGAATTCAGGAATGGCTTTCGGCAATTTCAGTAGCAAGCCTTGGTCTGTTCAGGGCAGTGCACAGCTTAACACTGAATTCCCATGCCGGGCAGGGCAGGGCAGGGCAGTGTACAAAGTCCAGTTGTATGAAATCTTTGCTGGATTTCACACAGCCGAGAAAGCTTTGTACACTGGTGTGAGAAATTCTGATTGACATCATCAGTCTGTCAAATGTCCAGTTGTCCAGTAGTCGTCCGGTCAGCATCTTGGCCTCTATAAATAAAGGACCCCAGAAGCATAAATCTTTTTTTTTTTGAAGATGATGGCAGCAGCACTGCCCAGTGCCCAATCATATAAGAAGAGGAAGCATGCGAATTCTTACAATGGTTGCTATTACATAAATAGTTAAGAACTCAAACTCAAAACGTAGGAAACTTAACATGACAAACTAGATACACACGGTCGCCCGACCGCTTGCTGTCGAACAGCAATTTCCTCCTTGACGAAGCAGAACACTTGCATGGGGGACGCCGCCTTGCCTTCAAACGTTCTTCTGTTCCCTTCCTTCCAAACATTCCAAGCCGTGTACGTTAACAGGGCAGCGACGTTTCTTCGCTGCGCAATTGGAGCTTCACCCCACGAAACTCACAAGCTCCAGGCATGGCGCCCATGAATAGGATTAGCAATCGCCTAGCCTTCTTGGCTTTCTTCCTCCTCGTCACCGCCATGCGCGGCTTGCCTGTCCAGCTGGCCGGGGACAAGGCCCGGCGCACGTCCCCCGGCGACTCCGTCGCGGTCGTGCATGGCTCCGCCGTCCAGCGCGGCGGGAACAAGGCCCGGCGCACGTCCCCTGGCGAACCCGACACGGACGTCCACGGCTTCGCCGCGCAGCTCACTCTGGGCATGGCTCGGTGCACTTTCCCCGGAGGCGACTCCGTGACGGTCGTGCTCGTGGACGGCTTCCCCGTCCACGTCCAGTACAACCACGTGTCCGAGCCGCTCTACTCCACCAACCTCGAGCCCGGCGACACCTACGACACGCACCGCGAGTTCACGACGACGGATCAGTACAAGTTCCACGTCCCCCTGCGACGACGCTGTGATGCATGGCTTCGCCGTCCAGCTCCGGTCGGCCAACGAGTGCAAGTTCCACTTCCCGAGCGATGCCGTCATGAACGGAGAGCTCACGGCGGACGAGGACGAACTCGACTCCGTCAGCGACGCCGTCTACACCCTTGAGGCGGTGGACAAGCTCGACTTCCCCGGCAACGGCGTCACGCACGGCTACACATACGGCACTGTCAGGTCCGGCTTCGCCGTCGGGCTCATGGCGGCGGACGTCCCCCGGCTACCCCGTCACCCGCAGCGACCGTGTCACGTACCTCCTCCGCATCGTCTTCCCTCTCGTCATCTCCAAGCTCCGGAGGCGCGCGGGATTCACTGGGCTAGTGGTTTTGGCCACCGCCGTGATTCCCTTCGTTGCCGCGGACCTAGAAGAAGGGGCTCTCCCCGTGCCCCCGCCGCCACCGCCGCTCAAGATGACTCCGGCAACGGCAACAAACTGGCCGTCGATTCTCACTGCCGCCGGCGTGGCAGGAGGGATCGTGGCGGTGGTCGCCGTCACTGCCTACCTTTGCCGCCGCCGCGACGCGGCTGGAGATGCCTGACTTCACATGCTGTAGCAGTTCTTGGCATTTGGTTTATCCATAATACTGCTGATCATGCGAGGGTAGTAGGAGTACAGTAATTCGTAACTGGATTAATCAGGCCTATGGCCCATGATAATTGAGACAAGTATCTTAATTACTTTCCTGTCTGCGTGTTACTTCCTCGATCTCACCGTTCCGCGAATTGGTTCTCTGATGACCCACGCATATCAATTCATGGGGAAGGGAGGTAGAACGATCTGGTGCTCGTCTGTAATGTGATGCCATCTGTTTGATCATTTTGTTTTGCACTATGTATTTCCATGTGTGCGGTTCATCCAAATTGGAATTGTTCACACTAATTTTGGCTGATGAGGACGTGCACTTTCTTTCAAATTCTGTGCATGCTGTAACTGATTAAGATGGTGGAGGAAGAGATGGAAAACGTCCGATGCACCGCACTTTCACGATGATGTGTGTGTTTATTCATTCTTGATGAGTGGTAGGCTATAAAAGGAATCCTTACTTAATCTCTCCTAATCCGGGTTACTCTATTGGACAGAGAGTTGAGGAGTGGTACATGTAATTGACATACCAAAGAGGGGGCGTTTCGTACCTTGCGCACAACAATCACGTGTACAAGTTCTACCTCTTCTCGCTATCTATATGTGAATTATGAAGCCGATTGCCGAACAGACAAGCTGGCCAAGATAATTTGAATTTTGGACTGTCACGATACCGAACCAAGGGCCACGATCCAGCCAAGAATTGCGGAGCGAGAAAGAAAAGCCGATCAGTTGTTAATGGGCCCCAATCTCTGTTGTCTGTGGATGGGTCCCGCGCGAATGCCCCCGCCAAAAAAAGCCTGGCTACTGCATAAAAAGGCAGCCAATTAAAATATTGGGGTATAATCAAAATAAACTTAACTTTATTTTTTTAATCTAAAATTTTAAAAACAGCCCATCTCACATATACACCCAACATAAACATTCACCTAGAAAACTAGAGATCTTGGTTGGCTACCTACAACAAACTAGACTCCAACGATCGAATTCGGTCGAAGAGCTTAGCTTAGGCTAACAGGCGCAAAAGTGGTGAAGGTATAGGCTACAGCCTCACAAATCACAACAATGTCGTCAGGCGTAAACAGGACAAGGCAACAAGCATGCAAGAGAATCCGGCGATGAGCCTACTCGGGGTAAGTTCAGCGAGTGAATTGCATCGGAATGGAGCTACTGCTGCTCAGATTGTGGAGGATGCAAATCGGAAATCAAATTCGTTGGGTAACAGGGCATCAGTGTTCGTAATTGTTTGATTTGCTTGTTCCAGCGAATGTTTGTCCCTATTCTGGCCTTGTTGGAAATTCAAGATTGATGTCTCTCCATCGCTCTGGTGGCCTGAAGCGTACTGCAATGCAGCATGGCACCGAGACATTTTATCTAGTTCAAGTACTTGTGCACGATCTCCGTCAGATTAAGAATGCATTATCAGGGATGGAAAGATGATTCAGTTGCGCATGGCAAAAATGAGATAAGGTCATCACTGGGTACGATCAACAACGTGTGAGGCTCACGTACATCTGTCTCCGTTGAGCGACAGAAGTAGGAGCGGTAAGGTAGATGAGAGGAAACGCATGGTACAATGCGTGGCCATTGAGGACAAAGACAAGCATGGCATGATGCGCGGCCATGAGGATCAAGAGCATGGGGTAGAAAGCTCTTAGGCGCACCATGCTTGCATCTATGGCCATGAAAATCATGCAAGTAATCCCAATGATGTACTACCTCCATATCAATATATTTGTTGTTGGTTAGTTTAATTTTGAGCTAACCAATGTCAAACATTTTAGAGATAAAAGTGAGTATATAAGTGAGTATATGAATCACCATATGCTTCGGAAGATACCTACAATATAAAAGCACAAAAGGGTTGTTAGCCAAGTATAGAACATTTTAGAGATAAAAAAATGAAGTTTTTATGCGCTAATAAAAGTCGACATATCTATGAAAAGTCACTTCAAATTGACACTTCTTTTAAGAAGCTAAGGTGCCAGAAAGTTTGAACCATATTTTCTATTGTTGATTGATCTATGTTTATCAAGCCATGGCCTTGCTTGCTGAGATGATCCTTGCACTTATGTATGTCGGTCTCGTATGTTACTCTCTACTCTCTCATATCTTTGTCAGGTTCTTCCCTACTTTGGACTTTGGAGGGGAGGTCATGTCTATGATGTGATCTTCATTGGAGTCATGTGGTAGCCACTAGCATTACTGAAGTCAAGAGGAATCAAAAGAGTATCAATCGCTCTAAGAAATTTGTGTGGAAGCGATGCCAATGTTGCAGTGTAAGATTGGTGATTCATCGTCTCTCATGGCATATATGGATGAGGAACACAAGTAGCAGGTGATGAGGATTGGTGCATGAATGTAATGCTGAACATTTAGAAAAGGGAAAAAACTTGGTGGAGTCCTTAAAATACCGCCTGCTAATATCTAAAACATCCGTAAGCTTCTCACCCCCTACACACAACCGCATGCAAAAATGTAGAACATGTGATCTTTACACAACATGCAAGACCGACAAACCTAAAAAAAGCAGAAAAGATAAAGCTCACTAACCATATAGCAAATTGTAAAAAAAAATTACATATATTCTACTGAAATGTGTTTGATCTTGAAATTTTGATGTGTGTAAGATCACCTATTGTGCTTGTGTGATAATTTTTATAATTTTGTACATTTCTAGATGATATTCATGATTTTTTATTGACAGTTTTTTGGATGGGATATTCATGATTCCACTTTAAAATGATATGCTAGAATATTTTATCCAAAGAGAAAAAAGTCAAGTTGCACATCCATGATTGAACATGCGCAGATAAAAAGGATGCGCTGCAATTTTGGTGCGTAGATTTATGGAAAGACAAATGAGTGAGCCGTGTATTGTGGTTGTAAATTTTGCAATGTGAGAAATGTGTATAGGATAGTGAAAGAATAGGGGATGAATATGAAGGAGGAGGATGATAAGGACAAATATGATACTATGAACAACATAATGGAATTTATGGCCGTAGCATATATGAAGGCCCAAAGTTGCAGTTGTTCATGTCCGGATGACTAGCGAACCTTGGGGAAGGTCTTATAACTTCGAATGCACCTCTTGGTAGATTTCGAGGTTTGTTGAAAGAGTAATTTTCATAAAAGGGGTGGACATTATGCAATGGCATTTCAAACACAGAATGTAATATTTATTAGAACTTTACAAGTGAGAAATGTTTCTATGTAAATTGAGAGTTTTAGTTACCATCCACCCGACACGGATTGAATTATAGTTTTCCTTTGATCCATCGCCAGGTTAACAATCCAAACTGAAGAAGCGCTCACTTGGCCATTAACAATATTGTAACCATACACATCTATGGTCGTGACAAATCCAAAGTACTCATTATAAGGCTTTCCAGGAATTGACGCATGTGCTGCAAACTGCAAAGGAGTATAAGACATCAGGTTCCTGACTTCCTGTGCCTCACAAGGACTATATGGGAAACTCTAGCATAGCGCTCCTATGATGTATAATTTAATGGAAATCTTGTATACTTTTTTTTTTGAGGGTCAACGGGGGGAGATCCCCACCTGGAATCTTGTATACTTTAAAGTATATGCAATCTTGCAGCATTTTATTCTACATATATTTTGAAAGATAAACAAAAATGTTAGTCCCTATGTTCGTGCATTGGTGATTCATTTGTGATTTGTGAAATCATACTAAACCATAAATTCTTCAATAAGTACATAACTATGTATAACTTTATTCTATAAACAATGTGCATGACAAGTACACAAAGATCATAAGCAATTAATATTCACTCAAAATTGATCCACGGTCTAGGCAATCAAATCGGACGGCCGGAATCTTCCGAAAAAACATAACAGTTGAAGCCGACGGGCCAGATCATGTCGCAGCTCGCCACTGACCGACCCGATCCAAACTTCCGAAGTCCCAAACCTCGCCTATCCCGTATTCGTTCCGGTGCACACCGCATCCATCCTGCGCACCTCCCATGGCGGCCGCCGCCGCGGGGGCCACGCCGGCGACTGCGAGGAGGATCCTCTTCACCACTACCTCCTCCCTCCTTTCGTCCTCACTCACGCGCAGCAGCCGCCGCAGCCTCGCCTGCTCTGCCGCGTCCGCCGCCGCCCCGCGCCTCGCGCCGCAGCCGCCCGACCTGGTCCGGTGGGTGCAGCGCGAGGGCGGGTTCGTCCACCCTGCCCTCCGCGTCTCCGACCACCCGGAACACGGACTCGGGGTCTCTGCCGCCGCGGCCGACGGTGACATCCCCCCTGGGGAAGTCCTCATCACGCTCCCGGGCCGCCTCCCACTACGACTCCGCCGCCCCACCGGCGCCGCGGATGACGTGCTCGTGCAGCTCGCCCAACAAGTCCCGGGTAATGGCCTTTCTAATACAGTTGCTTGTGCGGCAACGTATGCTTGTGGTGGCTGTGAGCCTATGAATGCATCAAACATTAGGTACATTAGTGACTGTAATGCTTTGAGCCTCTGTATTGATTTTGAAGTGACTGAAATGAAACCTTAATTCTTTCTGTTTTCTTATAGTTTGATAGTGATATAGTACCATAAGGTCAATTTGGATATATAATCTAGAGTTTGTTCAGAATTATTGGTGTTTCATGTTGGAAGCTACCAGATGTGGAATCACTAACTAAAAACTCGTGCTTGCACCAATTCTGTGGGGGCTGGGGATATTATGTTAAATGGTTAAATGCCCTCTAGTTCGTATTTGAGTAGTACCATATAGTATTCTGTACATCTGCAGTGTGCACTCTTTCCATTTAATCATCTTAAGAATTCAGTTTCAATGTTTAGAAATTGCTTTAACAAATACCAAACTCCCATCGCTCAATAAGAAATCACATGCATTTCTTGGTTTATAATTCTTTAGTTCTGTTATATTTTCCAGAGATAGTATATTGTTTTGCACAAGCTTTTATTCATGTTTTCCTGTTATTGAGTCATTCGATAATCTATCTGTGTAACTGATACTATTAAGTGATTGAGCTTATACATGCTGATAATGTGCACGTTTTACTGCAGCCCCTCTGTTAGTTATAAGGGAATTTCTATCTTGTAAACTGAACAAGAGTAAATTTAATCATGTGGGAAACATTTTACAGAGGAACTGTGGGCTATGAAGCTGGGCTTGAGGTTGCTTCAAGAAAGGGCCAGACCTGATTCATTTTGGTGGCCATATATTGCCAATTTGCCAGAGACATTTACCGTTCCAATCTTCTTTCCTGGGGATGACATAAAGAATTTGCAGTATGCCCCTCTCCTCCACCAGGTTGTTAAAGATATGTGGTCATATCTAGTTGAGGCTTATCACCCCCCCCCCCCCCCCCCCTTGTTTTCTGACTGATCCTATTCCAGGTCAATAAAAGATGCTGTTTTCTTCTTGAGTTTGAGAAAAAGGTGCAATGGATGCTTGACACTCTGCCCTTGGAACATCATCCTTTTTATGGACAAGATGTAAATTCATCTTCCCTTGGATGGGCTATGTCAGCTTCCTCTTCCCGTGCATTCCGTTTGCACGGTGAAATCCCAATGCTGTTGCCTCTTATTGATATGTGCAACCATAGTTTTGACCCAAATGCTAGGATTGTCCAGGAAGGAAATGTAAACAGCTCAGACATGTCAGTTAAGGCAAGTAACCTGTGATATTCTTCCATTTCTGAATTTTTGATCTTATACACCTGAAAATCTTGTTCCAGAATCAAGCTATTCTTTTCTTCCTTCACATATCTGCTTTGCAAACGGTGATGATATTACTGGATATCGTATATGATAAAGTCTGTCTTTCATAAAATTCCTGCTTTGATCTCTACTTGTCCTGATACACTCATTACTGACATAACTGTGTGCCAGTTGTAGCATTTGTGCGTCAGATGCATTCTTCACTACCTGTATTCAGTTACAATTTTCTATGTTGGCATTGACCTGTAAGACCTGATACTTGAATCGACTGTGCCATTTCTACACTCTGTTCGTCTAGTAAGCAATAATTAATGAAAACTATTTCCACTCCTGGGCCTATATGTGCTTAATGTTCTTGATTACTGGTTTGCACAGATTTGACATGTTGAAGTTCATTTAATCAACTGATTTCCTCGTTACATGTCATTTAGAGTCTATAATTTCCTTGCTTACAGAAGATGCAAATAAATCCATCACTATCTTTATGTTATGCTGTATGCACAGGTTGTTGCTGAGACGAAGATTGAGAAAAATGCTGCAATAACACTGAATTATGGTTGCCATCCCAATGATTTCTTTCTTCTTGATTATGGATTTGTGATAGCACCGAACCCTTACGATCTAGTGGAACTGAGCTACGATGGAGCCCTTTTTGATGCTGCTAGCATGGCAGCAGGAGTCTCATCTCCCAACTTTTCAGCACCAGCCAAGTGGCAACAAGATATCTTATCACAGCTAAACCTACATGGAGAGGGTGCAATTTTGAAGGTTTTCCCCCACATTCTTAAACTGTTTGTATTCATGTATTAACCTGTTGAGCTTTAGTTTCAGTAAGTCTCATGCTTGCTATGGGCGATACATGTGTTCCATTTCAGGTAAGCTTAGGAGGCCCGGACATAGTTGATGGACGTTTGCTAGCTGCTTTACGGGTGCTTCTTGCAGCCGATCCAGAGGCTGTGCACAAGCATGACCTCAAAACTATGATGTCCCTTGACGCACAAGCTCCTTTAGGCCCTACTGTTGAAGCCTCAGCTCTCCGAACAGTTCTTGCGCTATGTGCAATTGCTCTCCAACACTTCCACACAAAGATAATGGAAGACGAGGCCATTCTAAAAGGGGAACCGCCTCTTACCACTGAACTGGCCGTCCAGTTTAGATTGCAGAAGAAGTTCCTGATAGTTGACGTGATGCAGAATATCAGCCGGAAAATCAAGATGCTATCTCCACAGAAATCCACCGCTTAGGTCTTTAATTTTGCCATCAGACAATCAGTTACCATTCTGTACCACAGTCATACTACTTCCAATGCCTGACATTGGAAAGTTACATCTCCATCATCCAACGGATGTGCCTTTGTCTTGCAGTTGATTACTTTCCTGTACTGATTGCTGTGGGTGATAATAAAGCCCCAATTTTGACTCTCTACCATCTCTCGTCTTGCTAACTTCAGTGCCCAACATGGAGTAGTTACATCCTCTTGGTTCAAAGAGTGTCTCTGTGTAACAACGTGTACAGATTGGATAGTCTTTAAGCTATCCGAAACCAAATGTTGTTGCGCAAGTTGCAACTGATTTCTACCTATTGCAGGGGAATGCAGGGGAAATAACAGTGCTGTTCTTGATAGTGAATTTCCTTTTCTTATGATTAACTGGTTCTCCAGAGAAACAAATGTTCTCGCGAGACGAGCAGAGGAAACCGTAATTACCCTGTTAACACAAGAAATCTTTTTAAAACTGTAATAGCTGCCCTACAAAAAGATCTTTTCATATGTTCTCCCCACAAAAGCTGCAGCGGTGAGACTTTCACATCATCCTAATTCGATGAAATGGTAAAATGTATTTACATGATCCATCCAGACAGGAATATCATCATGACCCTAGAAACAACAGAAAAAAAAAATCCATCTCAACGACCACTCTGACCATGCCAAGAAGACGACGATCATCATCAAACGAAAATCTTAACGCCGATCGACCACACAGGTCGATCGATCCTAGCACCTGACGACGACGGAACGGGTGGAGAGACGATCGATCGGCTCCCCGAGGTGGTGTCCTGATTCAGGAGTCGCCGCCGATGGAGATGGCGGCGGGGCGCGCGACGACGCGGCCGAGCGGCGAGCGGGAGCGCTGCCTGCCGAGGTCCCGGAGGACGAGGCGCATCTCGGAGACGTGGTGCTGGTACGTCTCGTGCACCTTCACTTTCTCGTCCTCCTCCTGCTTGATCCGCCGCACCTGGCTGTGCACCACCAGCGCGCTCGCCGCCGCCCCCTGCTGCTGCCCTTCCTGCGCCTTCTCCATCATCATCTTCCCGATCACAACCTTCCCGATCGGATTATTATCTCCCGATCGGATTGTCCTTTTATCCAGAAGAATAATCTAGGATTTCTTCGGATACGATGTGAGGGAGGAGGAGAGGAGGAGATCTACCATTTGGATTAACACACTTCGCGGCGGTGCATGGGCGAGGAGATCCGGCCGGGGGCGTATAAATAGGGAGCGGGGGGCACGCGGAGCACCGACGACCGGTTCCTCCCCCCGGCCGCCCGAGTGAAGGCCGCGAGCAGCGCACACGTGTCCTCCTCCCCGGACCCCTGCCGTTTACCAGATCCGCGGCGTCTGGGTGCCGTCGTGTCGTCCCGTTGTGGCGTGTCACCTCGCGTGATCGATCGGGTCTCTCCATAGTCCATCCATCCACGAGTTTTTCCCGGCGGCGTCGGCACTCGCGTTCGTCCAAGTGTGTGCCGCGCCGCGCATGCGAACGCACGTTGACGAGAGGGACGGCGCGGCGCCGATCGGCGGGTGCCGTGGGCGCGGACGTGTCGTGCGTGCGTGTTTGCCGCGTTTGGCTCGGCTCGGGTTGGGTTTTCGATCGGCGAGGGAAACGTTTGCCATGCGCGCGGGTCACGGAGATGGGAAAACGGGGCGCGTCGGCTCGTAGCGGATTGGACGGATCAGGGATGTGTGTGAGGTGAAGCCGGAGGAGCACAGAAAAGGATGGCGTGACGCGGCGTGGGCGCGATGCTGAGTTTCAGCTCGACCGGAGGTTCGCTCCCGTCCGGTCGACGCGTGCACACGGGGGACACATGTCGGGCCCACCATCCGCGCGCGCCCACGACACGATAAGGCTCTGGCCTGTCACCCTCTCTCCTTCCCCGTCACTCTCTCTCACACACACATTCCCGCTGTTAATTAAGATATCAAGGAATAATTATAGGTTTATACCAAGATACCCTAAAGGTTGATCCTATGTAATAGAACCTGTATACATCTATTATTCAATAAGAGATCTGTCTCACCTACATCTACTGTCTCTCGTGTGTTCTTCGTGTGTGCCGTGCTTGGAATTGGGAAGGGAGACGGGTCATCTACCATCTTCTCCACATCTCATCTGCTGCCAGGAAGGGAGCGTATCGGGGGATTCGCAACGACACCTACAACTTAAAACGTTATCAGCAGCTCTACCAGTCAAGGTATGTCGTTCGTGATCCTCGTCGAATCCTCCTCGGTAGATGGATTTGGATGATCCGTAGAACTTGTGGTTCTTAATTGCATAGGGTTTCTGCCATTGTTGATTTTTTCCACCTAGTATATCTGCCATCTAGCATGCTTATTTAATAGATGCGTTCTATACGTGGATCTCGTAGCATGCTTTTTAGGGTGTTCGTGCTAATTAGATTGCCAATTCTTTATAGATCGTTTTGTCGTATAGATGTCCAAACGGGCGGCTCGACCTGGCCTGGAACGGGCCCGGGTTAGCTCGGCCACACCACATCGTGCCGGGCCATGCCCACCAACGGGCTGCCCCAACAGCCTAGGCATGGGCCCACGAGCCCATTTCGTGTCGGGCTAGCTCGGCGAAACCCGGGCTAGCCCAGGCACGGTGGAGAAGTCGATGTCGTGTCGTCGCCGCTCGTCGGGATCTGTGGAGGAGAGGAGAAGGGAGCGTAGGCGGCCGCACCGGCCTCCGCCGCGGGGCAGGGCAGCGGACGCTCCGGTCTCTGCCGCTTGCCCAGTCGCTGCCCCAAGGCGCCATCGCCGCCACCTACCAGCTCAACGAGCTGAGCTCGCGCGTCATCGCTCCTGGAGGAGTCGTCGAAGGGGAGGAGGATGGGGAGGCCACCGGGAGGGATGAAGGAGGACGGAGGGAGGTGGAACCGTGAAGGTTGGAGGGAGGATGGGGAGCGGCTCTAGCCTGGAGGAGGAGGGATGAGAAGATGAGGATAGGAGAAGTGGAGAATTGTATGGTGGTCTGGTGGAGAAGTTAACAGGCCTTCTCGGACTCGCCACCTAAAATCGGGTCGGACTGGGCCGCCCGTCGTGCTGGGGTGGTAGCCCACGCTCGGCACGAGCTACCGGGTCAGGCCAGCACAGGCACAAAGTACGTCATGCTGGGCTGGGCTGAGATCGGGAAAAAAAGGGCTCTTAGGTGCGCTTCCGAGCCACAGGCCATCTGGACATCTATAGTTCGTTGCATCGTTTTCTTTTACCATCTAGCCTATGTAGAACCTTTGTAGATCGGTTCTTGTGCTAAGACATTATTTCTATCCTAGATGTTCCATCTAGTGCGGCTTAATTATTTTAATAGATGCATTTGTTTTTCGATGGCAAAATCTTTTTCTGCCATTGATCAAGAAACGCGCCGCTTCATGCGGCAGTCATTGGCTAACCCATCGCGTACTACGCGAATGCCATCGGCTAATAATTCTTACGGCGCCGGCCACCCCAACGCGCATGCCCTTTGGCCCCTGCGTGTACGCCGGCACCTTTACAATTGTGATCTTGCCGTCGAGCAAACTAGCATAGATTAGGTATCTATCTTGATCAGCATGTTAGCGTAGAACCTCTGTAGATTGGTTTCATGACTAGCGTTACTTGATCGTACGACTGCTGCATGCGCAAAACTGCATTGCTGCCTGGAGTTGGCCTTGCAGTATACTGCCTCCTATCACTGCTTCGAGGCCATTTCCTATCACTCTCTCTCTCTCACACACACACATTTCCTCTTCATTTTCTCTCCCCCGATAGCGGAGCGCGGCGGCGGGCGGGACTACACGCGGCGGCGGGACCGCGGCCGCCGGCCCGGCGAGCGGCAGTTGCGAGTGGCGCAGAAGCAGCCCGACGGCGGCGGAGCATCGCGGCCCCACGACCCGGCGAGCGCCGCCCGCGGCAGATCCGCGCGGCGGCAGGCCCCGGCGAGCTCCGCCGGCCGGATTCGCGCGGCGGCAGGCCCCCGGCGAGCACGACCGGAGCTGCGTTGGCTGCCATTTTTTTTCGTTTTCTTTTGTTTTCAAAAACTGTTGTTCTCCATTTTCCATTCCAAAGTTTTTCTCAAGGTTTTTCTCGAATTTTGTTCATGATTTTTCTTCCAAACTTTTGTTTCTAATTTCTCATTGTTACAAAAGTTTTTATTATGGATTTTTTTCCCAAAGTTTCTTGGGTACATTTGTTTGAATTTTTTTTCTTAAGTTTTTCTTCAAAAAAATTGTGTTTGATTTTTCTTCTTCAATTCTTTTGTTTCTGAACTGTTTTCTAATAAAAAGTTTGTTGAAAATGTTTTTTTTCCAAACTTTCCGCCTAGTTCTTAAAAATGTCGGGGACCGTGCTTTTTTTTTAGCCCTTTCTGTGAAAGATTCTCACAAATACGTTTCTAGCGGAACCATTTCAAAATCTGTACCCTTACACGATGGTGCCAATCTTACATGTTTCGACACCAGCCACCCTGGTGCCAAGGTCCATGCGCAGCTATTGACGCGGATGCCGACGTGGCGGGAACTTGACGCCATCCATGCCTTAGCGTCGTGGATCTTGACGCCAAGCTGGACGACGTAGGCCTTGGCGCCGAACAATTTACCCCATACCTCTTGGCGTTTCGAACGAAATAAGTATAATTATTTCGTGAAGTATGCAACAAACTATGCTGTGGTTCAACTGGTTAGGATGTGGGTTTCTTATCTAGAGACCTGAACTCAGGTTTATAGGATAAGAAACCCAGGTTTGAACTCAGGTCTCTAGGATAAGAAATCCACATCGGTTAGTTGAACCACAGCATAGTTTGTTACATACTCCTTGAAATAATTATACTTGTTTCATTCGAAATGTCAAGAGGCATGGGGTAAATTGTTCAGCGCCAAGGTCTACGATGTCAAGATCCATAGCGCCAAGGCTTTGCGCCATCATGGATGGCACCAAGCCCCCGTCACGTCGGCATCAGCGTCAGCAGCTGCGTATGGACCTTGGCGTCAGGAGGGTTGGCGCCGAGACATGTAAGCTTAGCGCCAACGTGGATGGTGACAAGCTAAGAGTTCATATTTGTGAGAATCTTAAAAAAAAATTAAAAAATAAAAAAGACAGGGACCGTGCATGCGGGGAGGTGGTGGACGCCTGGGCGGGCTAGGTGGTGGACCGCGGCGCTGGGCTGTCGGCTCCCACCGGGCGCCCGTAAACCTGACTGGCCCCGGCGTGGGTCACGAGGAAAACGTGGGGAAATCCGTTTGATAGCCCAGAGAGCGAGAGAAAAATAGCCGCGCGCAGCGCCTGGATGAGCGTCGGTGGATATGGACGGGTACGGCCACGACGGGGCAAAGGAGAGCCGGTTTGTTGCAAAGCGAACGTGCCGGATGGGGTAATCTATTCATTAAATAATGTTCAGGCGAAATGTGTTGAATGAGTTGGTTTGTGGATTTATTTTCGTATTTTATTTCGCACGGGAAAATATCACATGGAAACTTTGTTGAAGTGACCGTATGTATATTTTAATAGTTCTGCTCATTATTAGGTGGATTTTGGTATGTCCTCGTACAAAGCGAATCTTTTTTTTTCCTTCTCGAAGGTGTTGACTGTTGATCCATGCCTCGCAGATCCACGCGTACTAAGCAAATCTTACATTTATGCAAAAAAAAAAGATTGGTACTCAGAAATTTTCTTCCTTCCAATTTTGTTTGCCCAAAAGACAATCATCAGGTAACCATACGTGAAGAGGGAATTGTGCGGATTTTGCAATACAGAAAAAGGAAAACTAGGCAAAACGAAGAGCTGGGCTAGTAGACTCGTATTTAGACGACGTTAGTGGCTTTTAAAGCCCATAATCATAATCCACGGCCCAGCAGGCTTGCTCCCGACGGGCTTTTCAGGCCGGCAAGTGCAGCCCACATACTGATCCCCCATCGTACTGTCGTACAAACGAACGGACACTCTCGAGTCTCGACCCGCCGTCGTCTGCATCGCTCTCGTCTGTCGTCGTCTCCAACAGAATCGTCAGTCACCTTCATCCGCGCCACAAAGTCCGCAGCCCCCATCTGTTTATCACCAAGCGCTCCTACCAAGACGGTAAGGATTCCAAGATGCCCACCCACCGCCAAAAGACAAGCCCTTCCATCCCGTTCCGCTCGCCATGCATCCGGCTCCGACTTCGCCTCGCACGAGTTGAAAAGTGCAGGCCGATCGAACAAGCGCAACAAGACGAATCTCAACCTCTAGCTCAAGCCGAATCAGTAACAGTTCCAAGTTCCAACCCCTGCGCCGCTGCTCCGGTGACTGCAGGATTTGTCCTTTTCCAGATCCGTGGCCAAAAGCGTTGGTTGCTTCCACTTGTCTCGAGGCTAACGACCGAACCTTTAATTTTTCCGGCCGCGAGGATTCTGCAGGTATCTAGCTAGCGCCTAGCGGTAGTTGCTCACGGCTCCTCGCCTTGCCAATGGCCCCGCCGCGCCGCGTCGCGTCCCGGCGCGCGTGGAGGTGACATGGACTCCACGGGGCCGTCACATGCGGGGCGGGGCAGCGGCGAGCCGGGGAAGTAGACCGTGGAAACCGGAGCGGCCACGTGAGCGCGCCGGGAGCCACGGTATCGTGTGGTGGCCGGTGAGCTCCGACACGCGTAGAAATCTCAGCTGGTCGCTGTACGTATCGGGAACGGTTTGCCGTCATTTTCTTCTTTTCAATTTGCAGCAAAGACGTGCCAGAAAAAATCGTCGAGGAGCAGTAATTGCACCCAAAAACACATCGTGTGTCGATCGACGATCAGTGTCCATCTATGCTTCCTTGATCGAGCTTTGGCAATAATGGCCGGCGACAGTGATCTCGACCGGGTGACGGGTCAGTCTTGCTCGATCGATCGATCAGCGAGGCGTGTCGATCTGGTTTTACTGCCAGATGTGTGGCTGCCAGGGATGGGCTCATCAGCCGTTTCGGCGCGTCGCTGTCCTCCCTCCGTTTCAGACACTCTCTGGTGACGACAGTGACTCGTCATCCCATATCTGATAACCCGTTTCTGAGTTTCTCCCCTCCAATCACTATGGTTATCTACATCCAGGATGCTCCACAGCTGCGTGATGTGTTTGGCCTAGCGGAATTGGAGCAGCTAGCTAGCTAGCTATACACACACACACACACACACACGATGCCCTCATGCTTTAGCCTTTAGGCAAGCTAGGAATTTGGGGTTGTCAAACGATGCATGTGGCTCGGGATATTGTCTCTGTCGCACAACATGCATCGTTGATTCGTGTGGCCAGTTCTTTGTGAAGATTAGAGACTCACCTTCTAGATGCATGGCTCCTGTAATAAGCTTTCAGTCAGGATGCACTAATTCAGAGTTAGAATTATTGTTGAACAATTTTTCAGTATGGAAGAGCTAAAGTGCCGAGAGACTGGAGCCAACCGAATCACTAGCTAGTCCAGAAAGGCGGCAGAAAGTTGACAGAGCTCCTCTTAGATAAATCCGAGATTCTTCACTGTCAGGCTCACCAGTTACGCTGAAACACACCCGCCACTGCACGCCAGTAAGACATTCAGAGCTGCACCCAAAAATGGGTGGGAAATAATATTCTGAAACAGCATCATTTCTTCAGATCGGTGTGAATAATCGGAACGGTCAAGATCTGCACAGTTTCCATCTCAAGACTGAACCGCATGTATACATAGTATATTGTGGCAGCGCTCAATGTGCTTCTTTCTGAGGGCCGGCCATGTTCTGGTGAAGGAATAGGGCCATCAGTCCATCACCTTCCAAGTAACTCGCATGTGTCGTTAAACTATGAGATCAGATTGTGATATCTGACTATCTGGGACTCGGAAGACACTCGGCCATAACGCATGTTACTCGCTGAATCATACAATATCAATTGCACATGTCCATGCTGATGCGATCATCAAAAACAAAATATTTGTCAACATGCATATATATACTGGCTGCATCAATCGGTCGCCTTCGTCATATCACGTTGACCTAGACTCCAAATTGCACATTATACTATCGTGATTCGCCATGGCCCATGGCTGTTCATCATTAGCCTCGCAGTTTCATGGAAAATCACCAGCTACCATGCATGCTGAGTTCTTGAAGTAGTTTCGATCTGCTCAGTTTATTTTCAGCTAGTCTTACTCTTACCACCAGGTTACGTGGGTCGATTAACCTGTGGATTCCTAACCCACGTGCACTCTGACGAACATTACACGATACAGTAGGAGTTGCTACGTGATCATTGAGAATTTCAGACAATCATCATATATACTAATGTTAGCATGCAATGATTTTCCTTATTTTCTAAACTGGATGTTGACAAGCTCTACCAGAACATATGCCTGGAACATGAAGGCAGGATGAGCAGTAGTTAAGGTTCCCTAGCTCGGGCTTCAGTAGTTGATTTAAGAATTATTCGGGATCAGTCTACCGATGGTCTGACCGAATCTCACTTATGCAGCTAGGGCTACTGTTGATGCATCATCATTAGAGATCGTTAGTTCGAGCGGATCCATCGCAAATCATGGACTATACATTAATTTGCTTCAGCATACTAGGCATTTTGGGTGGTTATACCTCCCTAACGACCTGCGCGCTGAGATTCTCGTGAAATTTGGTTGGGCTAGCTAGAATAAGGCTTTGTTTTTCTTTATACAAAACTCATCCTTGAGTTGAGACTAATCAAGATTCTTCAAAAGAAAAATAATGTGTTTTCAATGGCGAGTAGTAGTACTAGTCTATGGCATTATTTTGATCAGGATGGGGTCGAACCGGCCAATCATTGAAATGGCTCGAGCCAACCAACAGACTAATTCTAATCGGCACTGTTTCTGAACGAACGATTCTAACTGGCATTGTTGCCGTAGTTTGGAACTGGCAAACTGATGCAATCATGCATGCAATTGAAATTGGTGCTCATAGCCTAAGAGGGGGAGGGGATGAATTAGGCAACTTAGAAACTTAACCTATAACTTCTACTATTTTTGCATCAAACTTAAACTAGATCATGTTATCAAGATGTGCAACTATGGTTGATCTAGTGTGAAACCCTCATCCCAAACAAATTTCGCAACCTAGAACCAATCCTAGTAAGATACTACACTAAGAAAGTAAAGGTACACAAGTTGCAAGTATAAAATGCGAAAACGTAAAGGAGGGGATGAGGGTAAGCAAACTCTTGACACGATGATTTATTCTGTGGTATCGGTAGGCACTAAGATACCACTAGTCCACGCACGTTGTTGAAGCACTCACACAAGAGTATTGCTTCCCGGTCACCAAGTCTTTCCCGGGACACCTCTTGACTTAACGCAAAGGCTTGGCCACTAAGGCTCACGCCAAGTTTCCCGATCACCTTGATGCCGTCTCCACTAAGAAGCTTCTCCACTAAGGAATATGGTCTCCACACCCCCCACACATGGTCGTCGACGCCGCTCCAGACCAAGCCGGAGGGTCGAAGACTTGCCGGCAAGCCACAAAGGCTCCAAGGTGCTGGCACACCTTGTACAACTGTGGTTCACTCCTAGAACCGATCACAAGGTAGGCATACCTTGCACTCTCCCTTTCTCTAGGTCTATCCGAGCACTAATCACTCTCCTAAACTTGTGCTAAGTCTTAGAATAATCACTTAAGCACTTTTGATGGTTTGGATGTGTTCTTGATGAGTCTTGATCTCCAATAAATTCCTGCACACTCCAGCAATATCAAATGGGCGAGTGGAGGGGGTATAAATAGCCCAAGGCATCAAAGAGCCGTTACTCCAACGGCTAGTTAAAGTGTACCATCAGATGTTCCGATGGTATATTTTTGGATCGCATCGGAACATCAGGTGCAACTAGCCGTTGGCTCCCCCGCGCCCAACTTCTTATGCCCACATCGGATCATCCGGTGCTGATGGTTTTTTGCCAAAACCTCTCTGGAACTTCGCAATATTTAAAGTAAATATGCTTCGTCCGACGTCTCCAACTCCTGACCGTCGGATCATCCAGTGTTATAGGTTTTTTTCTGCCTTCTCCTAGAATTGCTCAGACGCTTGTAAAAATCATGCCGTCAGATCATCCGGTGCTTCCTGGAACTCAAGTTGATTTCCCTGTTGTACCAATTGCTCCGACATTTGCTTCGATGGATGCTCCGGTGGACCATCGGAACATCCGATTATGGCTTGGTCACTTGAATACCATAGATTGGATACTTGAATATCATGATTTGGATATCAAGAATACCAAGATTTGTATCTTACCATGATTTAATTTGTATACTTGAGATCTAGAAAATCTACAAGGCACATGCTTGACAAACCATTAATCCTAATGATTATGTTGTCACTCCATCACCAAAATCACAAACTATGATCTAACGGGGTCATGTTCGCTACAGCAACCAAACACCTACCAAGTCACGCAGCTGTTGTCGGAAATGTACGTCCCCTTCGTTCAAACATCACTGAACAACTCACCAGTAAATTTCGCCAGTCATCAGTAGGACACATGCATGGGTCGAGAACAATCAGTACGGGGGACTACTAACAAAGACTGACCGTCGTCGACAGAGAACTGTTCACGGCAATGGAAGGTTCGGTGGAAAACCGAACAAACAGAAGATAACATAAGGTGAGAAAAGGCAGCTGAAAGCCTGAAAACCAAGCAACAACCCTAGTACCCTACCCTGCCTAAAAATGTTCCTAGGCATGGAGCTCGAGATAAAGAACATCGAGAGCGTGAGTCGATTGCCGACGAGTTGTTGCTGTACATGCGAGGCAATTTCGAGCAGGACTTTCAGGCTCTTTGTTGGTGGCTCGACGCATGTCTGAACTCTGAACAATGGTCACGAGCTGGGCCGTTGATCGAGCGTCATAACAAAATGCAGTTATATCTGCAGGCCTGCAAATCAGTATGGACGTCGATCTGAACTCACACACATATCCCATATTCCTATATCCGATACAAGATAAAACAACATTCACCGGTCGTGTGCATGCATGTGTACATTTCTTCGCGTTTACACGCCCGGCGCCGACGTGCCAACAACCGTGGGGCCGGCCGGGCACGGCACCTCTGTCCTCGTCGGTCAGTCGTCGTCGATCTCGTCGCGTCACGCCCCCCAACAACTACTGCTAGCAGGCGAATAGCAACCGCACGAAGTGTTATCCTAGCACGAAAATGCAGTGCCCCCAAAAGCAAAGCTCTTGAACATCATGGCGTGGGATTTATTTCATCTTTTCATCATGGGAATGGAAAGAGAGAAAGAAACAAGGACACTGGCCCGAAACGGCCGGAAGGAAACAAAGCGGAGATACACCCACACGGCCACACCTGACACCTCCCAACAGCTGCACGCACGGCGGTGGCCCGTGGCCCCCGGCCCTGGGGCTTGCTTGTCTATGATCCGCGGCAGCTACCGGCGGGGCGTCGTGTCCGGCCATCAAGCTCGATCGCCTCCCATCAATGCGTGCCCGTGGTGGCGGAGACCGCGCACGACGCCACCTGCCCCAGCTCGACATGGCTGGCCGGACGAGAGCAAACCTCTGGCGTGCATGCATGGCATGTCGGAGCGCCACGGCCGGCCGCCGATTGGTCGCCGCGGCGACGGCGTTGTTTAATTGGGTTCCGGTGGGTGGAGCTGCAGGCCGCGGGAGACCCGTCCGCTTCGGTCGCGCCGCTGGGTCGCAGCCGCGCGCGCCATGTCGTCCCTGGCCTCGACGCCCTGGTCCCCAGCACCACACGGGCTGCTGGTCCTCCCGGCCGCTCGCTGTCACGTCTGCTCTCGCCGAGTAATGGCTAGTACTGCTACCAGTTGTGTTGCTGCGCCGCGCCACCAGTGAATGATTCAGGAAAGATTTCAGGTCATCATCCGTAGATCACATCGTGTGCTTGCCTGCTTGGTGCAGATTTTGGTTCGATTGTTGCAGCTTCCGAGCCATTTACGGCCAGAAATCTGTTGGAACCGAAACCAACCGGGGATGACTACTGGACGAGGACACTAGGCCCGACTGCCACCAACCACCTGTCGGGAAACTCGGGCGACTGCCGTTTGCCTGCGCCTTTTAGAATGAACGTGAACCTGGCTGCAACATAGCCAGTTTCCGATGGCTGCGTGCACGCAGCACACACGCGATTTCCACTCAGTTTCACGTCGGTGCGTGACAACGCCAGAAATGACGATGCGCTGAGGCTGCCCGTTTTGTCAAGCAGTATACTTAGACGGTTAGACCACCCACTCGCACGTGCATCTCATCGGAGACGTACTTTTCACATCCGGCACGGGAGACGTCGTCACGGCGGCTAGCTGGGGTTACACACGGTGGTATTTTTGTCACGTGGGCAACAAAATTGCATCGATTGCCAAGGAGTAGTAGTGTATTGTAGATTGTATAGTCCTTGGCTTCTTGCATTTCGCCATTGCTAATGCTCGAGACCTGTTTTAGACCACAGAAGAGGCTGCGACGAAAGAAAAGGATGGCAGCCCGTACGTGTGAATCCACACCATCAGCCGGCTGCGCGAGTGTTCTGGTTCTCTGTACATTCACAAGTAAAGATATATTAAGAGAACTGGCCACGACACAACACAAACAAATGCAGTAGTAGTGTGTGGACACGGCAGACACACATATAACTGATGATGCAACTTGCTTCGCAAGCATGATCACTGCCGAGATGCACAAATGGCTTACTTCCATCATGCATAAACAAAGCCTAGCTCTGCCCCCGGCGACACGGAGCAGCAGCGACGTCACTGACGACACGGGCAGACGTGATAGACAAAGGAATGAAGTGATGCGAGCATACCGCTGCGCGCGGCCATGGAAAAGATGGACTTGGCCATGCACCAGCGCCGATGGACTTTCAGGTTGTCAACTAGGGCAAGGAAACGCCACGATGATAAATACGCAGGTGAGCAGAGCAGCGGGGAGAGCGTGTGCGCTTACGCGCCGGCGCGGCCGCGGCGGCCGACGACGACGAGCGCCGCGAGAGAAGCAGCGGCGAAGGACGGGTGGTTCGCGCGCGCGCGGGGACGAGAGCTGATACGCGCTTTTGCTCGCTATCGTCTCCCTCCTCGCCCTCCGGGGGGCATCTTCTGCTCCCTGACTTGGTGGACGCGGTCTATGGGCAAGCGATGTCGACCTGATAGATTATATGATGGTGATGCTTCCTTCGGGTGGTGGTTAAGTGTCTTCTTTTTATTTTATTTTTAGATTTTCTTAATAGGACAATAACACTGAAGATTACGGAACAAAACAAAACGGGGAATGAGGCTTTGCAATCGAATTCCCTGTTGTGTATTTTGTCTCAGCTGGTGATCCGGATAAGTCTAGTGAACTAGCTTCTGATTATGGTTTCACCCCCATTATATTTTTGTATTGGCTTCCTATTACAAACTTCCTTGATCTGCCTAGAGTTATGGACTAAAACGATGTTTGTTGCATGTGAACTAGAACAAACTTTGTAGAATTTTGAGTATACGCTTTGGCTACTCATAAAAATTATTCCAATCCCTACGTTCTAGATAGAAAATGACATGTTTTAGGTCAACTACTTCCTCCGTTCCAAATTGTAGGTCGTTTTAGCATTTTTAGATTCATAGTTTTTTCTATGCACCTAGATATATATTATGTCTAGATACATAGCAAAAGCTATTAATGTAAAAATACCAAAACAACCTACAATTTGAAACGGAGGGAGTAGTTCATACAAGATTCAGTAACAATCTAGAAGACAAACCAAAAAGTAGCCTTTTGCAATGTTTAATCTCTTATGTATGTTTCACAAGATCATTTTTGTGCGAAAACTATTGCGCCTTGGGTGTAGTGGTCAGAGTCGTGGTTGATTTCATCCGCAAAGGATTCAAATTCTCATGTTCATATAGGAGTATTATAAAAAAAGATCAAACATTGCTTTTATGGCTAGCTGATGTGGATGGTCTAATATTAAAAAAATAAGCTAGATGGAGTGTGGAGACAACATCTAAATCCGAAGTTGGAAAATGATGATACAAAATCAAATTTATTGCAAATAAATACTTTGACTATTATCCCTTGTGTACACACGTCATGGAAAGCTTAGTGGTTTGCCCAAGGTCAATTTTTGCAATATCTAGATAATTTGAATCGTAACTGACAACAACATGTAAGATAAAAGCATTGTTACTAGAGAAACCTAGAATGCGTGTCACTTGTCAGCATAGCTACTTTCCACAGAAGTCAAAAATATCCAGCAAACTAAGCCTTGTACGAAAACTGAACACATCTGATTCACGCGGCTCAGGAGGCGTCTCTGAATCCCTCTGATCGGAGTGAAATCCCCCAGACGCCAGACCAACCTGAGGCTGAGGCGAGGGCAGCTCCATCTGCCACAGAAGATCCGGCTGGCGTGTCCACGTCCCCAACCAGACCTCGCTCGTCCATACTCCAGGCCCATGCATGTTACCCAGTTGTTCACTCGGCCCCTACGCACCATCACCACCAGCCTCTGCCATTGACTTGACGCGGCTATAAAATCCCGCGATCCCCAGCTCCATGGCCGCAAACCAGAAGCTGCTGCAGCATCCATCCCTCAATCCTGCTCTCGAGCTCCAAGCAGCCTCCAACGCGACGACCGACCTCGCCTGCATCCATGGCCGTGTTGGTGGCGAGGCAGGGGCGCGAGCTGCAGCGCTACAGCCAGCGCACCGGCGGGCGCATCGTGGTGGGCTGCATCCCCTACCGCGTGCGGCGCGACGACGGCGAGCTGGAGGTGCTGGTGATCACGTCGCAGAAGGGGCACGGCATGATGTTCCCCAAGGGCGGGTGGGAGGAGGACGAGTCCATGGACGAGGCCGCCCGGCGCGAGGCCCTGGAGGAGGCCGGCGTCCTCGGCGACACCGAGCCGATGCTCGGCTTCTGGCACTACCAGAGCCGCCGCTACGCCGACCAGACCTACGAGGGCTTCATGTTCCCGCTCCGCGTCGCCGACGAGCTCCACCAGTGGCCCGAGATGGCCTCCCGCAAGCGCACCTGGGTGAGTTTAAATTTCAAGACCACGAAACAAACACCCATTTAAACCAATGCAAGAACATGTCATCTGACCGTGCGCGCTCCATCGATTTGATCTGAACAGGCGACGGTGAACCAGGTGATGGACGGGTGCCCGCACTGGTGGATGCGGGAGGCGCTCGAGAAGCTCGTCGCCCGGCACGCCAAGCTGCAGTCCGCTCTCTGATTGGGTACCTAACCAATCGGAGACGAGGAACCTCGCGGCCGGCGGCGACTCCGGCAAGAAAGGATCGGCAGCACGAGCGAACCGACGCTAGCGTGCGCGCACGAAGTCATCACAGCTCTCTCGGTGCAGCGGCAGGCCGGCCGGCTCGGATTTGGTCGCCCTCACCGGAGAAGAGAGAGACGACGGGGCGCACCGCGCGGATGGATGCCGGCGATGCTTTCCTGACTCCCGAGACGCGGAGTCGCCGTTGAGGCGGCAGGTTCAAAATAATTTATTTAGCGAGCAAATGATTGGACAGAATGTACACAGAAACCCAACAGGACGCGTCGTAGAGAACAGAACAGCAGAGCAGAACAATTCACGATTCTTTGGAGTAACAGAACAGAGTGTAAATTAGCGCTAGTAACTTCGTTTCTTGGTGCCATCGGAATTGAAACAGCTGTTCAAGAAAAAATTTAGCGCGCGCGCACAATTTCTCGTAAGTACGTACTACCAGTACTCAATTAAGCGGTAAAGTTGCTCAGAGACAGCGACGTCTGAACTCTGAAGCTCGTAGTCCTCTCCGTATGCATGTGCTCTGCAAGTAGCAGCTTTGCTGCCTGCATGCCTAGCAGGCAAGAACATGGATCCTCTCTCTTACAGTTCAGAGTAGAGCTACTCCACCACGGATTGGTCATCAGAACACACCCTGCATTCCGTTTGGTGATGATCTGATGATAGCCAGGTTGGATTGGATCGGATCGGATCGGATCCATCCAGTGCCCGCAGAAGCTAAGCCAAGAACCAATAACCGTGCCGTGCCGGAAACTGACCTGTCGATCCGGTCCCGGAGCAGCGACAGCTCCGGGGCCCCGGCTCGGCGTGGCAGTGTCCGTCACGCAGCTGTGCCTGTGCGCCGGGACGTCGCCCTCGCCGTTTTTCTTGGCCCGCCGATAAGAACGGGACGGGCCGGGGCACCACGTGCCCGCGCGTTCCGCTGCCTCAATGAGTAGTAAACAAACGACTCGCGCCCTCGCCGCGACGTGCCGACGGCGACCCCCTCCTGCCCTGTCATCCCCGCTGCTCCCTCCGATTTTATTTTTAGCCGAGACTGACTTGACCCGGCCCTGCCACAAGCTCCAGGACAATGTGCAAATGCAAGCACTTTTGTCTGGGACGGTAAAAATTATCGCGACAGGTCGGCAGGCTGACGAGGCAATCGGGTGATGATTAGTCTGGAAGCCACTGGTTGCGGGCCACGTAGGCTCGGGGGGCGCCGTTCGTCAAAGGGGTTAGGTGGCCGCGCGCCGGAGGGCTAGAGGTAGACGTGAGCCGTGAAACGAAACCAGTGACAAGTCGTCGCCCTTGCAGTGCCGGACGGGGAGAGGATGGCATAAACAAACCGGCCGTCGCCGCGGAATTTTCGGCCGCGTCGGACGCCACGCGAGCGGGACGGGGATGAGGAGGAGGAGGACGGGATGGCGCGGCGCCCGCTTCGGCTTGCTGCTCTCGTGGACGCGAGCTCTTGTTGGGTAGCGGGGGGTAGCGATTGTTCGCGACCCCGGCGGTGAATTTCGGCGAGCCGGCGGTGATTTTTCCTGCACGGGTTTTGCTACCGAGTACTGGCGAGGGATAGTAGACGACAGCACCGGGACAAAAACGATCACGTCGCCGGAGATGGTGAAGAGATTTTTCGGATTGGTGTAGCAGAGTTTCAGCAGGATCTTCTGCCGAGGATATCGTTCGTCTGCGTCTCAGCAAAATCTCAGTTTCAGCCTCATGTAGCAACGTTCGTTCGCCGGGGTTGTTCTTGCTCATATGATGTGCAGATGTATATTCTAGCAGCTCCGTTACTAGTCTTCCTTCACTGGCTGAGACGAACAGCTGCAGCTATAGTAGGCTTAGTAGCCTAGTACGAAATGCTCGCGTGGTTGCCGTCAGCAATGTGCCTGCCCCCAACAACTTGAACGGGCTGGTTCAATCCGCGGCGGAAATGCCAGAAATAATCGTCGTCGTCGGTCTAGCGTCCCGGCGGAACGAGCCTGTTCAAGCTAAGGCAGCTGGGCCTCGGTGTGTGGCTGGTTCAAGTTCCGGCCGTGGGCACTGGGCAAGTTCGGGTGGTGGTCCCGGTCCTAGTCTACTAGCCACTTGACACGTTCAAGTCCCGGCGACGAAACGCGAATCTACAGGAGTAGGAGGAGGAGTAGGACGGCGTCCTCGGCGACGGTGGCGGCGCGGTTGGTGCCTTTCCGAGACACGCGCAACAGCGACGGGCTGCGGGAGTGCTGGACCTAGCCCGCTGTTGTAGTTAGGATCGTGGGCTGGGCACTCGGACCGAAATGACTGGCTCCAACGTGTGTATTTTCTCGTGGGCCGAATGGGGTGAGCCTGCTCTCTTCTTTTCTCGTGCCTGCATAAATCTGCACAGCCTGTGTACTACTTTGTAGCAGGCCTATGCAAAAAAAACTGGGCCAGCTACGTATACAATACGAGCAGGCCTGGGCGATTGCACGCGGTGGCCTATTCCTCTCAGCCCGCACGCGAGATAAGTGGCCGCTTGCACACGAAATGCGCGGCGGCCGCTTTGTGTTTGCCGAGACGCAAGAAACCACCGCCACACCAACCGTGTGGAAAGCAGCGGCACACCAAGCCATCGCGGCCTCGCGGCAATGGTCATGGCCCGTGCCGCAGGAACAAGCCACCTCCTGGCCGCTGCTGTTCCTCGGCAACACCTGCCGTTGCTTCTTCTACCTGTCTCCGAGCGGGAGTGGGGGGCAGGGCTGATCTTTCTCATCTACCTCCAACGGCACAACAGGCAGCACCCAAAACAAAACTTCTGCTAGATCAGAAGCGTGTTTACATGGAAAATTTGGAAATCTACCTTTGCCAATCAACCATGCATTGGTATACGACACTCAATCCAGCACAGCACTGTAGTAGTAAATGAGAGGATACCCCATTCTGTAAAAAAGTAAATGTGAGGATATCGCGGATGCTGCTACTGCGGTTACGAAGCCCGTCCTATAAGGGCGGCGCGCGTCCTGCACAGATCGAGTTGGTGCCCACACACCTCCGGGAAGGACGCAGCAGCGTCAGGAGACGGGAAGGGACAAACAAACCAGCGGTCAGCGCGCGAGAGACGAGGCCGAGCCGGAGGCATGGGTTCTCGACGGGCGCTGCCTTCGTCGTGCCCCGGGGCGGCCGCGCCGCTCCTGCTTCTCCTGGCGGCATCCTTCGGTATGTTCTACCGGCCGAGACGCAGGTTCGCCGGCCGGCTTCGTTTGTTTGATCCGCCCCCACACGTTTTGCTCATCGTTGTTGCGTTTATTTGTGGATTTCCGATCGAGAAGGTGGTGGTGGTCACGCGGCGGCCGGCGGCGCTCCGGGCTCGGGCGCCGGCATGACGGAGCTGCAGAAGCACGTGGCGTTCTTCGACCGCGACCACGACGGCATCGTCACCTTCGACGAGACGTACCAAGGTGAGCAGGCGCGCGCCGGGCGGGCTCTTCCGCGTGAGCTGAGAGGCTCTGCTGCCACATTCCGTTTATTTTTGGGCAACGCACAGCCGTTCGTCGCGGGTCTCCTGCCTGATTCCGGCAAACCAGGCCGTATTTTTTGGTGCGTGCTCACGCGTGTCTATGGTGGGTGGATGCATGGTGGCATGGCACGCAGGTCTGAAGGACGTCGGGCTTGGAGCTGTCGCGGCCAAGGCCAGCGCCGCGCTCATCAACGCCGCCCTCGGCCCCAAGACCAGACCTGTAAGGCTGTAACTGCATCTCATCGCTCAACGTCCCCTCTACTAGTCTCCTGACTCCTGTGGATGTCACTCAAGCACACACACGATTATTACACGCTCTACGTTGGATGCGAATATTGTTAACTTTTCCCATTCTGTTCAAATGCTTGCAGGATAATGCAAACTCGTCCTCGAGCATGGATATCTACATCCAGAACATTCAGAAAGGGAAGCACGGGAGCGACACAGGCGCGTATGACGCTCAAGGAAGGTCCGTGCATACACTAATGCATGATGCAACTAGTTCTAGATTGTTGGTCGTTTCAGCGTGTGTATTCTACTAAATGTTCTAACGACAGTTCCAAAATGATCTGCAGGTTTGTTCCTGCGAAGCTGGACGAGATGTTCACCAAGCACGCCAAGACCGTGCCAAACGCCCTGACACAAGACGAGGTGGAGGAGATGCTCAAGGCCAACCGACAGAGCAATGACGTCACGGGATGGTAATAAATCATGATCTGATTTTAATTCGTTTGAAAAAAGAGAGTAAAATGCACTATCGGTACATGACAAGTAAGTGTCATCTAAGTCTCCGAACTCTCAAAATGCATATTAATTGGGTGTTTGGTTCCATTAGTCCACTTTAGTCCATGGACTAAAGTTTAGTCCTACTCTGTTTAGTTCCATGGACTAAAGTCCATCAATGCAGTTGAACAAAGATCCTTTTACCCCTTCTACCTACCACCTGGTACCCCTGTTCTGGTGCCAACTTCTGGTTCTGGGCGCCTGCTACAAGCTGCCTGCTACACAATCATCGTCTTCCAATCCAAGCCGCCATCAAAATCAAAAGCTTCCCCAGCAATAGCACTGATTTACCAAAGCAAAGCAAAGCAAAGCGAAGGGCGCATTCCCTGAAAAAAGAAACCCCTACCCTCCCCTCCCCTCCTCCGCCCACATGGTGCTCGAGGCGCAGGCCTCACCGTCGCCGCACCACTCACCGAATGCGGTGGCGGCGGGGGACGAGTGGCTGGACACGGAGGACCCCCCCTCCCCACCGGCGTCACCGTTGCCCTGGTGAGCTCCCCTCCCGCGAACCCCTTCACAGCTGTCGTCGTCGCGTCGCGGCACCACGCCTCATCCACCAAGTACCTGCCGCCGCGCGCCGTGTCCCGCACCGCCGACCCGGACCCCGCATGCACCGCAAGGTGGTACTCGTGGAGTGGGGGCCGCGCGGCGGGAGGGAGGCCGGCGACGGGGGCTGGGCGGGAGGGCGGCGGGAGGGAGGCTGGCGGTGGGCAGGACGGCGGCGAGGGCCGGGTGGGAGGCCGGCGGGAGGAAGGCCGGCGGCGACGGCGGCGGGCGGGAGGACGGTGGGGCCCGAGCGGGAGGCGGTGGGAGGGAGGCCGGCAAAGGGAGCTGGGCGGGAGGAAGGGCAATAAATGAGGGGCAGGGTGTCCCAAGGACCCTTTAGTCCACTTTAGTCCACCCTATATTGACTAGAGGACTAAACACTTTAGTCCACCTATTTGGCACTTTAGGGATTAAAAGTGCCAAAAATGAGTGGACTAAACTTTAATACTGGGTAACCAAACATGCCCTAAAACCTCTAAACTTTGCTAATTGGTTTACGTGAGATCCAAAGCACAGTTACTTAGGTTAATCGCTCACGTGTCTGCTGACGTGGCGCTGGGTGGGACCCCTCATCCTCTCTTTCTCCCTTATCGCCATCTTTGGTGCTGGCCAGCGCCACCATTGCTCGCTGCTCGGCCCATCCACCCCGCCATCACTAGGCATGACTGCGCTTGCCCCGACCTCACGATGCTGAAGCTGGCCTTATCCGCTGGCGTCCAACGTGCCGCCAACGCTCGTCCCGACCCCGACCGCGCTCTCTTCCCCATCCCTCACAGCCACCGGCGAGCACCTCCCCTCCCTGATGCACTCACCTGCACCCTCGTCCATGCGTTGTAGAGTTGGCGATCGCGCCGCGCGATTCGCATCATCTATGCCCGCGGTCGACGCTCCACCAATGTTTATGTTCATCGCCCCGCTGGGGAGAAGTCCCGGGTCAGCGGAAACGGAGGGGAAAAAATCCAAGCAATGATCTTGCTTACCATTCACCAACACGGCCGCAAAATCGAAAGATTGAAATGGACACAATCATTTCTAATCCTTTGACCAATCAGCGTTGCCTGCATAAATCGAATCTTGGGCATAAACGGCAGCGGCATGTAAGTAGTTGCGCAACTCATTTTAACCAATTGATTGATTGCGGCTATGCAATGGTAGGCAATCTTGCTAACGCTCCAGTGGGGTAGGACCATGGGCGAGCGGCGGCGCGGGCACGCCTTCAAGCCCCACCACTAGCCGTGCATCCATCACGGGAGGTTGAAAGGGAAGGTGTTGGGCTGAGGACTAGAGCAGAGGAGAGAGAGAGAGAGAGAGAGAGAGAGAGAGAGAGAGGAGAAGGAGAAGAGGTAGGAGAATGATTGCTCCGCGAACTTTCGGTTTCGGCGATGTTGGTAGCATCCGCAACCAGCATGGGATGACGGCGAGGACTGAGCGGCGCGGCGGGGGCAAGCTCGAGCGGTGCATCTTGGCGGAGCTCCGGGATGTCTCGGGACTTGGGGGGAGCGGGCCTGACGGCGGCTCCGAACGACGCGGCGGGGACGAGTCCCGTGTGGTGCGTCTCGGCGGAGCTCTGGGATGCAGCGGTGGGGGCTCCCCCGAGTGGTGTGCCTCAAGCTTCAGGAAGATGCGACGTGCTTCATGGCAACTCCGACGCTGGGGCTGGCCTTGGCCTTTGGGCGACATCGTGCACGAGCGGCCCTGCACGGGCGGACAGTGGCGATCTGGCACGAGCGGACGATGGCCGGGGCCGCGGACCATCGTGGGCGGATGGTGGCAGCCATGGCCCTGCGGGTCAGCACGGGTGGATAGAGAAGGGAGGTTGGGTTGACATGTGGACCCCACGTGTCAGGTCCCATCATCGTCTGCCACATATGCAGTTTAACGCGTGTCATGAAGATTTGGACCTCGTGTGAACCAATTAGCAAGTTTAGGAATTTCAATGTATATTTCGAGAGTTTGGGAATCTAGGTGATACTCACTGCTAAGTTCATTTACCGTTAGTGCATTTCACTCGAAAAAAGAAATTAAAATGATGTGCATTAGCTTTGTTCACTGATGACGGCTGTTCTTGTCATGGCGCAAATTCACTCGACAACGCAGGCTTGGGGCCAAGGCGGAGTGGGAGATGCTGTACAGTCTCGCCAAAGACAAGGACGGGCGCCTGCCCAAGGACACCGTGAGGGTCGTCTACGATGGGACCCTCTTCTACCAGTTGGCGCAGGGGAAGAAGGGCTAATTCAGTTGTAATCTGATTTCAGCGACAGTTAAGCATGGTTAATTTGGTTGATGTGTAGCAAAAAGCAGTCAGTAATAAATACCATTTCTCGTTTTTAAATGGTTGCCTCCAGTCGAGTCAATACTCAATACCAAGCAACAGTTATTTTCTTTCAGTCGGACAGTCGGATCAACCAAGCAAATGTATTGTTTTTTCTAAAAAAATCGAGAGCATGTGTATTGCGGTTCCTGACTTGTGGCCTTGTGGGCCGTGAGCTGCCCTCCTGCAGCTACGTGCTCCCTCAGTTCCCGTCCAAAACAAGCCACGTACATCCAGGTCCAGCGTTGTTAGAAATGCCGTGCATTCCAAATCTTGTGTCAAATTGATTCTGAGGACAAAGGTGCAATGCCCCCGCGTCATCCTGAGCAGGCGACTCGGGCGGCTCCCTCGCCTCCCTGCCGCTAGCCAAATTTCCGCGCCCCAGCGTCCGCCGCTACCGGAGCCGCCTGCCGAAAGCCCGGAGAGCGGCAAGGAAGGTGGTGGTGGGGCCAACTCTCCCCTTCCCCTTCCTCCCTCCTATTCCCCTCACCCGAACCTCCCCTTCCTCCATGTTTTCTTGCTGCTCCGGTGAGCTTTGTTCTTGACGGCCGGTTCCGCATGGTAAAGGCTTGATCCGCGCTGGGGGAGGCCGGATTCGTGCGAAGGGCGGTCGGATCTGCACCATGCCGCTTCGGTCCCGGAGAGCGCCGCTTCTGCTAGCGTCATCTCCAATGGCTGCCCTCATGACCCTTGGTGCGGTGGCAGCACAACTCGGGGGCCTCCGCGCGACGGCGGCGGCGACGGCTCGGGGGTCTCCACATGGTGGCGTTGTCGGCATGAGCGAGGCCCTGGGCAGGTGGCTCGGGGGCCTCCGCTGGTCGGTGTGCATGGCAGCGGCG
Source organism: Setaria italica (assembly GCF_000263155.2). Taxonomy (NCBI): domain Eukaryota; kingdom Viridiplantae; phylum Streptophyta; class Magnoliopsida; order Poales; family Poaceae; genus Setaria; species Setaria italica. The sequence goes on from NC_028450.1 coordinate 37,287,002, forward strand.
CAACCCGGGGGCCTTCGCGCGTCGGAGGCAGCTCATGCGTGGCTCGAGGGTCCACGTGGTGGCGTTGTCGGCAGGTACAGGGCCCTGGGCAGATGGCTCGGGGGCTTCTGCTCGTCGGCGCGCGTGGCGGTTGCTCGCGCGTAGTCCTTGGGCGGCGGCGGGCAGGGGGCTTATGGCCCTGTTATGGCAGAACCACCCAGATTAACCCGGCTAAAGTGTACTCATCGTCGCCTCATATGCGAGCAGACACTTAAATCAAGTTAAAATGGTAGCCCCGTCGGGTTTCACCGAATAAACTACTTGTCTCGGATCGAAACAAAGCATACACATACGAAGGCGAGTCCAGAGATTGCAAAAATTCATATACATTATTACAGGTCCCAATTGAGTTATTACAAACTAAGAGTTCAAATGTATAAAAGGTAAAGTTTAGAGTTCAAAGCAGAGGAAAAGTAAACGATAAATCTAACATCGATACACAATACTATGGTGAAGTCTGCCATGATATCAAACACCACGATCCTCACCGATCGAGGAAAGGTCCCACTTGATAGTCCATCCCGAAGGGAGCTGGGATGGCCAGGTCAAACTGGCAACCAAGTCAACCACAAAACCTGAAAAACATAGCCACAAGCGAGACTGAGTATACTAATACTCCGCAAGACTTACCCATCAGGTGGTGACTACTCCACCGACTTCTAGACATGCAAGGTTTTTTGGCTGAGGAGTTTGTTTTGCCAAAAGCATCTAAAGTAGGTCCTTACTTTCAAGTTTTAGCATCAGGTTCTAGTTGATTAACCATTCTAGGTAAGCACCTACTTTAAGCAAGTATGGTGAACAAGCAAAACTTATCAAGCATCATTAGTAATCATCATACTTGTTTCTCCTATTCATTAGTGCAGAAATGCAGTCAAGCAGTCTCAAACTATGAGAGACAGATGATTCGAATCGAGTTTCTTAACCTTGCAAGGTGAATCTAAACCCACGACATATGCGTACCACATCGGGTCCACACATGTCAGCCATCCCCATCAATCCCCAGGCACGTGGGCAGGGCCCACTTCCCTTGGATACAATGCCCCACGGTCCCGGAACGTTGTCGTACCGTGACTGCACTTGTACCCACATGTTGCAGCAGGGGAACCCAGTTGCAGAGAGAGTGGGGATCAAGCCATGGTTTGGGGTCAATCAGTTACTAGGCTTCCCTATCCCATACTAGGTATGAGGTTAGTACTTTCAAACACTTGACCACAAGTCTAAACATATTTTGACCTTAGCAGCTTTCTTCTAGACAGACGGGACAATCCACCAATTCAGAACATATTGCTCGGCCCCATCCGTCATCCTTATGGTTGCAACATACGTAAACAGGCAACTCTTATAACTCGCGAGTGGCAGGAAATCACTCGACTTTTACCGAGTCCCTATTTAGCATTGCATCTACTCAACCTATCATACTAGTATTCTAACATAGGTACCTAGGATCATGCAACTAAGGTTTCAAGCAACTCCTATGAACTTAATACACAAACATAAGTAACATAAGTAGTGCGTAATTTTAGGAACTAAGGTTTTGCTCCGGGGCTTGCCTTGTTTCCCTAACTCAGCCTTGGGCTCTTCCAAACTTTGGTTCGAGCCTTGGTTTGCCTTGATCATGTTCAGCTTAGCAGGAGGGTGTCCTTCTTCGCGTTCCGAGCCAAACTCGTACGTTCCATTGGCGAGGTTAGTTTTTATATGAGATGCATATGCATAAGATTTCATTTATAACTTTTCATAACATAGGTTGCATCTCGTTAATTATTGCACAAGCATAGGGTGTATTTTGGACCACATTTACTTATTTACTTAAGATGCTCTTAATTTATCTTGTCTCGTGTGTTAACTTGTGAACTCTGGTGGTTGCAACTCCTACAATCTGCTCAACTATCGTATCCAATTTTTACCCATCATGTTCATTTGTTCAACGATGTTAAAGAACCTTATTAGAAAAGGTGTTGATTAACCTATGAGTAATTCTTTTACTAAGTGACCATTTTTGACTAAGCATGACTAAGCAATTTGCAAGATTTAGTTATTATAACTCACACTACTCGAGCAACGAAGTGTAAGATAATAAAGCAAATGAGTCCATAACAATAAAAACCTAGTTCTAATAATGCATTAAGGTAACCGCATGTAGCCTATAGTGATACATAGCAACCATTTCATTTCACAAAGTAGGCGACAAACATGCTTAGTGGCTTGCCTTGGTTTTCTTTGGGCTCAAACTTGATGTCTATGCCGGCCTCGGCTGTGGGTTCAAAGGTCACGTTCCACGGCAAATTGCTCTCTAAAAGAATGAAATGTGGGCATGCATTAGAGATGATGCTACGAGTGCAAATGCTCATGAAATGCATGAAACTTGGGAGGATATCTAGTGCAAGAAGTCAGGAACTCAACAACAGCACATCTACAGCTTAATAAGGCATAAGTGTTTTAGTGCAGGCCTATCCAGAAAAGAAAGAAACAACAGCAATGATCTAAATGTTGAAAAAGAACACAAACTGACTACCAAAGACAATCCTGAGATAGCATGGTTGGCATTATTTGTAATTGATAGAACATGTATAAATACAATATCAGGATTTGGTTCCACAATTAGCTAAGCATATACTAAGTTAGATATGCCTATGAGTCCTGTAGGAAAAAAAATATCAACCACATCTCCATGACCAAGCATATTTTTGTCGTAAGGGAACAAGTTTAACGAAAACAACAAGACTAGCCTCATGTCACTAGGAGGTATGATGATTTGCCTAAGGATTTCAATTATGCATGTAGACTAATAAAAGTGATTTCATAGTTTTCCTTTTTATACAATTGTTTTAGCGTGATTAAAAGGGCATAAAGCCAAGGTCACATTTTGTCAAGAACAAAGATCCTATCATGCTGGTAAGGAACTTTTAAGTGGGACGACAAGACATAGTAGAACTACATAACAATTTAAGAGCTATTGAATCATATAAAAAATACAATAACTAGGAGGGAAACTAATTTGCACGATAAACTAAACAGGTACAAAATTGCAAGATTAAAATCATCTGTTGAGAAATGATTATGAAATAAATGGTACTGACAGAAGACAACTATACAAAGTCATGAGAGTTGGATTCACCTCAAAATCAATTTTTAATGTGGAGATATAACATAAACAAGATAACTACCATTAAGCACATTAAGTCTAAAAAGGCTTGTAAATCAACCAGAAAAGTATCAACATTATTTTTCCTGGATCCTATGTGGAAAAAAAAGGCTAATAGAGGTGGTTTCATAATTTTATCAATTTTCCACTATTTATCATGCCATTAGCAATATTAAGACAGCAATAAGCATTTAGTTTTTTAAAACAACATCAACACCATAAGTTCCACTAACACAAGTTGTAGATCTGAAACATGCATGTTAAAAGGAAGCTATCAAAGTTGGTTTCACCATTTTTAGAGCACTATATGATTTATAAAGCATTTAATGACCTTTGGACCAATTAAATCATAGCCCCAAATATAAAACAGTAACATGCACAAAAATCATTTTTGAAATAAACTAGACCTCACATGGAATCCAACAAAACAAGAATAATATTTTTAGCATTTTATACATTTTTTTATGCCTTTTCCAAGTTTGCAACAATTTGAAACTAGCTATTTAATTAAAACCAAAATCAACTTCACGTTTAAGCCCCTACGAAAAAAATTTCTTTCTCAGATATGCGCTTCTCTTCACAAGCAAGCCCCTACATCTTGCGCTCAAGCCCCTGGACAAAAACCCACCTCTCACATAAACTCTTAACTTTTCACAAGAACCCCTGAAGTTTATTTTCCCCTTGCAATCGGTCCCTAGCCTTCTTCTACCTCCAGAACGGACACGCACACACACAGGTCTGGTAGGGGCGCACCTGGGCCGGCCGGGGATAGGGGAAAGACGGCACGACGGCGCTAGGGAGAGCAGCATTGCCATGCCGCAAGGCCAAGGGCCTTACCGTCAAGTCGGCGATGGGGGGAAAAGGATGGCGCAGCAGGGGCTCTAGGAATGGTGGCGCGCACTTTGGCTACATGTGCGGGAATGCGTGTGGAAAGTTGCCCAACAAGGAAAACAAACGCGAGCATGATGACCAGGGACTCACCTAAGATCCGTTTGAGCAGTTGATTGAAGACTAGGACAGCCGTAAGATGGGCGTCCACGGCGAGATCAACTGCGATGGGTCCAAGTTTCTGATGGTTGGGGTAAAGCCTATTTTTTGGCGGCTTCTTGGACCACGGGCGACGGGGAGTGGTCGAGGATGTAGCTAAGGGAGTGAGGGAGGTGGAGGTGAGAGTAATTTGGTGGAGGCGGAGGGAGATGGCCAGATTTTGGCCGGCGGTCGGAAGAGTTCGGGAGCTCGGCAATGGGGAAAAGTTTCTATTTTGTAGGAAGGAAACTTGGCGGAGGCAGGAGGCTTGGAGGAGAGGCCGCTTTAAAGGATGGGCGAGATGATAAGGATGACACGGCAAGCTGCCCGGGTATTGGCAGCAAGGGCGAGTGCCGGAGTTCTCTGGCCGCGTGGCGGCGGGGTCATGCCGCCCGAGGCTTTGTCCAACTGGGGGCGAGGAGGGGCGTGGCTCGCAAGGGGCTACACGTGGGCGCTACCGTGGTGGCCAATCCGCGGGTGGGAGCCTTGCTGGCACGGCCGGAGCTGGCCAACGGCCATCCTTGGTGTCTGCACGGCCAATCAGTGACGCCCAGGTGTGGGAGAGAGGAAGAAAATGCAACTGACATATGGGCCCACGATTTTAAAATAAAAGCTCAACTTTCTCCACTCATTTAACAATGCTACACTTGTCCAAAAATTCCCCAAAAATATTCTTTAGAAAGCTAAAATAACAAAGAATACAATGCCACAAAAATCGCTGCAAGAGCTGCTATAGTTTTCACGCAATTGACAAAAGAAAAGAGCCAAAATTGAATTTTAAATTAATTTTAGCACACGCAAACATCCCTGAGAAAAATTTGGTTAAAATATTATAAAATCACCAAATGGTATATCTGTTGGCGCTAGAAATCGGTCAACCGAATCCCCAGCGTCGGACACACGACCCGGGAGAATCTGCTTAACTCCTGTTCGGGTTATTGCCCTGGTGCGGTTCGCGCAGCGTGCCAGCCAATCTGACCTGTTGATTGGCAAGGAAGAATACGTGTCAGTTTCCAAAGGTTGCGATCGGCTAAATTTCCGATCTCGAGAAAGCTTATCAGCGAATCGGCCGATTTGCCGTAATAAAGAAATCGGCTATGAAGCAGCCGATTACTGTAGCAGTGTAGACAAAAAAACTACTGGAGTAATCAACACAATGCTATAGTAACAACACCAGGAATAGATCTAATCGGCTATGTGAAAAATAAGTAAATTAAATAACAAAATATGAGGAAAGCTGAAACTGCCGATTCCTAGCTGGATAACTGGTGATAAAACTAGAAAAACAGGTAAAACCTATGATTCTAGTAAATATCGATAACTAGTGAATAAACTTAAACGAAACGACAGCGATGCGCCCGAAGTTAAAGCTTAGAATTTACTCGATAAACGGAACTTACGAGATCGGCCAGAGGTCAAGTTGATGCAGCCCGGCCAACCCGTATGAACTCGTGAAAAAGAAGAAAGTATTTGGCGAAGTCGCCTGCTTCAAAGTAAGTGCGAGGAGATAGTAGCTTGTTGTATTGATTTGTTTATGATTACAGATCTACAAAGGTGGCTATTTATAGCCCCGTATAGACGACTCCTTATCTGACTAGAACTCTATCCCTAATTCAAATAGAAAACGAATATTTACAAGTATGACTCGTACTAGGTTGGTTATTATACGTTCATGGGCTGACCCCCTCTTCATCCTCATGATCTTTTCCAAGCCCATACCGGCCCAATTATTCCAACCTCCCAATCGGCCGATCTCCTTATCGGCAAAGGGCCACCGATCGGGAACCAAGCGCGTCCGATCCAAAACCCCAAGGGTCAAGCGAGGCGGAATTCTAAAGATTTATCGGCCGATCCTGGACTGTAACATTGGCCGATCCTAGACTGTAGCACCAACCAACCGATCTTTAACTGTAGCGCCACTCGGCCGATTTCCAACTGTCATCCCTGTATCCTGCTGTACCTTCCTATTTCTTCTTCTCCTGACGCCGATTTTACTTGTGCCGAAATCTGGCGTCAACAATATCATATTTAAATAAAATAATATGAGGCACAATTGTATAGAAGAAATTGGGGTTGCTTTACAAGTTTAGTTTTTCAACAATAAACAACCATTAGGTGAACTTAAATAATGCATGGTCAAAATGCTCCATTATAAACAAGTGATGCACATGATGCTTGGTTATGCACAAATGATGTTCATGATGTTCAATAGTGCACAATGATGCTTGTGATGCGTGTCGTGATAAAGGTGTCATGTTTAACGTGTGTTTTCTCACCAAGTTGGAACTATGCGTTTGCATTTTCAAAAATCAAAGTTGGAGTTCAAGGGATATGCTATAACTTTTATAAAGGCCAACAGGTGAAAAGATCGACGGATTTGGAGATAGGATTATGGGAACTTTGACGGGACGCAGATCAAAACTGTTTTTGAATTTGGTCGAAATTTGATGGAATGTCAACCCTGTTTTTAAACACCTTCCATTCATAATCAAGAAAAGTGTTAATTATGAAGGTTGTTCAATTGAAAAGTTCTACCACTTTTATATTGGCCAAAATTTAAGTTCTTATATAAAATTTATTTTTATTTGCTTCCCAAGTGATTATCAACAGAAGTGAGTTTTAACACTTGGCCAAAATCTAAGGTGTTTTTGGATCTTAGCTCTTAACAATTTGGAGTTAGCTTTTATTTGCTCCTTAATTACTTTGTTTATTCTTTGATTTAGTTTCTTAATGACTAGAGCTATCACACCAGTGCGCTGCAACAGCTTGTCGGGAGCCGCCCAGGGTTGTTGCTTTTGCTAGCATGTGCTGAGGGGACGCCATCGGCGCACGTGGTGGTGTCTGGTGGTAGCAAGGATGCCTGCGTTCACCATGAGCGTCCGACAACAAGGCTTGGTGCCTCTTGGGGCACAGCAAGGGCAGTGCTGCCAGGCTGGGGTTCGGGGGCTTCGGCGAAAGCCTTGCCCGTTTGACAGGCCAATGATGGTGGCGCCTGCGGGCGAAAAACAAAGTTTGGAGGAGACGTGGAGGAGGCGTCGGAGGAGGAGACGCGGAAAAGGTGCGGTGGCCCGTGGAGAATAGCAGCGCGGAGAGGGTGCCGGCACGTAGGGCGCGGCGCGGAGGAGGATGACTGCGAGCGAGCGAGCGGAGGTGGAGGTACGGTGATGTGGTATGAGGAGGCGTGGCGGCGACGCCGGCCCGGATGGTCTGCTATGATTGTGGACGGGAGTGCCAAGCTGTAAGCGTGTAGGGGTTGGGATGCTCTAGGCGAAAGCTCGTGCTGGCGTTCTTGTTGGTGGAGATGATGACGACGTCCTAAGGCGTCGTTCTCCCCGTTGGGGACGTCATTTCTGAGCTACAATCCTGTTGCGCGGGGTCCTCTGGGTGAAAACCCTGTCCAGATTCTGGACGAGCGACGACAGCGCCATTGGCATCGTGCCCTCCTTGGAGGCGTCATCTCTAGAGACCCATATTGGTCTGTGGCATTCCTGGTCTATTAGTCATGGACGGCCGCACCCGGGGGTGTCAATTACGCCGCGTGGCAAGCTGGACGGGTGTTGTCGACGCCATGTGGAGGCGATCACATTTGTGGTGGCGGTCAGGGGTTGTCGCATGGTTGTCGGTCGAGGCGACGAGAGTGAGGTGGAGTCCAACGGCGGATGTGGCAAGGTCCCCGCGCGTTGTGTTATCGCGGTGGTGACTGCGAGATTGCCTACGAGAGGTCCGGATTCGGTGGTATCACTCTATCAGGTGGAGTGTGGTGTTGTTGCGGCACGACAGCTGAGGGTCCCGCATGGCGGTGGTCTTCTCGGTGCGGTGCAGTCTGTCTCTATCGGTTCCATGATGGGCCACGCCTGGAGGTTTTGGCGAATTATGTGCGTGTATGTTGGTGGGTGCTGTCGTGGCGAGCGGAGCGGTGAGGTCACGTTGATGTCCCAATCCAACCGGTAGGGTGTGGTAGTTTTTTAGTTGAGTGGCTACCCACGTTGATATCCCAATCTAACCGGTCGAGTTTATTTTATTTTCCCTTTCCTTTTCTATTTATTTTTTAATATAATCGGCAGCTCTCCTACCCGATTTGTTTCAATAATCTTGTGTCAAAAGATTTTTAAAAGAAAATCGTGTCCGGCCGAAATTTCTCATGGCATACACTCGAGAAGGCGGAGTTCATCCGCATCCACACGATCGCAGTACCCCAACTACATGCTACCGCCGCCTCCATTCGGCAGAGACATCTAGCCACTTGCATGTTCTATCGTGGAAGAATTTTTTTGCCGAATTGGATCCACGTCCAACTTTTAAACAAAAAGCGCCGGCCACTTGGTAATCAAACGAACCCTATGCGCGTACGACCAGGTTGGCCTCGACCGAACTCGCTCGCTGCTGCTCGGGCCGCCGGGGCGCGAGGCCACGCCACGCCACGCTGCAGTTGTCGTGCTTGTGGGAAAGGCTCGGGCGCTTGGAGCCGAGTCAGAGTGGGAGATGTTACTGTACAAGATCGCGGTACATGCTGGACCGTGCAAGATCGCTGAGGGCGACGGGCATCGGCGTAGGGGAAGACGAATTAACCTATTTGTTGCTGTATAAGAAAAACCAGTCAATAATAAGCACTTCAATTTTTGTTTTCAATATTTCTGAGCCGACGAGCAAGCAGTCATGCTTGTCTGCCGACAGGAACATCAATTTTTTTTCTATCTTCGTACACTTTTTTCTTGTTTCGAGCAATTATACTTTTTTCTTCGTGCATTTCTTTTTTTTTTCTCTCTCACGCCAATCAAAGTTAGACGCGAATAATATCGAATTTACCATTGTTACATCCTGCATTCGCTCCAGGTATAGTAATCAGTAATTGTTATCTGCTACGTTTGGTAAGTATTCCACACGCAGGGTAAATATCTGCCTTTTTTTTTCCCCAACCACTCGTGACTCGCCGCTAGCTCCATCTTCATCCATCTGCTGGCACTCCAGTTTCGTGCCTCCATCCGGTCGCTTGCACGTTCGCAATTCCGCCGAAGAAATATCCACGAATTTGAACCCACGCCCGTCTGTCCAAAAAATCGCCTGACCAAACCGATTTTTTGTTGTGCACAGTGGCGTCGTTCGAAACTGACTCGTTGCTGGGAGGCGCGAGGCCGCCGCCCGCCGCACGCCACGGCACGGTTGTCCTGGAGTGCGGGTCTGGGCTTGAGTTATCTGCGGCTCCGGCGTGTCCACCTGTATTTAAGGGGCGTCGTGGGGGCACCAGGCACCAGCAACCGGCCAACCAGTACCAGCCGCGCCGCGACCGCCGAGCTGAACAAACCGCCAAGAAGGAAGGGGAGGGGAGAGGGGCCAGTGCGCGCGCGCGGGACAGACAGCATCGAGAGGGAATCGCCGGGGATGGGCGGCGCTCCGCGACGACCGGCGGCGATGGCGGCCGTGCCTTCTTCGCTGCTCCTGTTCGCCGTGCTCTTCGGTGAGTCACTCTGCCTCCGGGCTCCGGCGCATCAGTCGGATTTTGCCGTGCCCGTCTCTGCTTTCCTCCGCTACCCGTTTGCTGAATGGATTCGTGGCGCGTTCCTGGTTTCCGCGGCGAAGTGGGCCGGGCGGCGGCGTACGGAGACGGCGCGACGGCGCTGCACAGGCACGCGGCGTTCTTCGACCGCGACGGCGACGGCGTCGTCACCTTATCGGAGACGTACGGCGGTGAGACCTCTTTGTCCCCTGCTTCACTACGGATCCGTTCATGCTGCGCCTGTGATTCTCGCTCTCAAGTGTTGTCCTTGCATCGGCAGCGTTCCGGGCTCTCGGATTTGGATTTGGCCTGTCCAGCGTCAGCGCGGCCTTCATCAATGGCGCCCTCGGCAGCAAGTGCAGACCTGTAAGGCCCCAACGCAACCCTCCCTTCATTGTTAAGAAAAATATTCAATATTACTTCGTGTATGCTACGTTTCATCCTTTAGTATTTTGGGGTTTGAGGCCCCCAGGTGAAGCTGCTGACTTCACTGAGAAAGAAACGTAGATTCGTGCCGTTTTTAACTTTTTATACTGGCCTAGCCTAGCTACTCCATCAGAGTTCAGATAAGAGAGCAGCATCATTGCAAATTAATCATGGAGTCTGATAAAGATGCGGGTCAAATCACCAAATGCCTCAAGATTCTTTGGAAAATTCCAGTTGCAGACTGTGACAGCACAGGCCTGTTGTTTGCTTGCTTACTACTCACTTGATTATGCCTTGTTTAGTTGCCCTGAATTTGGGTGTCCAAAGTTACTGTTGTAGCACTATAGCACACTGTAGCGTTTCGTTTGTATTTATGAATTATTGTCCAAATATTGACTAATTAGGCTCAAAAGATTCGTCTCGCAAAGTACAACAAAACTGTACAATTAGTTTTTGATTTCGTCTACATTTAGTACTCCATATATGTACCGCAAGTTTGATGTGACGGGGAATCTTCTTTTTGCATAGTGTCAAAACTGGAAGTTTGGGTGGAACTAAACAAGGCCTAGCTAGCTGGCCATTCTACTAGCCCTTACCTTGTGAAGAAAGTATGAAAATGGTGTTGAATCGCTGTGGACAAATGCAGGAAAATGCAACGTCGTCGAAGTTGGACATCTACATCGAGGACATCCAGAACGGGAAGCATGGAAGTGACACAGGCTCATATGACACTGAAGGGAGGTAAGCCAGCCATCGATTCACTGACGGCCGTTTCTGGTTCCAATTCTGAAGAACCAACAGATCGAATGGTCCTTCAGTAGGTTTTCTTACACCGCAATTCTGCAGGTTCATTCCGGAGAAGTTCGAAGAGATATTCGCCAAGCACGCCAAGACCGTCCCAGACGCCCTGACATCGGACGAGATCGACCAGCTGCTCCAAGCGAACAGACAGCCCGGGGACTACGCCGGATGGTAATTTCCCACTCCAAAGTTCACACTCGTCGCAGTCCTGACAGTATTCCTGACTCTCACTGATGAGTGATGAACAAACAAAAAAATTGCAGGGCTGGAGCAGAAGCGGAGTGGAAGATCCTGTACAGCCTCGGCAAGGACAAGGACGGCCTGCTCCACAAGGACGTCGCGCGGAGCGTCTACGACGGGAGCCTCTTCCACAGGCTCGCACCCAACTGGAATTCTCCCGACAAGGAGAAACTGAGACGTGAGAACTGAAGCCGAGAGGAGAGATGGCCATGCCATCTGCGTTCTCTCGCGCTGCCTGCCCGTACAAGCAAACCCGATTAAGATAAGGGCCTGGGCTCTGAACACGCTGTCAAGCAACATGTAATAGCGGTGTGAACGGGTGTGAACGCTTATGAAAGATTAAAGGGAAGTGTGAACGGAATCTGCAGATAGGTCGACGGATGGTTCCGTGCGGTCTGTTTGTTCGTATCCTGGGACCGCGATGGTTCTGTAGTCTGTACATGCAAGTGGCTGCCAATGGATTTGCATGCTTGACATTTGCCGTCCGTGAGGCCGTGATGCTTCATGCTTGTCGCTGTCCTTGTTGCGATCAGAGTACCAAACCCGTTTTGTTCGCTGGAAGGCGGATAGGTCTGTACTCTGTAGCATTATCTTGCCTGGTTGCTGATGGACCTTCCGATCTGCTGCAGGTCGTTACTGTTCAGTTCATCCTGTTCAGATGGCATCTGGCTCATAATCATCTGTGATTGCATTTGGTGGTATTAGCTGGCTAATCGCTTGTACCAAGGCAGTATCAGCTAGTACTAATCATGGCACCAAGCTGGGCTTCTACACACCGTAGTTGTTTAGTCAGCAGCGTGGTTGGCGGGTTCTCTTCTGTCGATGCCGCTGATCACTACTGACAATAAAGAGAGAGAAAAGGGTGCCTTGATGGTAACCCAAGACTCATGTAAACTACTACCTGATTTCCTGAATGTACCAGTCCATCCATTTGAGCAGACTGAACTGAAACGAGAATTATCAACAAAAAAAAAACAGAAACGAGAAGGAGAAACGAGAATTATCATAGGTTCCGGCCCATCACGTGTGTTGGTGTGGTGGTAAACTTGGACCATAAAGACGTATAACTTCTGGGCCTTTCAAAGTCCAAGAGAGCCCACGCAACATTGGCCCAGCCCTTTTCCTTTTGCCCGTCGTACGTATCTCAGCTATCAGTACCCCAATAAGCCCAACCCACCACTGCTCTATTCCATTTCCACGCACGCCGCATCTAAAACCTCTTGCGAATGCGATCCCGGCCAACCTCGGCCGCTCGGTTCGCCATCTCGAATTCTCCCGCAAAGTTCCATCTCAAGCCTGACCCGACAGCGCAACCCGAGCAGGAAAACAAAGCAAAGCATGGCCACGCGCGTCGCCGCAGCAACGCTCCTCCCCGTCGTCCTCTCGCTGCTGCTCCTGCCGCGCACGGACAGCAGCTCCGACGACTACTCGGCGTTCGTGTACGCCGGGTGCTCGCAGGGGCGCTACGCCGCCTCCACCCAGTACGCCTCGGGTGTGGACTCCGTGCTCACCTCGGTCGCCAACAGCGCGCCCTACGCCCCCTACGCCAACTTCACCGCCCCATCGGACTCCTCCCTCGTCGGCCTCTACCAGTGCCGCTCCGACCTCCCGGCCTCCGTCTGCACCGGCTGCGTCCGCTCCGCCATCTCCAGGCTCTCCTCCCTCTGCTCCTGGTCCGCCGGCGGCGCCGTGCAGCTGCGCGCCTGTTTCGTCCGCTACGGGAACGACTCGTTCCTGGGGAAGCAGGACACGGCCGTGCTGTTCAAGAAGTGCGGCGGCACGCCGGGGGACGCCGGCGGGGTGGCCATGCGGGACTCGGCGCTCGGCGCGCTCGTGGCCGCGGCGGCGCCGGAGGGCGGAGGGTACCGCGCCGGGGGATCGGGCGCCGTGCAGGCCATGTCGCAGTGCGTGGGGGACCTCGACGCCAAGGCGTGCTCCGACTGCGTCTCGGCCGCGACCAGGCAGCTCAAGGCCGGGTGCGGCTACGCCACGGCCGGCGAGGTATACCTCGGCAAGTGCTACGCGCGCTTCTGGGCCAACGGCAGCGGAGGCTTCAGCAGCAGCGCCGGCCGGCATGGATTTGGTCTAGTCCACGCGATCGCCACCGGTTTCTTCGCTTCTTTGGTTTATGTCTCACTAGTCATATAGGTTTAGTTCACTAGATGCATCATGATGTTGAAGACTTGAGAAGTAGCTTTGCTGTGTTTTATCATCTTGTATGATTATTGTGCAGTGCAGTTTTTACTCTTGTGCTGAAGGTAAGATGAGGTTCTTGTAGCTTAACTGGGTTCCTGATCAAGTTTGTAACTGTAAAGTTCTGATGTTGTGAGCATGTAACTATACATGCCGAATCCTAAATACATAGGTTTTCGTTGCAGTTTACCATCATCAGTCTGAACATTGTCCATGCCATTCTGTCAGTCGGTAAGTGGTTAGCCTCCTAGGCAATTTTCCTGCAAACATCCGTGCAAATAAGAATTTGCAGCGACTATGGCTATCTATGCAATTTACCAAAGCAAGAAGTTTGGCAAGATCATGATCCTTGATCCCAGTACTCAAATATGATCTCTCATAGACTGTCAATGATGTAGTAGGGCACGAGGCGCGCCAAAGATCATCTTTGCGGTCATCAACCATACCAAACGCTGATATGAAGTCTGAAAACATTCAGATACTATCAGTAGCATGAGCAAGCTTTGCATTGCGACTGCCCCCACAAAACCATAACACAAATGGCGCATGTAAATTCAGTGGTTAGAGAAAACATACGCGCAGTTGTTTATAATGGTCTCTAATGCCAATAATTTGGGCGCTAGGCCATACTGATCCTGTTATGACGACTCATCACACACGCTGTGTTCAAAGGCACTATGTGACAGCAGGCACAAGTGATGAAAAGCGCTTTAGTTTTGTTTGCCTTTATCTTTGCTCTGAGCTTTTTGATGTGGACTCGCTTTACTTCGTGTCACTAAGTCCAGCTAAGCTTTAGTATATCTGAGAGTGGATTCAAATGATTCTGCCTCTGTGTGCTTAGAATTTGAAATTAAGGGATATCTCTCTGGTCCACTGTACGACAGCAGCGTGTTGTTGGTTGCTTTTTTTAAGCTTTTGGCGGTAGCATTGAGCCTCCCTTTCACTGGTTACTAGGCTTGATGCTACTTTGGAAAAAAAAAAGTTTACTTGTTTAAGTGATTAAGTACAATGCTGCTCTCTCATTTCCTGTTTGAGTTTCGAAATTAAAGTGAGCAATATGGAACTATGGAAGAGTAGTTGCCCTCTATCACGAACGACGAAGATGTGTCATGGCACACCAGCAGTAGCTCCATGTACCAACTGACCTGAATCTGCTTCAGAAACAAGAAAAGCTAGCTGGTCTGGTCATCTCTAAGTAGGATCTCCTGCAGTTTACTTTGTTATCCTCCTGCACCATTCTGATCTGCCACTCGCAGGAGTGCAGCTGCATGCACGTAAAGGCCGGTTGCAAGATTTAGTGCGGCAGTTTGTTATGATTGGAACGACCGGCCAGTGGCTTTTGCTCGGGCGCCGCCTTCGCTTTGCCTGTCGTTGCTGTTATCATCCACGGCTCCTTTTGGTATCGTTGTTGGTCAAAAGAATGGGCACCCGCGACGTGCTTCGCCGTGAAAAGCTAAAGGATCGCACGCCGCGGTGCTTCGTGCCAAGACCAGCGTCCATTCTAGCCATGGACAGCCTAGCAAAGCTTGTGCTCGTCTTCAGGGAACTGCGATGTCCTGGGCCCTAGTTTATGGGCAGGCCTGGTGGGGATGAAGATGATGTGTGCGAGAGAAAAAAAGCCCTGCGAAGAGGTTGAATTCTCCCGGCCCGGTCCAAACGCACGGGCACCAGCATTCAGCCCGGTCCAAAATCATCACTGGTAATAATGGAGATGGCATAGCACACACACGATCTGAACTGCAAACCATCATCTCGTTTATTTTTGACAAGATGGCTAACCAGTAACCAGTAACCACCTTCTCGAAGTTCTTGCCATACGACTGAGGTGGTGCTTGATAGCATGTGTTAAAATTAGCAGCGTCACATGTCTAATTAGAAGGATTAAATATGAGCTAATTATAAAATTAATTGTATAAATGGAGTCTAATTCGCGAGATGAATCTATAAACCTAATTAATTCATCATCAGTAAATATTTACTAATTAGATTTAATAGATTCGTCTCGTGAATTAGACTTTCTGTGTGTAATTAGTTTTGTGGTTTGCCACTTGCGATTATTTTTCGTCACACTCACATCTAGCGGCACGACTAGTACTCTCATCATTCTGCTCCTGCAACGTCCAGGTCGACGCACAGGGGCTCTAGAACCATCGAAGAAAACTGCGACCTGGTACGGTCGTGCCTCGATTCCAACCTTCGCTGCGAAGAAAACTTGCCTTTTTCTTTGCTTCGCCCGCTCATCTGCACGACTCATCACCTCAAACAAAAAGAGACAAAAAATATTCTTCCTCCTTCAAAGTTCCAAGACCTCCACGTGTCAGGGTAGGCAAGCTCTGACCGCACATCAGGCCCGTCCACGAGGATCTCAGCGGTCGGCACCAATTTTCGCGTGCCCAGCTGCGCATCCGGCCCTTCCCGTACACCCCATGACTCAGCCACCGGCTTCCTCGAACGTGTCGTCCGTCTAGCACCCATCCAACCTCCCTACACCGCGTCCACAAGAACCTCCACCAACCCTTCCCTTCCCTCGCCATCCTCAGCCCATAGACCCATTCCACGCAGCGACTCACCGATCCACCGCCCTCCTCTCCGCTCCCCTCGCTAAAGCCGAAAAAAATCCCCCCAACACGCATCGCACGCGCACACGCCCTCTCGATCTAGCCCCAAACCCCTTCTCCCCTCCCAACCCCAGATCGGAATCCGGGGGGCTCGATCCGGCACCCATGGCGCTGGAGTGGGTGGTGCTGGGCTACGCGGCGGGCGCGGAGGCGGTGATGCTGCTGCTCCTCACGCTCCCGGGCCTCGACGGCCTCCGCCGGGGGATGGTCTCCGTGGTGCGGAGCGCGCTCAAGCCGATGATGTCGGTGGTGCCCTTCTGCCTCTTCCTGCTCATGGACATCTACTGGAAGTACGAGACGCGCCCCACCTGCGACGACGAGCACGCCTGTACCCCGTCCGAGCACCTCCGCCACCAGAAGTCCATCATGAAGTCGCAACGGAACGCACTCCTCATCGCCGCCGCGCTGCTCCTCTACTGGATCCTCTTCTCCGTCACGTCCCTCGTCGTCAGGCTCCAGCAGCTGCAGCAGCGCGTCGACAAGCTCAAGAAGCGCGACGACTGATCCGTTTTCTGCTGGCGCGGGCGGCATCCCCGTCTCGCTTCCTGGTCTCGTGGCTCTTCATTCCTCCCCTTTAAGTTTGAGTTCCTAGAGGGCATGCCTGGGTTGGCTCCTGCTTTGTTTTGTAGCGTGGATGTTTGAGATCTCAATCGGAACATGAGAGCATGGTAGTACTATCTGCTACAGATCTTATCTGAGTAACTTCTCTGCCTTTATTATGACATAAAACAAGTTAGAACAATTCTCTTGGGAAAATGTGTTGGAAATGCTAATGCTTCATCAGGTTGTTTTGATTGTGTGATCATAGTTAACCTGTTTACCCATGAATTGGAGTTTATTTATCTTAGCTTGTGAGTGATTTGACTTGCATGTTTGAGAAATTCAGCTCAGGGAGGTAATTTGATTGCTTGTGGCTAGTATCTGTATTATCACGATGATCTAGCTCTTTTCAGAAAACAAATTCTGACACATGAAATTTGAGGCCATTGATTCCTCGTTGGATGCAGAGAGATGAAATTTTGCCAATTCGTTTGACTGTTGTATCATCTCTTAAGCTTTGGACTCGTATATGGTTCTTCATAATGTTTAGTTGAACTAAATGGATTTTAGTCAAAGAACGAAGCTTGCCTTTTTCAGTTCCTCATAATGTTGAGTACCTAGGATTGCAGATTCATCAGATTGTAAATAAGGATGAATTAGGTGTGATCATGGTACACGATGGCTCGTGCTATTTTGTTCTATCCAACACTTGATAGAACACAGCTTTCCTTAAATCAGACTGGTTTTTTGGTTGCAACTGTGGTAGTTCGCCCAACCTGAGTTTCTTGATTTTAGTGTAGAGGTGTTTGCCTTGTTTGATAATGATTTGTATTGTCACTGTGTTTGTGGGAAAGTGGCGCATCTACATAGTAAAGCCGGAATTCAGTTCATGTCAGTCCATTTCTTGCTCATCTACATTAAGTAAAGCGGCAGTTCAATTCATGCCTTCATGTAAAGAAGTTTACTGGTGCAATGGATTGGATTGTTTCTAGTTTTCACCATCCAATGTTTGGATACCCCGTGCTAAAGTTTAGCACCTGTCACATTCGCGGATACCCCGTGCTAAAGTTTAGCACCTGTCACATTGAATGTTTGATACTAATTAGGTCTATTAAACATAGACTAATTATAAAAATATCGAAGACTAATTATAAAAATATCGCATCGAATGTAATTAGGTCTATTAAACATAGACTAATTATAAAACTAATTACACAGATGGGGTCTATTAAACATAGACTAATTATAAAAATATCGAAGACTAATTATAAAAATATCGCATCGAATGTAATTAGGTCTATTAAACATAGACTAAAGTCTAATTCGTGAGACGAATCTATTAAGCCTAATTAGTTCATGATTTGACAATGTGTAGTTCATGATTTGACAATGTGGTGCTACAGTGACTATTTGCTAATGATGGATTAATTAGGCTTAATAGATTCGTCACGCGAATTAGCACAGGGGTTCTGCGATTAGTTTTGTAATTAGCTCATGTTTAGTTCAATAGATTCGTCTCGCGAATTAGCACAGGGGTTCTGCGATTAGTTTTGTAATTAGCTCATGTTTAGTCCTTCTAATTAGTACACTGCTAAAGTTTAGCACCTAGTCTCAAACACCCCCTGAGCCATTCAGTGTGTCGCAATATTGCAATATTTCAAAAATAGTTCGGTATCCAAGAAGTTTTGAGGCTCATGGGTTTTCTGGAGTTATTTTGCCCTAGAGTGACCAGTTTTCTGTATGTTCATTTGTCACTCGTCCTGTAGCAGCCCTGAATCATTTGTTCCTTACTGTCTGGGAGCTTTCGCGTTGGGTATGGTTTTTTCTTCTTCTTTGAATAATGATTGTCAAGTTCGTACACAATGGGGCCTGATGGTGGTGAATGATATGATGCGCTGCGAAACTAGACTTGCTCCGGCCTCTGCTGGAAGGACACGTTCTCCAGCTTTTCGTATGGGTGCTCGTTGAAGCACACCTGTGCAATGATATCTTTTGCGGACAATGATCATTTTCTGCGGACAGATGTCTCTTGGTTTGGTCCTAGTTTGGCTCCAACTTTAAACTCCAGTTCAAACTCCAGTCCGACCGAGGATTAAGATGGCTCCAACTCCAGAGTGAAGCTAAGCTAAACACCCCAATACCATAAATGTATGCCATAAGTGTTAATAAATGTTAGTTGGAGCCAGCCAAACACTCCAATTCCGCAAATTTGAGGAGCAATATAACTCATGGAGCTGTAGTTCATTTTCTAATAATAGTCTGTGACACTGTGCTTCGGTATGTCACTGGCTTCATGGTTCATGGCTACGACGAACGATCGACACAAACTTGGACAGTTACTGACATTTCGAGACGTGATAGTCCGGTATCAAAGAGCGAGACTGCCCCAGTGCAACGCAGCCGCCACCATCGTTTTCACGACAAACATGAACAGTGGAATCCCCCCGCCTGGCCGCCACTACTTCTGGTGGGAACAATGATGCAGGCTGTTCCAGAATGCCATATGTTGTCGATAAAGCTAATTCGCGTTCTGATTTTGAAATCCATGGAGTTACAATTCCAATGGACCCGGCAGGCGCCATCCATGCTACAGGTGTAATCCATGGTGCATTGAGATGCATCTCCAGTTTCTCAAGGGGAAGGAACCAACTGTCAGCTCGAGTTTGATCATGCTGACTTTCGCTGGACTGAGTTGCTGCACCGTAATGTCACAAGTGGGCTGGGCGGCACGTCCTCACCATCCAAACCAGAGCCCAATTAGTCTGTGGGCCGCGGGCCATCGATCTCCAAAAAGTAAGGGCTGTGGGCCATGCATCTCGAAAAAGTAGGTATGGGCCTTGCCGACGCTTCTCAGCAAGTCCAGAAGACCCGTGACACGGCGCGCTCTCTCGCCGCCGCCGCCGCCACCTGCTGCCCGCTGCGCCTGCACGGCCATCTGGCAGCTTCTGCAAATCCCAAATCCAAGTCTCCCGCAGCGATCAAACGCCGCCCCGAAAAATCCCCAAAAAAAGAAGGGGAAAATAACACAGCAGCATGAACTGCTTGAGGAACTCGCGTTCCGTCCTCTCGCGACTCCTCCGCCACAGGCCCCACGTAGCCGCGCCGCCTGCTCCGGCGCCGGTTCCGCAGTCGCCGGCCTCTCGGTACTACTCTTTCTACGCCTCCCGCATCCTCCGCCACAAGCCCGCCGTCTCCACACCGCCGCCGCAGTTACCCGGCCCTAGGCACTACTACACCTCCCCGCGGCGGCAGGAGGTCATCCACTTCAGCCGCCGCCGCGGCGGGTCCCGGTGGTACCACGACCAGCGGAAGCTCACCGCGGCGGTCCTCATCACCGGGGGTGGGGCGGTCGCCTTCTACTTCGGCCACCTTGAGGCCGTGCCCTACACCAACCGCACCCACCTCGTCATCCTCTCGCCCAAGCTCGAGCGCCAGCTCGGCGAGTCCCAGTTCGCCGAACTCAAGGAGAAGTTCGGTCCCAAGATCCTGCCCCCGCTCCACCCCGACAGCATCCGCGTCCGCCTCATCGCCTCGGAGATCGTCCGCGCCGTCCACCGTGGCCTCGCCGGCCACCAGCGCTACGACGCCTCCTACGGAGAGGACGCATCGTATGGGTATGGAGATATCTCCGACGACCAGACCATCAAGAACCGCGACGCCGACGCTACTGCCGCGATGCTTGGTGGGTCCCCTCGCAAGAACGCGAGAGCGGCTGCCGCGGCCCAGAGAGACGACGAGGTTCTGGATGACAGGTGGGTCACCGAGAGCCGGTGCCGTGGTAAGGCCCGGGGAGCGCAGCCACAGACGGGTCACCTTGACGGGCTCAATTGGGAGGTGATCGTTGTCAGAGACAACATAGTCAATGCAATGTGCCTTCCCGGTGGCAAGATTGTAGTCTTCACTGGATTGCTAGACAAATTCAGGGCCGATGCGGAGGTTGCCACTGTGATTGGGCATGAGGTATGATTCTTGGATCACGGGCTCATTTGTGATCTTGGATGATCGCAGAGACGTAGAGGATTGGGACTAATGTTGCAGGACATTTTTGTAGGTTGGGCATGCTATTGCAAGGCACGCCGCAGAGCAGATCACAAAGAACATGTGGGTGGCAATCCTACAGATTGTCATCCTGCAGTTCATCTACATGCCAGACTTGATAAATGCAATGTCAACATTACTCCTTAGGCTGCCCTTCTCACGGAGGTATGGCTTCTGCATTTTCCATTGCTCGTTGTGATGCACATTCTGCATGTGATAAGCTGCATGTGTCACTAAATGAGATACTCCCAATCTGCTAAAAGCTGGTAAAAAGGCAAAATTGAGCTTTATAAGTATAACTCGATATTGATATGTGGCATGCCTTTGGGTCCAATCTCCTTAGAGTAGACACACAGAAACTAGTTGAAGCCATCTTATTATGTCAGCTCATCATACCACAGGTCAATGGGCATCTAGGCAAATGTATCAGTTGCCTCTTGACATGACCGGTGTTTTAAATTTTCAAGAACAATGTAAATTGTTATCCTTGTTTGTCAGGTTATGGCCTTTTATGGATAGGCAGAGGGGGCATAGCACAAAATATTTTTTAGATACATTTTTTGTGGCTGGATGCACATACTATTTATGTTTCTAAGAACTAACAGTCTTGTTATTAGTTAAACTCCTTGTGCTTGACACTATCTGAAATGATATCATAACTGCTAATTATTGCCCCAAGAAGGAGGTTGGAGAGAGATCCATCTCGCAGTTTCACACTTCCTTTTATGGATACTCCGTATTGTCTTTTCGCACAAATCTTCAAACGTGTGCCTTCCCTTTTTGTTTTGGGAAGTAATAAGCTTGCCAGTAGGGTATAGAGTATGCTCAGTTGCTTGTGTTGGCATGTCATTGCTTCCAGTCTAACAAGACTGTCTAGAATGATATACTTTTGGCAACCTCTAGGGCTTCATCATCTAGGTATTTACAATATGTACTGTGACAGGTGAGTTGTCCATAAATTTTCTTAGGGCTCAATGCTTTAGAAATTTTTGAAGGATGCGAAAATTGGCCATTTGAAAGATGCGAAAATTGGCCATTTGAAAGATGGGACTAGTGAAGATCCAACCTAGGAGGAACTAGGTGTTTTTTATTAAGAAGAAATAGCGCCCAAATTCAAGTTGAAGAAGACTTGAACCTGTGTGGCATTTACTGATAACGGCAATAGGTTGGACCTGTTTACTTAAGGTTACATCAGTGACCATGACAACAAATTCATCATGTTCCACTTTGAGCATCGGTGAATCGGAATCTTTGTGAGAGGCACTACATATAACTGCTAGTAAAAGGTGACATTGACCTCTATATTTCTTTAGTAAAATGGGAAATTCATTTGCAGAAGTAGATTTTAAATGCTTGTTCCACACATTATGGAACTTAATTCAAAGGGCAACTACTTTTTTTGTTTGGTTACCTTTGCGGTTGTTGCATAGTTTGGTTACCTAAGTACAGCTGAAATGTTGCATCATATGAGTACTGATACGTTTAGTGAGGTGTCCTGAAACAACGCTTCTTCATTGCTAGGAAGTTGCATCAATTATTTATATGGATAGGATAGTTAGCTGCCTTCCACCTTTCCCCTATGATTTGCAGGAGCACATTCTGTCTGTTATCCATCTTTCGGTAGAACCCTTAGTAATTTGTGTCATTTAGCAAAATTGGCTGCTCGGGCGGTTAACCAAGTCCTGTTAGAAGAGTCAAGTCCTGAGGTTGTGTGCTGTTCATTGATCTACCTTGTTGCTTGTTAGAAGCTCTTCTGATCTTGTTTGTTACTCATGCTCCTGTAGGATGGAGATAGAGGCTGACCACATTGGACTCCTGCTACTGGGTGCTGCTGGTTATGATCCACGCGTAGCCCCATCGGTCTATGAGAAACTAGGAAAGATTGGAGGAGATTCAGCACTGAGCAATTACCTCTCAACTCATCCTTCGAGTAAGAAGAGAGCGGAGCTTCTCTCACGAGCCCATGTCATGAACGAGGCACTGGAGTTATACAGGGAAGTTAGTGCAGGTCAAGGCACTGAAGGTTTCCTCTAGATTCTGGGATTCACTCCTCTGCTTGTTCCAAATGCCTGACAAAAAGGCTGGTCATCCTAGCCTCATTAGTGGTGGCCTGTGCATTTTGCATCTGAGTGATTCATGTCTATGCCTGGAAGATGAAAGAATGTGTTTATGTCCCTTGTTATTTTCAGCTGTTCTCTTGCTGAATGGGCCCTCTGCAACACCCTAAACTGGAGCATAGCTGCTTCAATTGTGATTAGGAAAAGGAAACCAAGTATACTATCTCCAGTCATATTTTACTTGACGTTGCAAAGAAAAATATCTCTGGTTCCTTTGGTTGTCTGAAATGGCAACTTGGACCGGAGGTAGTAGTCCATACTGTCAATAATTGTTTGTTGACAGCATCGTCTGATTCGAGCGTCATTTGGTCCATTCGTGCCGATGGCTCAACCTTGAATGATTGCTCTTCGGCACAAGATGACCACACATGTCTTCTTCTGGATTCTTGATGTGCGTAAACTTTAACAAACTTTAACAGTATCAAACTTTAACAGTATCATATCGGATGTTTGATGCTAATGAGAAACTAAATATGAGCTAATTATAAAACTAATTGTAGAATACTGTGCTAATTTGCGAGACGAATCTATTAAACATAATTAATCTATCATTAGTAAATGGTTACTGTAGCACCACATTGTCAAATCATGGACTAATTAGGCTTAATAGATTCGTCTCGCGAATTAGACTCCATCCATGCAATTAGTTTTATAATTAGCCTATATTTAATACTTCTAATTAGCATCAAATATCCGATGTGATTAGTGTTAAACTTTAACGCTTGTTGCCAAACAGGCCCATGTTTCCGTCCTTTGATAAGCTCTTACGAATCGTTTCGTACGCAAATATGACCTGTAGCCAGGATTCCAAAATTGCACGATCATCTGTCAGTACGGGACATGACACCAGTGATGTATTCCGTTCCAGGCATCCATTGCTCAGCTTTCTTGCCGAGATCACACACTGCCAGTGCCAGCAAGCTTTGCTTCAACCGGCGGCATCTGTATACAGTTGAATTTGAATTGAGCAACATCTTTCTTTGTGAAAAGAAGGAGATGGAATCCAGCAACATCTGGTGGCATCATGAATGCTAATACCTATGTTCCTGTCGCTTCCGCCGGAGTTTCTCTCATCAGAGCCGCTGCTTGCTGCCATGTCCACAGTATACTAATGCTTTCCTTGGAAACAGAGTTGTTTATGCTGAAATCAGAGCTAATCCAGGGCTCCAAGACTAGCTTTTGGCGGCACGAAGTGGCGCTTGCTGCTGATCCGTTGCTTTCTCCGCCCGTCGTCCATGGCGACCGATCGTGCCGGCCAATCAGGGCCCTTTCCGGCCGCAAAAGGATGGCTGGCCTTAACCCTGCCTTTGGGCCACTGTTCTACCAAGAACCAACTTGCCCTGCACTACTTTGACTCGGCAACACACAAAAAATGTTGTTGGGAGTTGATGATAGACAAAAAGTTCAGTGGTGAGACGTGCGAGAATGAGATACTGGATGTTTCAGACTTTCAGTGTGCTGTGGGTAGCCCAGATACTGTCAAGCTTTGACCAGGCAGAGAGAGAAAGAGAGGGAGATTAGGGAGAAAACGATGGCGTCGCCGTTCGAGCCGAGCAGTTAAGCTGTGCCCGTACAATGTCGCCGGAGTTGGTGAGGATGCTGTGTATAAGTGCTAGTGCCGGCGGGTCAACTTTGTAAATCAGCGTCAAGAAAAAGGCCGCCCATCCTCTCTTCTTGAGAGTGGTTGGGTTGTTGAGAGCTCGGGCGCTGCGAACGGCATGGCGCATGCTGCTCCTACTATTCGACCAGATGATCCGATCGGGCCAATCGACCAGACGAGTCACAGAGTCAGGAGTGAACAATGATCTAAGGCAGGCCTGATCTGAGAGGAAAATCTGGAGGGCGTAGTTGCCTGTGAGGTTCTCCGTCCGTGCAAGATGACTCCCCTCCCTCTCCACCAACAGATCAAGATTCATGAGTGATCAGCTCGTCCGTCGCCGGAAAATCTAGCAAACCTTTGCGTTAATTGGCCGGTGGTGCTGAATTTTCGGAGAGAAGACGAGTCGCCCGTTCAGAATCTGACCTGTAACAGACCCCACCCTAATCGGCGATGTTAGTGCGGCCACGCACTGCCCGCACTCGCCACAGCAACACGATCGGTTCCTTGTCGCGTCAGCCGTCAGCGACGGGAGGAAGAAAAGCCATGGCCATTGGAGGCGCAGCAAAGCAAAGCCGCTTTTGCGATTAACAATGCACGTAGAAAAGGACGAGCACTCGTGACGCAAGTACTCAAAGGGTACCACCGCTGCGGTACGGCCATTATTGGAGGAGAGAAAGATTACACAAGTGACCACCCATGGGAAGTGGAAAGCATCAAAGCCAACAATTGTTTTTGTTTTGTTCTCGCACAACCCTTCACAGATCATCTAACACTAAATGGGGTAGTAGTAGTAGCAGCTATAGCCATACGGAATGGAACGGAACGGAATCGTTTGGCAAATGCTGTGCCCAGCTCAATGCAATCGCCGGAGGCAGCAGCCATGGCCGCCGCCGAACCAGCAGATACTTCAGGGCTTCCAGATGATGGTGGTCTCGGCGATCATGGAGGTCACCACGTAGGGGTCCATGTTGGACGCCGGCCGGCGGTCCTCGAAGTAGCCCTTGCCGTTCTGCTCCGTCTCCCGGCCCACGCGCACTGACGCGCCACGGTTGGCGACTCCCTGCACCAGACAACACAAAAAAGAGTTGGCATTGGCAAACGCCGGGTTCCCTTCGCTACGGCATATTCAGGCACATTAGGGGGGATGCGGACGTACCCAGCTGAAGGTGTTGATGTCGGCCGTCTCGTGCTTGCCGGTCAGCCGGCGCTCGTTGCCCTCACCGTAGGCGGCGATGTGCTCCTTGTGCCGCAGCTTCAGCTTCTCGATAGCGGCCTTGATCACCTCGTACCCGCCATCGTTCCTCATGGACTTGGTGCTGTAGTTCGTGTGGGCACCGGCACCGTTCCAGTCACCAGGGATGGGCTTGGGGTCGAATGTCACCACCACACCGGCGATCTCGGTGATCCTCTGTAAAGAAGAGGGGACAGATTAGCTCACAGGTGTTTGAAATCTTGCTTGATTTAAGATCATACATAGAGTCGAGAAGTCGCATCCACACCTCAAGAATGTAGCGGGCAACCCACACCTGGTCACCAGCAGAAATGCCGACGGACGGGCCGACTTGGAACTCCCACTGAAATCAGTGTTTGCCAGGTTCAGAAATATGATAACTTCAGGGTACAAAATAAGTTGGCAAGTGTAGTGGTATTTCACCTGTCCTGGCATGACCTCTCCGTTGATGCCACTGATGTTGATGCCGGCATACAGGCAAGCCTTGTAGTGGGAGTCAACTATGTCGCGCCCGAAAGACTTGTCTGCGCCGATACCGCAGTAGTAAGGACCCTAAACACAGACCATTGACATCTGTTAAGTGACACTCCAACAAATGTAGGACCAAATCGATGAAGCAACTCTTAAGCAAGCAAACTAATCAAGTGATAGTACACCTGAGGGCCAGGGAAGCCACCAACAGGCCACCCAAGGGGCCAGTTGGTGTCCTTCTGAAGGAGGGTGTACTCCTGCTCAATACCATACCTGCCATTTGAAAGAACAATTATGGTCAATCGTGCGAAGATCTATCGTTTTGGCTTTCATGATAAATATATATTTGGGATAGATTTGCGTACCAGGGCTCCTCAGCAGAGACCTCAGGGTTGCTGAAGATCTTGGCGGCGTTGTGCCTCTTGTTGGTGGGAATCGGCTCGCCAGCTGGGGTGTAGCAATCGCACATGACCTGCGGGTCAAACGAATTTCAGTGAACGCCTAAAGGTGGCCCCTATTATTAGAGAAGTTGACTAAAGGAAAATTTTGATAGTTAGGTACACTAGTCAATCACAATAATTGCAGCAAAAATAGCTAAGCTTATACAAGTCATCATGTTACATAATTTGCAATTCTGCATAACTAGACAAAGATTCAGAGTTAGACATTGCATCAGGAATCTTTAAGCACTGCATCAAGATAATTCAACCTACACACCAACCACAATAAAAACTAAATTATATTTTACTGTACATCCTGACATCCTGTAGTTTACTTGGAACAAGACAAAGTTCTTCCCCACAGGGATGAACTGATCTGAGTTGGATCAGTGAACTGTAGCAGTATAACACAGGAACATATGGTTCAGATCACTTGGATGATAAAAGTGGAAACTTACAAGGATGTTGTTGCCCTTCCTGAATGGGTCCTTGAAGATAGCCTGCGGGCTGCAGGATGTCACATGCCCAAGAGATAAGGATAACTCCATGTCTGCTAGCAAAACAGAAACGAGGACACGCAAGCACGGCAGCCATGACACTTACTACAGGATGACCTCACTGTCCTCGCCGGGGGCCTGGCCGGTGCTGGAGCCGTCGTAGTTCCACTTGGGCAGCTTGCTGGGATCAGTCACCGGGCCGGAGAGGGTCTGCGCAGCACCAACCAGATCAGTGAGCTTTAATGTTCAAAAGAGATCGATATGGTTTTATTTATTAACAAATAAAAAGGAAAGGAAGTATAGTAGCCAGCTGAGCTCTGATGTATAAGCCAAAGAACAGCTCAGTGGATGACTTCAGAGATAAGTGATAAGTGATGAGTCACAACAAACAGTATCCCGGGGTCCTAGCGCCGGGAATCTTACCCTAGCCTTGCTCCTGAGATCCATGCCAGATCCACCGATCCTGTAACCGAAAAGGAGCCATGCATTAATATAGGGTCAAATCGCTAACAAACTGACCAACTGCTCGCCGTGCTCCTCGGATCAGAGCAATCTAAGACGCGCTTAACAACAATCAAAGCTTGCGGCATCTGGCATCAAGAGGGATCAATTAACGCGTAAAACATAGGATTAGGGAGCCGGCAGATCGGCCGTGGTCAGTGGCACAAGGAAACAGCCGGTGCCGTGAGGGACAAGGTGGTCAGCAGAGACTGCCGCTCCAAAGATCCTCCCCCAACAGGATGAAAAAGAAACGTACAGCAAGTACTTAAGAGTGCATCTCTCTTGAGCATATCCCAAACTGAAGTCAAATATTCATGGGAGAATAAAAAGCGGAAAAAATAACAGATTTTTACTGGAATGAAGGTTGAGCAGATGAAACCAATTGATCATCAACAAGATAAAACAGAGCGGTTGCGCAGGGTGGCAGAGAAGAAGGGGGGGGGGGGGGGGGGGGGTAAATACTAGCACCGATTCAGCCGGCCAGGACGAAAAAGAAGGCAAGAATCTGCAACAATCTATGAGAAGCCCCCATCTCGCAAAAACCCTCCCCAAAGATCGTTCGTTTACACGCGGCGGTCGTCCAGACTCCAGAGCCCTTTCCCTGACGCCTGAACGCCATGAAAAGACGGCCGGAAGCCAGCAAGATCGATTCTTATTTCTGGCCGACGACGCAGAGGGCGCAGCGTGCAGATTAACAAGGAAACGTTGCCGTACCATATGTACTCGGCGATGATCTTCTCGGTGGTGTCGGAGAGGTTGAGGTTGACGAGGTCGGTGAGGCAGGCCATGGCCGGCGGCTGCGGTGGGAACGAGCAGAGGCTGGGAAGGAGGAGGAGGAGGAAGACTGGAAGAGGGAGGAGGTGGTGCGGGATTGAGGCGAAGGGATCGGTGGGGAGGAGGGCGGCTATATAATGGCCGACTACCAGGGAAGGGATGGGATGGGAAACAAGTTGGCGTCCAGCTTCTACCCTTGATCCCAACAAAATACGTATACTATACGCTGCACACGTACGAATACCATAGCGCATCTTACCTGTGGAGCTCCGCGTATATTCTATTCGGTTATTTCTTCGACGCGGTAGGTGCGAGAAGGGGACCATCCCGTACGTCGGCCCAGGTAGCTGACACGTGGGACCAGAGGACGAGGGACCACCTGTCAGTGAGATTCGGATCCGAACGTGGCAGCGGTTGGTGTGGGTAAAATATTGAATTCTGCTCGGGCAGCTTTATCTCCAGCAGTGGTTGATTTGATTATGAGTTCCGAGCATAGGGGGGTAAAAGAAATCTGAAAACTTTTCCAACGACTGGGGATAGTCCAAAAGGGGGCCGGAAATGAATTTTAAAATGTTTTTATATTCAATCATGCTTCCTACCTAAAGCCACCTCATCGGCAACAGCTTTATTACTGTACCTACCAATGGGATTGAAGATTCGAGGTATCTCCATGGGGCCACACTGCCTTGATTGTTCTCTGAATCTGCATGGGCATGCTGCATTCAACATTCATCAGCCAGCTACCATTTCTGACTCCCTCTGGTGTTTCATTGACATATGTGTTAGGACTCCTAAAGTTTTAGCTCCTACCTCCTTTTTAGTGACTAAAGACAATTAATAAGTGGTAAAATATCTAAGATGCACCTCTCCCCACCAACCCGCTAGCCCTGTTCCCCTCCACGGCATTCCTGCACGCGGCTTTCATCTCCATAGCCTTCCTCCCTCGCCTTCCTCCCCTTCCTGTCCACCTTCATCGTTCACTGGCTGTCCTTGCTCGTCCTCGTTCACTGGCCGTGAGAGCAGGGCCGATGACTTCAGCGACCTCATCTTTCCCAAGCCGGCTGGCCTCAACTATCTCTCTCTCTCACTCATCTCTCCTTCCTCCTCCAGCCGAGGAAACACCGAGCTGAGCAAAGCCCGTCCGCCGGCCAAATCCCCAGCCTCCGCTCCACCATCTTCAAATCGCCGCCTCCCACGGCTTCCTAACCCCCTCCTCTTCGCCCTCGACCACTCCTTGTCCGCCGCCGTAGCTCCTAGCGCTGGGGATGTCAGATCCCGCGGCCGCCATTGCCGCCAGGCCAAGCTCGGGCGCCGCCGCCGAACACCACCTCCCCGGCCTCCTCATCCCCAACAAGCAGCCAAAACGGGGTCGTGGTGAAGCCCCGGTGCTCCTGCGCCCATCACCGGCCGCTCTCCCTCGCTGTGCCGGTCTCTCGGCACCGCTCCCCATCCGCCGGTCTGACGTCGCCCGAAGACCCTGCTGCGACGCTTCCTCCTCACCGCCGGCCCCTTTGCTGGTGAGATCCCTTGCCTCGTCGAGCTTCCCCTTTGCCTCCCGCGCCGCCGCGCCTTGCCATTCCCTGCCGCCGGCCAAGGCCACGGCTGGCCATGCGCTGCCGGCTCGTGCCTGTGTGCGTGGGTGTGTTGAGGGTGATGGGTGGCGGCAGGAGATGGGCGGCGGGCGGCGGGAGTCGGGCGGGAGAGAGAGAGGGCAATAAATGAGGGGTAGTGGGAGTCCAGATCTGGTTTTAGGAGGCTTTAGGAGGGGGTGGGGGGACTAAAATATTTGAGGCTCCTAAAATGTTTTAGTCACCTTTTAGGAGGAGTATTTGGTACTTTAGTCAGTTTTTAGTCACTTTTTAGGAGCTAAAATTTTAGGAGGGTGGAAACAAACATGCCTTTTGTGAGGTGCTAGTAAAGTGGTTCTGCCAATTGGGTACACGCCAATCCTTTCAAAAAAAAAGTACTCTATTTGCTAAGAAAATACTTCACTCTTTCAAAACATAAGAAATTTTACCCGTAGTTTGACAGAAATTCCCATTCGGATCTTGGATCGCTCACCGCGAAATCCAGCCGTTCCAGTCATCAGTGATGGCATCTGATTCCGTATCGCAGAGAACAGACAAAATACAGACAGCATCACGTTGCATTGTTCTTCCTTTTCAGAATTCAGATCCACAACTCATTCAGAGTTTCAGACATTCAGTCCCAAAATAGTACCCAGCTGCCCTGCTTTTTCCATCGTCCATGCTCGCTGATTGTACAACAACTCGAATCCTCCGGCTGAATCGGAATCATCTCCCCAACACCTCGTGCCGTCATGCGCCAAATGCTGCCTGACTAGATGATCCTCCCAAGCTTTCTCGGCGGGGAATGAATCGGTTCGCTACTTGAGGACATCACGTCTGAGAACTGAATCAATGCTTACTGATTCAGTGATTCCTGAGTCATTTTGTTCGTGGGAAGAGCAGGTATATTTTGCTGACGAAATGGAGCTGCGTTCACAGTAAGTAGCACCTCTTCTCCGATAATCTTGGTTGCGTCACGATCCGCAACTGGGATTAGAGAATTGTTGGGTTCATGCTGGGCCAATGGGGCCATGGCGCCGTGCAGGGAACAAAGGAAAGGCCGTTGCGGCGTTGCTTTCCCTCTCTTCTTGTTGGGTTCTTTCATCCCTTGGTGTTGACGAGCTGAAATCTTATTTGAAACGAGAGAATGTACTGTGGCCGCGTCATGTAGGTTGCTGCAGTGGGTGGCTCCAAGACCAATTCTGGAGGCATTTCGATAGGACAACATGGAGATGCATTGTAGTTTCTGCACGGGGTCTATGCGTGCACGCATATCCGTTAACGTCCTTATCACTTATCAGCTGTGGATAAAGCTCTGCTCATGCTCGGCTGTAGTGTTGATCCTATGACTTGTTGAAAGAAAAGGAAATCTTATCTTTCCTTTTTAGATAAAGGGAATAGTTTCCAGCCTTGTGGAAAAAATCTTATCTCTTTTCAATAAAAGGAAATCTTCACACCGACTGAAAATGTGACGGTTCTTGCACTTGCAGACATGTAGTACAGTGATCACACGCATTTGCAACACGGAGACAGATCGGGCATGCTCCGGGTTGGGCAGTTGCCTGCACGCTAGGTCCAAGGGCGGCCACGTACGCGTCTCGAGCCCCGAATTATACTCTCACCCGAGTCACATGAACACTTTATTTTATTCTGGACGTTTCGCATGCGGCACATGAACACTTCGATGCGCTCTGTTGAGATCTGACCTCACCCTTCAAAAAAAAAAAATACGGACACATGAGATCTGACTTTGTTAAAGAAAACCCAAATATTCCGAGATCCAGATACAAATCTGTTGGCGAATCAATTCCCAAGAGAAGATCTATGGCTATGTTATTGCTTGTCCTCATTAGCAGACGCAACTCAGAGAAGAAAAATACGTTGAGAGATGGGACGAGCTGAAAGAGAGAACTGGAAACAATCCGGCCTCATGTATAGCACCATCCGCCGTCTAGCGTGGAACTTTTGGCAAGCCAGCTGTAGAGAAATTGTTGCCAATTATCGTAATGCTTCTTAATATTATCATACTCATCATCTCGGAGTCCACGGCCAAACAAGTCCTCGTCGAGACATTGAAACAAGTCCTCGTCGAGACATTGAAGTTTCAGTTGTTTTCATCAGCGTCGCCGCTGCATTTCCGTGTTTCTCGCCAAACAGAAATTCAGCAAAAGAATGATGCCGAACCATATCAGGCAGACAAAAATGGACTTGTTTCATGTTACCAGTTGACCTCAATTGATAACTACAATGAACCCCATGCTGTGTTTCAACACTTTTATGTTTTTGCAGCAGCTGCTGCTGCGTAGCATGGAGATTCCCATCCCTGTCGCCGAACCCATCGCCTTCCATTCCTTCCTCCTCGCCGGTGTCGCCGTCTCGTCGTACAGCGCAGGGCTAACGAGCGATCGGTGCAGATACGCATCGCCTACGCTCCTTGGAAAGCTACGCCGCCGCTGGAGTCGTCGTCGTCGACGACGACTTCTTGGTCCCGGCACGGCAGGCATATGGATCACCGGTTTTTTTTTCAGCTTTTTTTTGGGGTTATTGTACTATGATTGGTGAATCCCAGTTCGTCGGAACCCATGTCGATCTTGAAGAAGGATCGATCGATTGGATTCCTGGTCGATGGTCGTTAATATCGCCTGAACCTTTTTGCTTCACAGTATTCCTGCTCGCGGTCGATCACGGGCGAGAGAGGAGTCGCTGTCCTGGATTCACAGGTCCGCAAGTCATCGGTCCTGTGCTTCTGGACCTCTGAATTTTTCTTCGTCCGGTGAGAGAGGGAACTGTGTATTTACCAACAACAAGCAACCAACCAATCATGGAGTTTTTTGTTATCGCAAACTCACATTCACAGCCGAGGAAAAATGATAAGGGTAGGGCCAAGTCGCTGTCACGTAAGGGAATCAAAACCAAACTATGACCAGTCTGAACAAGCACTGTACTGGCACATGAGTTGTCTCATGGCTACGGTGATAACGGCCTGATGGGAGCGCGAGCGCAGGGAGTGGTTAGGGCTTCGCTTCACCAGCTGCCCCGACTCTTGGTCTTGGATTTCTCCGTGCCATTTTTAGAGCTTCCTTTTCCTTCATTTTTAGAGTGGAATCTGCCGTCTGGAGTGGAAAGACGAGGCGTGCCGGAAACTGCGAGCCGACTCCCTTGGTTTCACTAGACAAGGAACCAACCAACCAACCGCTTGGCGCTTTTTTTTTTTTTTTTTGATAAAGGAACCGCTTGGAGCTTTACTTGCGGCCACACTGGTGTACGTAGGACAGTAGGGGTACACGTCGAAGGATTCCGCACGACACCATCATTTCGACGCCGCTCTGCTTTCGCTTTGATCGGGCCGTCGTTCACCTTCCCCACACGTGCGCGCACCGAGGGATCCTACCTACCTACCGCCCGCCGCCGACGGTGTGCTCCGGTGCTCTCCGCCGGCCGAGCCACATCCTCCGTGTGCTTCAGCAGCCTCCAAGCGGGCTGGTTGAGCCCAGCCAGCATCAAGCAGCCCGGCAGGCGCCCTCGGCGGGCCGTGATGGGCACGTCATCGTGGAGACAAGACAGGTGGGTGGGCCGTGTGCTGCCGGCGTGGGCTGTTGTGGGATGGAGGCCCTTTTCGGGCTGGAGTGTGGCCCAATGAGTCCCATTGGCGGCACAAGCTGTCAATCAGGGTCTCTACTGCAACTAGAAAAACCGTTGTCCTCTAAAAAAAAAACCCTGGAATCTTTGACTATCTCTGCTGTATCTCGAAATCTAAACGCATGGCGATTCCTCATCTTCCTTCAAGTCACCCTTCGCCCTCGCGACAGAAGTCACTTCTGGCCAACCTAGTACACGTGACATTAGCTTTGGCTCCAACACCGCCGCCATGCCGCATCGTGACGCAACGCAATCAGTTCCTAGCTGCAAAGATGCTACCAATGCTACTCGTTTGCGGTTTGCGTCAGCGGTCTCGCCTCAGGTATAGCTTAGTAAAAAACACTAGGGTCGATCTTCACGCAGCTTTCAAGTTTCAAGCTCAAGCTCAGTGGGCCACAAATCAGCCTTTACCGAACACACGTACACCACCAGGACTCGCTGGCGTTTCGATTCCCGCAGCCCAGACTTGATCACGACGATGGGTGATCCCAATCTTTTTCACGACCTCAGCCCAGCCAGAGTTGGAGTCGATGCAGATTTCTCTTTAAGAGTCCATGGCTGAGAAGCGACCTGAGGCCAGTCTCAAATGTAGCGACGCCCTAGGTGACTCCAAACCGGCGGCAATGGAGGAGGCCAAGTCCAAGCAGGCGATGTCCGTGAAGAAGAAGGTGAGGGTGCCGGAAGATTACATCATTAACCTGCTGAACCGTGCCCCGCGGAAGATCCCTAGCCTCTCCCTGAAAGCATCTACATGAGCTATCCCGAAATCCGAGCGCGTGCCCTAGCTAACGAGGCTAAGCTTTATGCCGAGCTGAACTCGATCATCAAGATGGAGGAGGACATCCTGGAGCAGTACCGCGCGAAGGGGCACACCACGGTGGAGGTGGAGATCAACGAGGACGACCTGCGCATGTTCCGCAAGATGGGGTTGAAGTTGAAGAAGGGGATTGCGAGTTGATTGTTTTTATCTGGTCCATCTGTTACCGCGAGCAGTAGTACCGTACGTGTCTTTAAGCAGTAAATACCAGCAGTAGTACTTTGTAAGTTAAACTTATGGATTGGGTTGATGTTACTAGTGTGATGATGCTATTGGGTCTAAATTATGGTGCTGTTGAATCGTTAAGTTTTTAAAGTGACTCGATCGCTTTTGTGTGTTCTGTTTTTATGTTTGCAATGCGATTGCATTACTGTATCCAGTTCCTGCATTGTACCAGGCAATCGAGTAACATGTTTGGGTTTACAGTTCGTGGTTACCATGTTTCGTGGTTACCATGATGGAAAGCTCGAATCTTGTGAGTTGAGAATAATCTGGGCTGGAGGAGCGGTCCTGAGGATTCACTCCTTATGCTCCATTAAGCTAATCTGACGCTCCATTTAGGCACTTTTTGATTCGGGCGTTCGGCTGCCTGTATGGGGAAAATTCTTGTCCATACCAGAATGCCTTATTTAATTTTGTCGAAAGCGCCTGACTTAGCAGCTTTGAGACTTTGAGAGCATTTCCTTTACTATGCAAATATGAATGCTCCATCTTCATACATATCTGTTTTCTTCAGGTACAACACCTTGCTTTGATGGAACAGATTATGCCACATGGAAGTGGATGATGAAGATTTACTGACAGCCATGCATCCCTCCATTTGGTGGATTGTTGAAAGAGGTTATACTGTGAAGGATACTGACAGCCCAGCAACCAAACAGCAAAATGGACACAAGAATGCTCTAGCTGCAAATGCCATTCTTAGAGCATTGAGTCCAAATGAGCGCAACAAGGTGTACGGGCTTGAAACTGCCAAGGAGATATGGGATACACTCCAATTGGCTCATGAAGGCACCCCATGTGTTCGAGAGTTAAAAATTGAGCTATTGATGGAAAAATTGGGAAGGTTCGTAATGGAGGAAGGTGAGACACCAAAGGAAATGTATAACCGGCTAATCTGCATTGTGAATGAGATCAAGGGGCTTGGAAGCAAGGAAATGACAGACAACTTTGTTGTCAAAAGAATGCTACGAGCCATTGCTCCAAGAAATCCCACATTGGTAACAATTATTCGTGAGCAAGTAGACTTTGCAAAGCTCACACCTCATGATGTGCTTGGAAGAGTTCATGACCTCATCGACCAAAGCTCAAGCTCAAAGAAGAAATATCTCGCTCCAAAGGCAAGAAAAGAAGCTAAAGAAAGCTCTAGTGAAGAAGAAAGTGAAGAGGATGAAATGACACTCTTTCAGAAGAGATTACACGAGATTCTCAAGAGGCCAGGAAAATAAGAGGAAAGGCACTCCAAAAGACCATGCTATGAGTGCGGTGAGATCGGCCATTTCATGGTCAATTGTCCAAATAAGAAGAACAAGGGCAATGATGAGAAAAAGAAGGAGAATCATAACAAGAAGAACAAGAGCAAGAGTCTTAAGAAGAGTCAAACGGGTCGATCTCATATTGGTGAGGAATGGGACTCAAATGATTCCAGCACCGACTCCGATGATGAAGATGTTCACATGTGTCTTACAGCAATAGGGAGCAAGGTATCATCCACTCCCAAATCTTGTAATGTAGATGAATTTGGTAATAGCGATAGCGACAGTAATGATGGTTTACTAGATGATGCTAATGAAATAACCTTTCCTAGCATGCGTGACTTGCTTGAGACAATAAAAAGGAAAGAGGAGAGTCTCAAGAAGAAAACTTACTCATCTTTGAAAAAGAGAGAAACCTAAAATCCTGAGTAAATAGAGAATGAGGATGAAGAGTTGACTAACAAGCCAGACTTCAATTGCTAATCTTTTCTCATGGCAAATGGTCTTGTAATAAAGTATATAACGCTGTCATGATAAAATGTTTATTAAGATTCATAGGCTGGTACAGATAGTTTTAGGATGAAATGTATACTGTTCAAATCTTCACAGTATATCTATCCAAAATGACAAAAGTCAGTGATTCACTTGGATTTTTGATATATGATGAAATGTAGCTAGTCTGTTTTTGTCCCTTTCTACACTTAATCAAAGAATAACTTTTAGATGACTTGGTAACAGGGGATGTGAAAGATTTCTCAGGGCGGTGGCTGGAGCTTTGCTTAGTCTGCGACTCTTCCAACACTAGCACCTTTTGCCCCGCTGGTGCCAGTGATCCACTTGGACGTGGTAAATCCTATGCTGGATACCATACTTATAAAGAGGGATTTAGGCATCATTGCAGGGACAAACTGCGCTTCACATGGCTGCTGTGAAAGGGAAAAATCCAGATGTAGGAGCAGTGGAAGAACTTTTGGCTGATGTTTCCTTCCTCAATCTCAATGTGCGTGACAAGAAGGAAAATACATCAGTTTATGTGTTTCTCAAGTGTGTTCCCTGGTCATTTAGAGATGGTTAGCTTTTCTATTTTTAGTTGTCTGTAGGATGCATCAAGAGCAATAGCATTGTTCTGTTAGACGCTCTTTTTAAGTATGTAACCAATTTATGTGTTTCTTCAGACAGTTGAACAGTTTGCCCCCTTGAGCTGTGCTGCTTCATCAACAGTAGTGTTGTTAACTCGCGTGTGTGAAAGGTTTGCAAATTGGGACCCAAGTAATGAAATTTCTCGGACGCGGGTGAAGTGCAAAGAACCCTTTCTTTCCCGATGGCTAGCGAGGCACATTGGCGGCAGCACCACTTGACGCTGCATCTGTTCTTTTCACTTTCTCAATTGGAGAACAACTCGCAACTGGAACCTTTGACTATCTCCGTCGTCTAACGAAAAACTAAACGCATCCGAATAACAGCATAACAAAGACTTGTCAATTCCTCATTTCTCCTCAAGGGCATGGGATTGCTCGTTTGTGTCACCGGTTTTCGCTTAACCTACACCTAGTGACAAAATTCACTTCTTCTAGCCACATCGTGAGCTCCAACACAATCCCCAGCGTTGGTGCCATGAATCTTTTGCATAAACTGCAAGAACAAAATAAGGGTTACAATTTACCAGTTCGTTCTCCCTGCAACAAAATGTGCATCAAAAGTGTTTGCCGTAGGTGTGTCTGGTGGACTGGTGGGCATCTCCATCCAAAAGCCTCCTCGCCCGACTGCTCTTGGCCCCTGCCGCTCCTCTCGCTTTCGGCTTTCTGCCCCACTTGGTGATAATCCCACGGAGAAAGAAAAGGAATAGGAGGCAGAGCCCAGAGCACCCAGCAAAGCAAACCGAGTCCACACCACCAGTCCACCGCACCACCAATCAATCAGGGCATCAGGCACCAGAGTGACAGCGGCGGCAACGCCCACGCGGCCGCCGGAGCCGGAGCCCGATGGATCTCCCGCCGCTCTCCCACCAGGCGCTCTTCGCGGCGGTACGATCCGCCGACGCGGCCGCCGTCCGCGCGCTCCTGGCCGACGCCGAGGCCTCGGGCACCTCCCTGGCCGCGCTCGCCGCCGCGCAGACGGACGCCGGGGAGACCGCGCTCTACGTCGCCGCGGAGGCCGGGAGCGAGGAGGTCGTCCGCCTCCTCCTCCCGCTCTACGACCTCGAGGCCGCCACCGTCCGCTCCCGCATCGACCTCGACGCCTTCCACGTCGCCGCTAAGCAGGGGCACACCGGTGAGCTCCCCCCTGTCCCTTTCGATCCCTTTTGGTAGTTCCAGGGGCCGATCGATGTCTTGCTTCTAGTGAATTGAGAATTAAAGTCAGCGCGATTCATTTGCGGTACTTTTGCGGGCGATTCCAAATCTGCTGACAGTTCTATCATTTCTGGGTGTCTTAAGTTGTCAGCTACTACTGCCAAGTCAATCCTGTTGAAGCTGCTGATCTTTAACATTTTAACGATGAATTATATGATATCCAGAATTACAGAAGTCAATTATGAATTGGGACTTTGATATATGATGGCTCATATTCATATGAAATGTACATGTACCCACTTCACTATCCTATATAAGTATATAACTTATAGATGACTTCAAAAATGGAAACAGGGGTTGTGA
Organism: Setaria italica; assembly: GCF_000263155.2. Lineage (NCBI taxonomy): Eukaryota > Viridiplantae > Streptophyta > Magnoliopsida > Poales > Poaceae > Setaria > Setaria italica. Next base: position 37,325,343 of record NC_028450.1, read on the forward strand.
AAGAGTTCCTGGGGCGGTGGCCGGAGCTTTGTTCAGTCTGCGACTCTTCCAAGACCAGCCCCCTTTACTCCGCCGCGGTCAAGGACCACTTGGATGTGGTAAATGCTATACTGGACACTGATGATAGCTGCATAAGGATTGTGCGGAAAAATGGGAAGACGTCACTGCATACTGCTGCAAGAATCGGATACCATCGCATTGTCAAAGCGCTCATAGAGAGGGATCCAGGTATCGTTCCAATAAGGGATAGGAAGGGGCAAACTGCACTTCACATGGCTGTGAAAGGTAAAAATACAGATGTAGTGGAAGAGTTACTGATGGCTGATGTTTCCATCCTCAATGTGCGTGACAAGAAGGGAAATACAGCTTTGCAAATAGCTACACGAAAATGGAGGCCTCAGGTATGGTTCTTCTCTAGGCTCATATAGAAATAGTTTGCTATTTCTATTTTTAGTTGACCACAGGATGCACCGGGAGCTATAGCACTGTTATTTCTGTTAGGTGCTCTTTTTTCAGTATGTATCCCCAGCAGCTAAATTTTCTCAGCATGAAAAACATGTCACATGTTAGCCATTGGTGGTTTCTTAGTGGAACAGAGCATCTAAGGAAGATGCGAACCATATATGATATATCTAAAGAACACAAAATCATCTTATATTGAATACTGTAAAGACATTAGTTGCTGTTGCTGCTGCTGAGTGCTGACTTGTCAGTATTACTAAGCCGTTGCAAAGTTCCAAGAATATATCCGGATGTTAATATTATGGTATCACTATAGTGGAAGTGTGGCCGACTTCTCACTGCAATATTCTTGCAGTCCAGCCGCCACTCCACGTAGAACTAAATGAAGCACAACTGATAAAGGAAGACTGAAGTATGCATCCAAAAAACTTGCGGAATGACACTTTTCTATTTTGTGGAGTTTTAAAGTTTTAACTCCGTATGGCAGCTAGACTGCTAGACTAGATAAGCTACTGTGGAGACAGAAATTAGTGCTCTCAAGATTCTCTAGATAAGCTAATATTGAGTACAACAAACAGATGCGAAGTGAGGACCACGTTGTACAGATATGAGTTTATGTTACTAGTGGGAATGGTTCATAGTTGTTTCCAAGCATGCTTCATGTTGATTTTCCATGTTCATCTTATCTTATCAGTCACTATTATTTTCAGATGGTACAACTTCTGCTTAGCTATGAGACACTTGAAGTCAATGCTGTCAATAGTCAAAATGAAACAGCTATGGATTTGGCTGACAAAGTTCCTTATGGTGAGTCTAAAACGGAAATAATAGAGTGGCTGACAGAGGCTGGTGCAAAGAATGCAAGAAATGTGGGGAAAATTGATGAGGCATCAGAACTAAGGAGAACTGTGAGTGATATCAAGCACAATGTTCAGGCGCAGCTTAGTGAGAACGCTAAGACCAATAAACGAGTGACGGGGATTCGCAAAGAGTTGCAGAAACTACACAGAGAAGCTATTCAGAACACCATCAATTCAGTTACCATGGTAGCAACCCTGATTGCCTCCATTGCGTTTGTTGCCATATTCAATCTGCCAGGTCAATACTTCCAGGATGTGAATGATGGGGGAGACATCGGTGAGGCCCATATAGCCAAACTCACTGGTTTCCGTGTCTTCTGTCTTCTGAATGCCACCGCCCTTTTCATTTCCCTCGCGGTGGTCGTCGTGCAGATCACCTTGGTCGCCTGGGAAACTGGCGCCCAGAAGCAAGTTATCAAGATTGTAAATAAGCTCATGTGGACCGCGTGCCTTAGCACAGGGGCGGCTTTCATCTCACTAGCCTATGTTGTAGTTGGCCCACAACATGCCTGGATGGCCTTCACCATATCAGCCATCGGAGGTCCGATCATGATCGGAACCCTCCTGTTCCTAGCCTATCTGTTGTTGCGTCCACGATTCAAGTTTGGCGATGACAGACAGCGTCGCATCAAGAGGGCTAGTGGCAGCAAGTCCTTCTCCTGGTCACTCCATGAGGGGCTTTCAGATCTGGAAGCCTTCTCTGATCATGACAAGAAAATCTATGCCCTGTAGGGAGTAACAGTAACTGCAATTGTTGTAGCTGCATGTAACATTAAGAAGAGGCAATTGTGAGAATACAGATGGTCCATGTATATATTTGTTGTAGCTGTTTTAGGTCTGTGGTCAGGCACCAAAATTAGACCTTTCTCCCAAGAGACATGGCTTGTGTACTTGGGGACTTATGCTGATGTACAGTACCTGAGAATGAAGAGCTGCACCTACTGGAGTGTTGCAAGTATGGTGACTACAAATGATTAGTAATAAGTGGAGTTAGCTGTATAATAAAGAGATATAGGTGCCATTAAGTATTAGAGTGATCATGTTTACCTGGGCACGTGCTGATAGGTTAGAGGCCTCAGCTAATCGAGCACCGTAAATCTGAGAATGGACGGTAAAAAAATAAATTACTGACGTGGATAACTTGATTGAGCGCCGAGGGCGCCTCGTTTCATAGGGTCCCTTAAATAAATAACTCGAGACTCGCGGGTTCACTGGTGCTCTTTTGAGCCAAACAGCAACCAGATATGGCCGCTTGCCTCCTGCGCCCTTATCCTCCGGGGCTCCCTCCCCCTCGCGCCGATCCCAATCCCGCCTCCCACCAACCCACCCGCCTCAAATGGAGCCTCGGCCGCCGGCGCCGGCGCCGCCACATCCTCCGGTGCGTCGCCTCCTCCACGACCACCTTGCAGCGAGATCTCCTCGTGCGGCCCAGTCCAAGAACCGAGCAGAACCCCGGCCCGGCGAACCCCCGTAACCTGTTCGACAGAATGCCTGAGAGGAGCGTCGCGACGGTTCCGAGCGCGGCCAACCTGCTTGACGAAAGGCCTCGGACGAAGGGCAGGGGTGTGCAAGAGCAGGATCGTGGCGGAGCGCCCAAGGGCGGCGAGAAGAGCAGGAGCGCGGCGGTCGTGGCGCTGGCGCATGCCGGCAGGAACGCGGAGGTCGTCGAGCACTTCCGTAGGATGCGGAGGGAGGGGGTTCCCGTGAGCAGGTTCGTGCTCCCGAGCGTGTTCAGAGGTTGCTTCGGCCTCCGGGATAGCAGGATGCTCCGAGCCGTGCACGGCCTGGTCATCAAGTGCTCGTTGTGCCAGCATGTGGTCGTTGGCACTGCGTTGGCCGATACGTACGTTGATTTTGGATTGTTGGAAGATGCAAGGAAAGTGTTCGAGTATATAAGTGAGCCCAATGTGGTCTCTTGGAGTGTGATCATTGGTGGCTATGCCCGTTCTTCTCGGTGGGAAGAAGCCTGGGGTGCATTCATGGCCATGCAGCATTCGGGCGTGCTTCCGAATGTTTCCGTTCTTGTAATGGCTATCCAGGCATCCGGTGCATTGGGGTGTCTTGTCCGTGGGAAGCAGATGCACGCAATGGGAGCTGTCCTCGGGTTTGGAATGAACTCCACCGTGTGGAACTGCATCATTGACATGTACAGGAAGTGTGGCAGCATGGAGAGTTGCAGCAGGGTATTTGACACAATGATTGGCAGGGATCAAGTGAGTTGGAATACAATCATCTCAAGCTATGTTCGTCTTGGATTTTTCGAAGAGGCGCTAGACATGATTATTCAAATGCAAGAGTCTGGTTTCACTATTGATCGTTTCACCCTTGGCAGTGGAGTTGCAGCATGTGCCCACTTGGGTGACATATATAGTGGCCGTGCATTCCATGGTTATTTGATTAGAAGAGCATTGGATACTGATGTCATCCGCGGCACTGCACTTGTTGACATGTATGGTAAATGCGGCAACATGGGAGTTGCTCGCTTGGTATTTGACAGGATGGATGAGAGGAACTATGTATCATGGGATGCGCTCTTATCTGGGTATGTTGAAAATGGGCTGGTTGACTCTGCACTTGATACTTTCAGACAAATGGAGTCGGCAAATATAAAGCCTAACCAACATACCTTTGCAAACCTTCTGAGGCTCTGTGGTGATAGAAGGTATAAAGAATATGGAAGGCAAATTCATTGCCATGCCATTAAGGTCATCAACCAGATGAATGTCGTACTGGAAACTGAACTTATCGACATGTATGCGAAATGTGGCTGCATTGAAATCTCCCAGTTACTGTTTCTCAGGATGAATGAGAGGAACTTGATATCATGGAACACATTGCTTTCAGGTTATGTGGATGATGGACAACCAGTGGCGACTATAAACATTTACCGTCAAATGGAGCTTGCCTATGTTAGGCCTGATCATTATACTTTGGCGGGGCTTTTAAACCTGTGCCGGTTCCAAGGACTTCTGCAGTATGGAAGGCAGATACATGCTCGTCTCATCAAGACAGGCTCTGAAATGAATGTTGTATTGCAAACTTTGCTTGTTCATATGTATTTCAAGTGCAGACGATGGCGGGATGCTCACAATGTTTGCACTTTGATCAGAGAGAGGAATTCCCATGTGTACGAAGCATTTTTCAAGGTCTATGGAGACGACTACTTGATATAAGGACAATAGAATGCACTAGAGTTACGATAAGTGAGAATGCTGTCGTTGTCACTGTGGATACACATCTTAGACGTAGATACTGTGTTTGCTGTAACAGGACTGGTAGTTTTTAGTGTTGTTTATCACTAACTTCAGTGACTTGTTGTATGTTGTATTGTAATTGTTCTAACTTCTAAGAAAGGGTAATCATCTCCGGCTATATAGGAATGAGAATGAGAAGTACATTTTCATCAATATTGCTTATAAAGTTCTGGGTTTCATACTGGTTTGCTGACGTTTTCTGAGCACATGTATATATTCCTTTTAGACGTGAGCATCTGTGTGATTGTGTCTATGTTGTAGATGATTAGATCAACTGCTTAATAGTATTTCAGTTTTTTTTTAAAAATATTTACCAAATGAAATGTTGTGGTGCCATCCGGTGCTGATATAGTTCTCGTTTTGTATGTTCCTAAATGGTACCACATGAGATTCCGCGATCAGAATTACCAGCATCAGATTCAAGTAATTTCGTCATTGGAATGAGACCCATGCTGAAGTTCAAGAGAAATTGAATTTAATTGAACAGGGCACTCTTTTGGCCGATCGTTGCGTGATGGTCATGAATTATGCGGTGATCCAGAATTTTTTATTTATTTATATATTGAGCTTGTTCTCTGAATTCATCAATCATGTTAGGTAAGGCAGAAAAGAATCAAGAAAAAAGACCTTTTAGATTGTACCCGCTGCATCATTCTGAATATGACAATCCATCACAATGAACCGTTAGTTCTGGCTGCTAGGCAGAGAAAGAAAAAATCCAGCAACTTCAACCAAATAAGTTTGTAAATTGTGAATTTATTACCAAACCGTATGCAAAAAAGCAGCACAACTCAAAAGATATTTACAGGTGATATTAGCAAAGCCAACTGTAAGTTAGGTTTCATTCATTTACAGGTTGTCACCACATCCTAATCAGGAAAACACACATCATTGTCACTTAAAAACAACTGATCTTAAAAATCAGCATACAACCAGATCAGAATCACTAAGACATTGCAGAAGCTTCACTCGCATTCTTCACGAGTCGGATGTTGATGCACACAGGCTCTGGGGTGTAGAAGTTATGTCAGCATAAGTCTGTTATGCACTATCACTGCCTTTGAGAATGTTGTACTTGCAAAGTGGACATGTTGCATGCATACGTAGCCATTTGGTAATACATGTCCAATGGAAGTGATGGTTGCAGGGGAGAGCAGATAACTCTGCTCCATCTTCGTATGATGAGAGGCAGATACAACATTCCTGAAAGAACAAGAGTCAGAAAATCATCACGTTGGAAATGAAGAAAGATACTAGTATTGCAACAGAAGCATTGCTTGATCTGTTTCTATCAACCAAAGAACTGGTGGAAAAAAAAGACAATACTGTCGGAAATTTCATACTGACATGCCAATGCATATATGACATAGGGGAAGTAACTGAAAATTTGTAACGCAATAATGCCTTGCAAAGCGCCAAGATAAATGTTATGTTTTTTTTTTGGAAAATTTTGGTGCATGCCTTAAAATGGTTAGAAATACCATAACATAGTGCAAAAAGAACTTCATACGGAAAAAAGGGGGAAGTCGCTGAAAGAACTTAGATATAACATGGAACAAAATCCTTACAGCATCCTCGCGAAGAAGAATACGCTCACTTGTCGATGTTCCACTATTATTTAGGATAGGGATCATCACTCCCTCATCTGTCCCTTTCTCTCCGTTCTCGCTTGGATCAGAATATCTATATCTGGGAAGAACACTTATATCTGCATCTGATGCACCCTCCTACATATTTAGGGGGAAAGGAAGTAAGGACTGTGGTAACAAAGGAAAGCAGTACAGAAGTAACTACTTTCTTGAGCTCATAATTCATTGTTACCTGGCCAGCCAGAGCATACAGAATTGCAATGACACAAGGCAAGCAGCAACACAGTGCAATCCCAATAAAGAAGGCCACAACAACACAAAACACAGCAAAAAACACATCAAAGGCTAGAAACACAACAGTTAACCTGCAAAATCAATAGCAAAGCAGGTAATTCTGTCAGTTAGGATTTAAGAATGGCAAGTAGAACAACTCACACCTTATGGAGTAAACAGATGCATGCATCAACTGGGAAAAGCATTCAAACAGTTTTAGAGCTCCTCAATAAGATGTACCATTGTACTTTGCATATTCCAAATCGACTAAATACAAGCATGACACTCTGCATTCAAACCTTGGAAACTAGTTACATGTTATAATTCTAGATCGCAATCAAAACGAAGCTGACGTACCAATACAGACGTGGGGCGCCGAGCTCGAGCACCTCTCCGCCTGACACTATCCAGTAGAATCCAATGATCCACCACAGAAACGATACCATCGTGTTCATCGACTCACAACGACTTGTATAACTGCAGGAGTAAGATAAGAGCAGTTAAAAAGTCAACACATACACTAAGGGGGTGTTTGGTTCCCTTTGCTTATTTTTAGCACCTGTCACATCGAATGTTTAGATACTAACTAGGAGTATTAAACGTAGACTATTTACAAAACCCATTACACAGATGGAGGCTAAACGGCGAGACGAATCTATTAAGCCTAATTAATCCATCATTAGCAAATGTTTACTGTATCAATACATTGTCAAATCATGGACTAATTAAGCTTAATAGATTCGTCTCGCCGTTTAGCCACCACTTATGTAATGGGTTTCGTAAATAATCTACGTTTAATACTCGTAATTAGTATCTAAACATTCGATGTGACGGGTGCTAAAATAAGCAAAAGTAACCAAACGGGCTCTTAAGCAAGCATGATTTAGAGTTCATTGCACAAACCCTAATCCTAATACAAGCACATCACGAAACACGATAGATGCTGAGATTTAAATAGTGCTTCACCTGCTCCTCTCTTCCGCCTCTTCGTCATCTTCGCCGTCGGTGTCGGAGCTGTCCGTCCCTGCGCCCGCGGACTCGATGTCGGAGGCGGAGCCCCGCGCGCGCGCTGGCCCCCGGCCGGTGTCGGCGCAGACGATCCCGACGTGCACCAGGCACTGCGCGGCGTACCCGACGAGCCACAGGCGGAGCGGCTTGACGGGGCTCTCCTCGGTCGAGGACGCGAGCACGGCGGCCGCGGCGGCGGCGAAGGCAACGTTCCAGGCGATATCGAGCGCGACGACGGGGCGGGAGTGCGCCCAGTCCGCGCGCCTCCGCTGCAGCTGCAGCGCCGCCGTCTCGCGCACCAGCATCGAGGGCCCGCGCCGCCCCGCCGCGCGCCCGATGAGCGCCGCGAGGCGGCTTGGCCTCGCCGCGGAGGGAGAAGGGGAGGCCGGGCTACCGGAGCTGGCGCCGGCGCCGGCGCGGGGATTTGGCGGCGGGGAAGGGGCCCGGAGCAGCGGCTGCTCCGGCGACGGCGACGAGGCGGCCGCCTCCATTTGGGTGGGTGACCACTCCTCTCTCGGTCTCTCTCTCTCTCTTGGTCTCAGCTGTCAGCTCCACTTCGCACCACGAGTCTCGCACTCTCCCCGCTCCTCTACGCTTCCAATTGCTTCGCTTCTGCATATTTTGGGCCGGGTTCAATGATCCGAGCTTGTTGCTGATTGGGCTGGGCCTTGATGCAGCTCGGGCTGTAGCCCGCTAGCCGAAATCCCTTCATGTTTCTTCTTAAGAAGAAGAGACGCGTAGCACATTTGTACATTCAGATCGATCTGTCCTTGATGTATTAAAACATGATCGGAATTCAGAGCGACAAATTAACTGCAGCATTCAGTTGCGCTTCTGGGGAACTTGGCAGCCATGATTTTTGCAGCCCGACGTATCATAGCTCATGGAAGAAATTTACTGCTGCGGAAGCTTTGAACGATGCAACTTTGAATGCGACACGTTCACATTGATCTCTGCTACTGCTTTTTTTTTTCTTTTTTGATAAAGATCTCTGCTACTGCTATTGTTCATCATTGAACCAGCAAAGATACGGTGCTAGAACTGCGAACTTCTTCGATTCAAAACCAAACTACCAATACACAGCTTCAGCATGAGAGTATAGAACTAGTATATGATGAGTACTTAGCTTAATTTCTGTAAGCGCTATCATCATCGAGCCATTACAAACGAACTCGACTAACCACGCGGTAATTTACAGAAGGGCGAGTTCATCGGAAGATCAATTGTGATCACGGGAGAACGAGACTGACGCCTCCGTGCCAAACCGCCAATACCGGACACTTAATGGCGATTTATACCTTCTCCACCTCCCGGAAGCTCCCCCAGCCGCCTCGCCGGCGCCCTCGTCTGCCGATTCCGGCTGCTGCGGCGGCGGAGCTGCCTACGGTGTCGTCCCCGCTGCATATGGAGACGGCGTACCTCCCGAGGAGGTCGGCGAGGAACCCCCCCTTCTTCGGCGCGGGGCTCAGCTTGGCCCTCTTCCGGCAGCGGTGGCGCCCGTCCGCGCCCGCGTCGCCGCCGCTCTGCTCCCGCGCCAGCAGCCGCTCCAGCTCCCGCGTGATCCACTCCACCTCCTCCACGTCCAGCAGCGTCGTCGGCCTCCCCGCCTTCGCGGCCTTCTCCGCCTTCCCCGGCCGCGGCGGGGTCGGCGCGGTCACGGCCGCCGCCGCCGTCGCCGCCTGTGACTTCGCGGGAGGATGTGCTTGCATTGATGATGGGGATGGAGACTAGCTAGAGATAGAGAGAGAGAGGGGCAGTGAGATAGAGGAGATGGGATTTTACGGGAAGGGAGAGGAGGCCGGCGAAGTCAAGTCGGGCTCGGGACTGCATGCTTAAAATAGAGGGCCGGAGGCATTTACGCTGCGGGAGTGGGAGGCCACGCGTGGTCAACTCTGTCCTCCCGATGGGTGCTGGACTGGATGTTCCGTGGGTACGTTGTGCTGACTGGCCAGGGAACGTGTTGCACGGAATGGCAGCGGGGCGATGCGCGAAGCATCTGATGCGGGCATGGACGGACTGCTCGTTCTCCTCCTCTCTTTTCTTTCTCGTTCAAAAACACCAGCACTCCAACAGACCGTGCTACAAAGGCGGCTACATCATCAGTGCAGCAAATTCAAATCCGGATTCGAAATGGTAAAAGGCGAATTTTTTTTATTCGGCGAGGTAATATTGCGCTTTATGCTGTATTTCTCGTCGAATGCTGTCGTCGAGACGGGTAGTGATGAAAAATTGGGAGTTTGTTAGATTAGGAAGGAAGCACTTCGTCGAAGGTAAGGTTAGTTGCTAACTTGCTACAGCTAGGAAGCTGCGTTGGTTGCTCTGGGAAGCTACTCCTATCACGCATTGATTAGCTGGAAGCCTGGAACACGGCGCGACGTTGTTTAAGGGATCGACCAATCCGCGGGCTGTTCATGGGCGTTGAACGTGCAGACAGGTAAACACGGCGGATGATTAGGTTACTCGTCAGTCGTCAAGTGATTTTGACTTTGGCGCAATGTTGCAACTGGGTATTGGATACACCCTCATAAACTTTAGGACACTCATAAAATTTAGAAGCTAGAAATTGGTAGTCTTAAAATTTATGAGTGGGTTGTTTGGATTGAATCATAATCTTTAGGATGTTAGAGGGAAAATAACTTTTGTACCCCTAATTACTCCACCCCTGCTCTGTTTCTAGCGCCGTGGAGAGAGAAGGGGATGGGCAACATGGGTAAAGGATGGGTTGGGGACCACTTTTAGGAGAAAAATGACCCATTATGATGGTTTGGTCCTCCTAAGGAAAACAACACTCCTAAACATTATGAATGCACTTTTATAACATATGTTTGGATGCACAAGTCCTAAAAGTGGACTAAAAGTGAAGTCCTAAAAATTATGAGTATGTATCCAAACAGACCCTAAGTAATACTGTCGTTGAACCTTCATCTTCAGTAATAAAACAGTACTCCGTAGTAGATACCGGGACTAGGGACTAAGGGCATCCGGAGTGTATAAAGGTGGGTCCCACGCGTGATAGGTCTTCCCCGCTTGTGTATAAGGTGTGGGTCTTAAGATGGGACCCACGTTCTCGAATTAAAAAAAGAGAAAAAACGCCGCAGCTCCTCTTCCCACCTCGCAATGCTATCTGTTCTTCTCGCGTGAGAGCCGCTGCGGGGCCGCGCCGTCCTTCCGCTGAATTTTTTATTCCTTGTAGCCGGCTCTTAAGCTTGAGGCCGGTCCTCAACCTTTTTCTCTTAGAACCCCTCTCAAGACCGAGCCCGCTATGTATAAGGCCGACCATAAGAGGCTTAAGACCCCCATATTTCATACACTCCGGATGCCTTCTATGTCATTAGTCTTGGGTGCAATAATCGGGACTAAAGACAAGACCGTTAGTTCTAATTTAAGGTGCGTTTGGTAGATCTCTCAGAGCTGATTCTTTGCTGATTTGATTCTTTGCTGATTCCAGTAGGAGTTCTGCAGTTTTTTTAAAGAGAGGTGATTCTCCACTGATTCTGTGAAGTGATTCTCTGAAATGAACTAAGAGACCGGAAGCTGAAAAAAGTAATTTCTCGTGATTATGTGAAGTGATTTTTCATCCTAATTTTAAGAGTTTAAGTTAGAGAATAAAAAAGAATCATTTTTAGCCACGGAATCACTTCTCTCGTAAAATCAGTACCAATAGAAAAACTGGTACACATGCGGCCCAGTAGAAGCCCAAAGGTCCAAGTCCAGGTCTTCGGAAAAGTCTCGCTCAAGGCCCAGTTTCGCTACTGGGCCGCGCGATCCCGGTGACGCACATGTGGCTCAAATATCCTCTCCCACTAAAAATTTATCGTGACCAGAAAGGGAAAAAAGGTTCAAGATGATAGATGAACTTGTTTTTGTCAGACTCGGACCTGATAGCGGTTCAGACTTCAGACTCAGAGGGTGCCGAGTCTACAGACCGCAGAGTAATGACCGAGACTGTCACTAGTAAGTGCACGATAGTTGTAGATGGGAGTGGGGTTTGAGCATTCAGCGTCGTCTAAGAACAGTGCTAATTTGTCAAAGAAAAAGGTATGCTTCAAACATGCTAGACAAGGGACCCATTTGATAGGTCAGGTCAAAACGGCCCTCACAGGAACGACGCCCCAACTCGCTGGGCACAAACCCCACCCCGAAAGCAACGTCCCATCGATTTCGACCGATGAATCATCATGCATGGCATGGCGATAGCTGCCTGACACCACTAGCATCATCGATCAGTAGCTGACAGCCCTGAAAGGACACCTCCCCGTTACGTACCCCGTACACCGTACTAGCCCGCCAGCCGGGCGGCGCGGCGCGATCCTGCGAGCATGCAGCCGAGATACCATCACGGCCTGCGGTCTCCATCCCCAAACCCACGAAATCACATCGATTCGTGACTGATTGGAGGCGAAAAGCGCGCGCGCACCCGCTGCCGCGGCGACGTCCACAGGTTGCGCGCAGCTAGCCGCATACGCATGGCCCCGCCTCCGGCCGTCGGCAACGCGGCCTGGGTGGCTAGCCTTGGTCGCGAAGCCTCGAGCTAAAGAGCCGGGCGCTTTGGCGGTTGGGGTTTAGCTAGCCCGCGATGGTGACTTGGCTTTGTAGTGCTACTCCGGCAAAGCTCCCAAGGCACGCCGCACGCTTGCTTCAGCCATCGGCCACGGCGCACCGCCACGGGATTTGGAACAGGAGGCATCAGCTATCTCAGCCGGACGCCACAGAACGGTGTCCGACCCTTCAAGCTACGTCTCCGGTCGGTCCATGCGCCCATCTGGCTGTGCCGACGGTGCCGTGCCAGTGCCGCGCCATTGGCCGGCTCCGGTCGCGGCTGGCAGTTGGGCGGTTTGGCGCCCACGCATCCACCGATTCGTCCTTGGGGTGTCTCGGTGCGTGGTTGTCTGGTGCACCTCGCCAACCCGGCAAGCCCAACCGGTGACCAGCACCAGCAGCATCGGATTCCTTGGCGACGGCTGTTACCAAGGGCCCGGGGCGCCGCGCCATCTTTTCCGGAAAAGCGATGGCGGTGGCCTGCGCTGCGCGACCGCTGCGCCTGGAGTCTCAACTGTGAACTCCCAGGCCGCGCGCGCGCATCAGCGCATGCATGGCTGTCGCTGCTCAGGGACGGGGGCCGCGCCTTTGCAACATGAACAAGCTTGGAATCCTAAACTGGAAAGCAGTGAGTGAACTGGAGGCTGGAAGCGGCGTATGTGACCTGCTGGCTGACTGTCTCAGCAGCCCATCCACTTTTACCGACAGGCCTTGACTCTTGACCGCCGACATTTTACATTCTGACAGCCCGTGCGTTCTGTGTACGGGCATTTTATTGTGGTGATCCTGATCCTACTGGTATTTCATGCTCGCTGAAACAGTGGTACAGTACTTGTGCAAATGCATGCGATGCAGGAAAAAAAACACTCTGGGTAACACTTATTTGTTGATGTGTACTACTGTGCGGTTGTTTCTTTGTGTTTAAACTGATAACAGAAGGCCATGGTACAAGCATAAGTTCACATGATTGTTAGCTGCTAGTGGCCTGAGCAATGCAAAGTGGGGCTCTCTTTCCACCACACATCATATGGCGGTTGGCCAGTGATCCGGTGCTTTTTGCCTGCTTTGCCCCCGTTTGGAGGGATGCATCTTTCACATACGCAATCCAAGCCTCACGAGTCACGAACACTTTATGCTACAGTGGTTTTGAAGCATATGCTGAACTGCACACATCCAGCTCCAGTGGCCTTGAAACACAAGCATGCCATGTGTGATGCGTCCATCATTCTGCTTTCCTCTGTTTTTTTTGTACATTATCCTGTATGTCCCTCTTTTCGGTTTGGGTCCCCCCGTATACAAGTTTTGGATTTCATATGGAGAATGTCATTTGTTCTGTCACTACTTAGTACTCCCTAATGACTGATTTGTGATGCCAACGGCCAATCGCTGTCGTCTTGGCTTGAACTTTTGGTGCATGTGTGTAGGTAGTCCGATATCGATGGGCCCACGCAATCTAAGCAGGCAATCTAATGCTGATGGAAAAGGTTTAGTATTGCGTACCAACTACTACCGAATTCATTATTCCACTGATTATATTGGATCGGTGGACTGCAATTTAAATGGCAAATGCTGTCCCCATTCTTCTCTCGTAGATAATCTTTGACTAGTACGACACATGACAACGCTATGATTTTGTAGCAAACCTTTCTTCATCCATCCATCACCAATTATTCATTTTCTTGAGCTTTTCAATTGTTCAGAGTTGTATGCTAGATTGCTAGGATAGAGGGGCCATGTCTTCAGCGACGTTAAAAAAGAAAACACATGGACATTGGGGTTCAGATAGGCTAATCTTCCTTGCATTCCATCAAGACATGTACTAACATTTATGAAAAAGCTTTGGTGCAGCCAAGAGGTAACACCTTTTGACGTGCACACACCTAACAGAGTGAGAGCTACAACCACTGGCACGGCAGTGCGCATCGATACGTCTCATGTAGGAAGCATTAAACGGTGGACTGATAGCATCTGTCGCGTCAAGGATCCTTGAGCATTTCACGCTGGGGACCCGGCTACGAGCTAGAAGCAGCTGGCTGATAATACACCCGACTGCTAGCTCTGTAAGTATCTTTGCAGCCTACCTCTCATCTCACCCATATACTAGTGAGCTCTTCAATAACAATACAAGATTTACTTGTCTCTCTCACAAAGTTTCTCGATTTTTCTATCTAAGTGAGATGTAAGTTTACAACCTGCTTCTTCTCTCTCCTCACCTCTCTCCTCCACCTTAGCATTCAGCCTACTCCCAGGCTGCTTGCTCTAAGAGCAAGTTTAATAACGCAGCTAGCAAGCGGGCTGCAAGGTTTCTCTCAGCCTTTTTCTAACCCACTCGTACAATGGTTAGCTCTTCATCATTAATACATGGCCCACAAGTCATTCTCACAAAGTTTCTTGGTTCCTGTGCCCAAGTCGGCTGTAAGCTTACAGCTCGCTTCTCCTCTCTCACCTCTTCTCTCTCCTCCACATCAGCATTCAGCTAGCTTACAGCTCCTTATTATACTTGCTCTAATGCGACGCGAGCCTTTTTCCCGCCTCGGATCCCCTCCAGGCTAGTACACCAAAGACCAAACTAGCTGGTGCCCCAGCTCACACTGATGGTTACAGGGCCCAGTCTCCATTGCATGAACGCACTTGGAAACAAGTAGGTCTTCGTGTGTACTCCTAGGCTCCTAAACTCAGCTTAACCGGTTAACCCCTAAACACATCTATGCTAAAAAAAGGTCGATTGGATTTGGTTTATCTTAAACCCTAAATCCTCAATGAAGGAAGGCAGGTCGGGTGTCTCTCGCTGCAAACACCCTGCAATGATCCAGCCTTTTTTTTTCTCGCTTTGCTTTTGCCCTGGTTTGGTTTCTACAATTGGGGGGCATCGAGCGTTTGTGCGATCGGGATGAAACAACGACGTCGCAACCGTGGCCTCGGTGTGGTGTGGGTGTGGTGGTCCTGGCCGAACAACAGGCAACATCTGCTAGCTGCAGCCTTGACGTTGCGTGCGGAAGCAAGGAACGCGCCCCTGGCTTTGATTTGATCCCTCGCTTCGTTACAGGGCAAACCCGTCACATCCGAATGGATCGGAGGCTGGCCGGTGGCGGCTGCTACGCTAGCACACCCTGCACTCTCACATGCGCGCGTGCACCGGCGCATGTGGCCGCAGCGGCTGCGACAGCGAGGCGGCAGCGGCCGCCGACCCACCGAGGGCCGCCGGCGCCGCCCGTACTCCCCCGCTGGCCACTCCTCGCTGGAAGGGCACAGAGATCGAACAGCTCGGCTCGGGTGGTTGGCCGCGCGGCGCGATGCGTGCCTGCGCACGGCAGGCGGGCGCGCGGGTCGGCGGGTGCGGCGGAGGGCGACAGCAAGTCAAGATCGCATCACGCGCGGGCCAGTTCGCCACAGCGCGGCCTGTACCATACCACCGCTCTCGTACGCGCCGCCGGGCGGGCGGGCGGGCGGGCGCCGCAGATCTGAGCTGAGGATTGCAGGGATGCTAGCGTGCGCGGCACATGCGGGGTGGAGCGGCGGCGACGCGTGGTGGAGAGCCGCGCCGTGGGAGTGGGACGGCGCGGACGCGGAGGGCCACCGGAGTGCAGCGTCGGCCCGGTCACGGCGTCGGGGGTGGCCCAGCCGCGCGCCCGTGGTGTTGGCCTACCGCGAAAACTACGAGGGAGCAGGGCTGTAGGCTGAGCCCCGGTTGTCTCCTCTCCATGTGAAAGTTCGAGGACCGCCAGTCCGTCACGTTCACGTACCCGCATCACAAAACTGTGTTGGGGTGGTGTAATGTACTAGGCTGGTAAGCCTGATGGCTGGTTGACCAAGCACGGTGTGGCAGTGTGAGCATCCACTTGCTGTTGGAGCTAGCAGCGCTTTTTAACCGGCCATTTGCCCATCGGAACTGAACTGGATGGATACTGACGGACTGATACTGATTACTGGAGCGCCACTTTTTGTTCACGTGCTCGTGATGGCCATTGTCTACCTTTTTTTTGGGTTCTTGGGCAGTGGATATTGGCAGATTGCTCTGCTCGAGCTCGACACTCAGCAGATGAGTCCTGGCCGGCTCTGAAGACCGCACTTGAATCATGGGCGCACGCCGACGCCCTGTTCAGCCAGCCAGTACCGTTTGGTGGTCTCTGGTCTGGTTGATACAGGCGTGGTGCTGAGCATCCAATGATCATGCGTGTCGTCTACCTCGCAGCCTCACGCGGCGAGATAACACCATGTTGGTTAAGCATGTAAAAGGAGATCGATCGAGTGCAAGTTCGTTATGGTAACCCCTGATTACGTGCATCATTCGCGCATCGACACATGGTGCCACGAATTCTTCCGTAAGCAGCCATCTTGGTGCCATCATCATTGCTAATGGAAGGAAATGTACTCTACTGAATTGCTGCCACTCGAAGTTTGACCTATGTATCATGTCCCGTCTCGTACGTGTCTTTCGGAGCACACAACCTCCATTCGTGGCTTAACAGACGGCAACACGGGCATGGAACTGTGGAAGCGTACATCACAGTGCACGTCAGGACGACCACGCTTCTGTTGCACACCAGACCTTATTCCCTTCCTCTCGACGTAACCAAACGCTCGTGGTGACGAACAACACACATGCACACCGTAACTGCAGGGCAAACCGGCAAGGAAACACGAGAGGCCACGGTGCGGTGCCGATAGAAATGGCGCTTCCTTTTCCTAGAAGGAAAATGCTGCTCCGTTTCTGGAAAAAAGGTTGCGAGTCCCATTGATGCAGCTTGGCACGGTGCACTGGTGCAGCGAGCACAAGTTTTTTAGCCCGACAAGATGTGCGAGGGGAACCGCACGGCGGGAGGACACCATTGACGCGGGTAGCGCAAGCATGAAGCATCGCATCGAGTACCATGCAACCACGGCACCATGTCAATGGTTGTGATGACCCGAGACGACCGCCAAATAGTGCAGCCATTGAATTGAACAAAGTTAACCACTTAGCCAGCAAAATGAAGTGGCTGGAGAATGCACTCGTACGGAGGCTTTAATGACGGAAAGTACGGCATAAAATGTGCCAAGAATAAACCAAAAGATCATATTGAGGATTGGACGCCACAAATTGAGGGCGTGTTTCCTTGTTACGGGTAAATTTTCCAGGTGCAAGCAGATCCGAATCCTTCAGATTTGGTTCGAATTCGGACTGAATCCAAAAGATCCAGAGGAATTGGCACGCCCACCTGTCCGAATTACTGCCCCATCCATCCATCACCTCCATGATTACCTGGCCGTACGTAATTTCGACGTAAACTAATCTCCCCCGGAACCCGACGCTTTAAATAATCCCGGAGACGCCTCCCTCCCCCTCTCTCTCTCTCTCTCTCTCTCTCTCTCTCTCCCAGATTTTAAACACACTGCTGCGAGAGCAAGACAAAGGGAGAGCTACTAGTGGAGCAACGCGCTCACCACAAGCCAAGCAAAGCGACCGCCCCGAGCCCCGACACCGCTGCTAGGGTTTCCGCCTCGGTCGGGCATTGCTGAGGCCGCAAGCTACGACCCTCCCGCGCGCGGCGGACGGCGGGGCCGGCGACCCGACGAGCGGCGGCGGCGGCTGATTTGGATGGTGGGTTGCGGCGCCGGGGCTCAGATCTGATGATGGCCGACGGCGGGGGAGAGGAGGGGAATGCTTCGGCGCTCAAGGGCTCCGCGCGGCGCCGGGGGGCGGTGCAGGCGGGCCTGGATGCGGACGACCTCCTCACGCTCATGCACGGCTCGGATCCCGTCAAGGTCGAGCTCAACCGGCTGGAGAATGAAGTGAGGGGTGAGCCGATTCGCGACTCTTGCTGCGTGGATTCGGTCTTCGGTGATTTTCGCGGCATTTTTGAGGGTCTTATTGTGCAATGTTTGGCTTTTTTTCTTATGAGGTTTTAGATAAGGATAGGGAGCTGGGTGAGGCGCACGCGGAGATAAAGGCGCTGCGGCTGTCGGAGAGGGCGCGGGAGAAGGCCGTCGAGGAGGTAACTTCTCAATGTTCTTCATGCTCCGTTCGCTGGGTTTGGGGATTGGAGTAGTGTTGGCGCGCGAGATATTTAGTGCAAAATTTGCTGGAAGCCCATCGAGGGGCCTGAGACTAAGGACTTTAGTTTTGGCAGGAATTTGAGGACAAGCTATCTGAACTTCCTTTTGTTTCTGCAAGTTTATTCCTGCTGGGTTGATGGGTTCTAATGAATATTTAAAGTTAATTTCTGGGTGGCATGATTTTCAGTTGAGCATGTGTTTGCTCTCTGTTCAAAATTAGTATGGTCTGGTACCTTTTTTATGGGTACTTGACAAGATCGTTTCTCTTTCGGCTGAGCGACGTCTGAGTAACTCCACAGCAGCATGCTGCCTCTCTTATGGTTTTATTTTATTTTTTCCTAGTTTTTTATATTGATTTTTTAGTTTACCAATAAGTTATAGTATATAATGATCCATAATGTCAATAATTCCTGATAAAAGAAGAATGGGACTAAGTATATGCCAATAATAGCATATATATGGAGTGCTTGTTTTGTGCGGGTCTGGGTATGTAGGACTGTTGGAGTTTGCTGGAGTGAATAGATTTCGTGTCCCCTGATCCCGAAACTTCTTTTACAACTTTTGTGTCTTGATTCTCATCTCTTGCATATATAGAGGACCTTTTTTTTTTGTTAAGCTAAGGACAAAGCATTAGAGCACTCTCAAAGCCGTGTGCCTATAGTGTTCTCAATTCAGACCGTCTCTGTGATCTGTTTGTTTCTCCAACATATGGTTCCAATTTAAATATTTGTTTCTCAACCTTTGATTTAGGACCAGTTAATACAATCAATCTGTTAATTGAAAATTCGTCCCATTAGGGTGACAGGTTAAAGGTCTTTGCATCTTCGGTCTTTATTATTTTGTGCTTGAATACGTCTTAACGTAACCATTTCACCAGCTAAGGCAAATCTAGTCAAATGAAAGCTACCTTTGTCCATGTTAAACTGGCATGATGCAATGCTCTGGTGGAGACATTTCAATTTAGTCTGTAACTTTGTATGCCGTTACTGAATATATAGATGGTCTGACTCATATTGGGACTGGTGTGTTGTTTGTGAAGTTACCTTTTGCTAGTTTTCATGATGGGAACTGCCTGTGCTCTTTGGTATATAGAATAAATGAGAAGCCAAGGAAAGAAGGAAGTGTTTTGTTTTATTTTGTTAATGATGCTTCTTCCATTGTTAATATGACTGTTAATATGTTTATATTGTGATGACAGCTCACTGCTGAATTAGAGAAAGTGGATGAAAAACTCAAGTTGACAGAGTCTCTCCTTGAAACCAAAGTACATATCCTATGACTCCCTTTTGTTGTTTCTGCCCCGTCTATCGGTTGCTGTCTGATAAAGTGACACTTTGCAGAACTTAGAACTTAAGAAAACAAATGATGAGAAAAAAGCTGCTCTGGCTGCTCAGTTTGCAGCTGAAGCAACACTACGAAGAGTACATGCAGCCCAGAAAGATGATGATATGCCTCCTATTGAAGCCATTCTTGCACCACTGGAAGCAGAGTTAAAGCTTTCTAGGCAAGAGGTAATGCTGCACAACCTACCTCTTACCTGTTTCGCTATCTCAGATGAAGTTGTCATGTTTTTCACATAGTCATGTAATGATTTCCTATCTTGGTATAGTTGATCATATGTATCTCCTATTAATCTAGAGGACATGTATTTCCTACAATTGACACAACAATACCCGGTTGTTTTCAGATTGCAAAACTCCAGGATGACAATAGAGCTTTAGACCGTTTGACGAAGCAAAAGGAGGCAGCACTGCTAGAAGCAGAAAGGACTGTACAGATTGCAATGGCAAAAGCTGCTATGGTTGATGACATGCAAAACAAGAACCAAGAGTTGATGAAGCAAATTGAAATTTGCCAGGTATGCGGAGTATATTGTTGGTTACAATAAAATAACCAGTCAATTAAACTAATTTGTTGGTTATCATACTGTTTCGCAGGAAGAAAATAAGATCTTGGACAGGTTGCACCGCCAAAAAGTTGCGGAAGTAGAAAAGCTTAGTCAAACTGTGAGAGAGCTGGAAGAGGCTGTTCTACAAGGTGGTGCAGCTGCCAATGCTGTTAGAGATTACCAACGGAAATTTCAAGAAATGAATGTAATCTACTATACTATCCTTCATCTGTTCAATTTCTGCAATTTATCATTAGTTCTTTACACAAACATCTGACCTGTAGTATTTTCTGATAATGGCACAATTAGGAAGAAAAGAAAATTCTTGACCGGGAACTTGCTCGGGCAAAAGTTACTGCAAACAGGGTTGCTGTTGTAGTTGCAAATGAATGGAAAGATGCTAATGACAAAGTAATGCCTGTTAAGCAGTGGCTCGAAGAGCGAAGGTTCATGCAGGTAGGATGCTTAAGCTGTTTTATATAGCACATATGTGGTTATCAATGCAAAGTAAAATGTAGTACTACTGAATTTAAATGTCTTACAACAAAAACTGATTCTGCAGGGTGAGATGCAGCAGCTTCGTGACAAACTTGCTATTGCCGAGAGAACTGCCCGATCTGAAGCTCAGCTAAAGGTGAATAGTTGCAATGTTCAATTTGAGCTAAACTTCTCAGCATGGATCTTATAATTTTTAACTAATCATTAAAATTCATCTGAACTCAGGAAAAGTATCAGTTGCGCCTAAAAGTTTTAGAAGATGGACTGAGGGGTCCTCCAAGTGGTTCTAGTCGTCCTCCTACAGAAGGAAAGAGTATTAGTAATGGACCTCCCCGTCGGCTTTCGCTTGGTGGTGCTGATAGTATGTCCAAAGCTTCTCCAAATGGTGTGTTAATGAGGAGGTCTCCATCTTTCAATTCAAGATCCTCTCTCACAACCAGCAGTAGTTTGGTCCTGAAGCATGCAAAAGGAACTTCAAGGTCATTTGATGGTGGTACCAGGTCGTTAGACCGGGGAAAAGTTCTTGGCAATGGACCTCATTCACTCAATAGATCTACAGATGCTGTTAAAGATCGTGAAACGGATGATAATTGGAAGGCTGATGCAGAAGAAAAAAACAATGAAACCACAAAAAATGATTCAAGTGATATGGTCTCCAGTGTATTTTATGACATGCTGCAGAAGGAGGTAGTTTCTTTGAGAAAGGCATGCCATGAGAAAGACCAAAGTCTAAAGGACAAGGACGATGCAATAGAGGTATGATGCTGTACTACTATTTTGAAAGATGCTGCCTTTTCATGTAGTAATTAGTACTACTTCCATTCTCTTTTAATTGTTGTCCTAGGATGTATGCATGCAGCATCTTACAACTTTGATCACTAGCACATGTAATGTTTCTAGATTCTCACATGAAATTGTTTAATAGTGTATTATTGACCCATAATCTTTTGGCTGGCATATAACTGGAGGCCATGTCAATGCCCAAAACAACTAAACCAGAATGGTCGTATTACTTGTTATTGTATTTGAGGGAACATCATCTGTGGTATTATGGTTTATCTTATCACCTGTTTTCTGCAGATGTTAGCAAAGAAAGTAGATACATTAAATAAAGCGATGGAAGTGGAGGCTAAAAAGATGAGGCGGGAGATAGCTGCTATGGAGAAAGAATTTGCTGCGGTGCGTCTTGAGAAGGAGCAAGATAATAAAGCTAAACGGCTTGGTAATTTGAAAGGGCCTGGAACTTCTTCTCATACGGCTTCTGGAAGGTATGCCCTTTGAAACACTTTATATGAGAACTTGATCTTCTGTTGGAATGCTTGGATGTGTATACCGCAGATATCGGAAGATCTGTTAGAATCTAAGGACACCATATTACTTTCATTCTTAATTTATAGTAGTAATTCTATACAAGCAGACTAACCGTTGACTGACTCATGGTTGGTGGTCTGGGAGTTGCCAGTTGCCTTTCTCTGGCACGGATTATCTAGCTTATTTACGTCTTTGTAAGTTGTAAAAAATGAGTTACTTCTTTCAGGTCACAGTGCACAGTAGGATTCAAATGTTTTTTTTTAAAAAAAGAACAGTAGGATTCACCAAATCTAACACCAAAGTAACAATTTTCTTATATGTATCTGGTTAAAAATATTACCAGTAGCAACTAGAATCTACGGATATTACTACTAGCAACTAGAATCAAAGGATGCCATATACTTCTATTCCAGGGCTTCATATGCTAATCACTGTTAACAATTTAATTATTGCGTCATACTGCCTCTTGTTATGTTCATTGACTGATCATGGTTGTTGGTTTGGGAGCTGCCTTTCTCTGGCACAAATTGTCTAGCTTGTTTACGGCTTGGTAAATTGTAAACAATGAGTTACTATCTTTCAGGTGCAGAACAGTAGGATTCACCAGTCCTAACACTAAAGTACAATTTCTTACATATATATTTATTTGGTTAAAACAATATTACTACTAGCAACTCAAATAATTTGTTACATACAAATAACAATAGGACTGCATTTATTCTGGGCAGTTTTTTTTGTAGAATACTACTCCTTGGATTCTGTTAGTGTTACATATTCATTTATTCACCGTCCCTAAATCACCTTGGATTCTGTTCTGATGTTGCAGAACTGCACCACGGGGTGGATTGGCGCGCAATCTCCAATAGCATACCTCTAACATCAGGCAGGCACGGAATTCGTCAATAGGCTTCATTTCCCATTGTATTTCTTCCCCTGTTCTTATTCATTTTGTGATGAAATAGCACAGATGACCCTGCGATACCTAGATTGGGGAAAAGAGTAGGTTTGCATCTGACACGACTTGCTTTTAATGTAGTGAAGGTAATCCTTCGGTGGGTGAGGTTTAACCTTGCGGCACGCTCTCATTTTGTCGAGGCAGTGCGGCTGTGGTTGTATAGGTTGGACGATCCTGTGCCTTTTCTTCTATATGTAGTTGAGCTAGTGTGTTTGGTTTTGCATGCCCGGGTTTGTGAATATCATTGTATTCTGCTGTGGCTCGTTTCTGATCTGTTTGCTTGCCCTTGGTTGGGCCGGACTTGGTTCTTGGACACCGTTTGTACCTTGTACTACCATCTTGTTCCACGTCGAGCTGAATCGGAATGGAGTGTTTTTTTCATTTGGTGAGACCTTGGTGTCACATATCACGTGCTGTGATCTTTTTTCCTTTCCTGAATGGCGTGGAACTGGCGGTTTCGCGCGTGGATGGCAATCCCAAGTCCCAACAGGAGCCGTTCAAAAAAAAAATAAGTCCCAACAGGAGCCGTCCTGCATGAGCTCCTCTCTCGCTGGAAGATCCGTGCAGAGCCATCTTCAAAATGGCATAGATTTTTCCGTTTCATCATCAAAACTTCAGCAGTCGGATCTTTTTATAACAAAGGAAAATGGACAGATCTGCCCTGTCCTTTATGCCTGGACCCTTCTTCTATAAAAAGGAAAAGGACCATCAGATCTGCCCTGTCCTTTATGCCTGGATCCTTCTTCTAAAAAGGTTTACGTGAGAATGGGTGGTGTCACAAACGGAAATGACAAAATTATATAGATGATTTTTTCACAAGAAAATGTAAATAGTTTCTTCTTGGGGATCGGAAGAACTTAGAATTCAATTAAAGAAACAGAGCTCAGTCCAATTTGTGACCGTGCAGACTCGGCCCAATGAACAATGCCATCTATCCAAGCAGCTGCTGCGACGCCCTGCCGCCGTCGCGCATCCAAACCCCAGGTCCCCACCCCAACTCAACCCCTCAGCCGCCGTGCGCCCCTCGACGCCGGTCGAACCGTCTCCGTCCGTCACGCGTCCCACTTCCTCCCATTGCGCATAAGGCTCCACCCCACTTGGCTGCCGACCCGCCGCTCCATCTGCCGTGGACTGCCAGGCACCACCGCCATTTCGCTTGCCCGTTCTCCACTCCTCACGCTCTGCCCTGTCGTCAAATCCTCTCACCGCGACTGGTAGGTGCTCTACTCCATCTCCATCCCGCTTCAACCCTTCATCGTGATGCTTGAATGAACCAGAGGATTACTGATTAGTTAAATTAAAATTGGTCGAGGAAATATGGAGCTGTCGTTGACAGTATGCGATCTATTATTTCCCTCGTTCCATGCTCCTCCTGCTGCTACTCAAATTATGCTAGTGATAACGCTTCCTTGATTTCTTTATCGAAATATGAGAACACAGTTTGTAAACTATCGTGCACACATGATTCCTTGATATTGTAATTTTTGCATGACCTGATATATGTTTGTTATAATTTATGCAAGTTTTGAACTCGTCGACTTTAAGGTATTATATGAGACCTTTTAAATGTATTATCATACTTATGGTTACTTTATACTTGTAAAACGATTTCTGGAGAATTTTGTAGTTTGTTAATGAACCATTTATTGGATTACACCGTATTTTCTATTGGAGTTTTTGACTAGGCATATCCTCTTTTCAAATTCTTGGTCCACGACGTGGCCCGTTTTGGTTTGTGCGTGCAGACTGGGTGCTGAAGAGGAGAAGCTATAGGCGCTGTCGATGGCGGCCGTGGAATAGCATCCCAAAGCTAGCACCTTTGTTTCCGCTCCTGCGCCATTGCCTGCATTTCCCGCTTAGTTTCCCGATGATCCTCCGCAGCACATTGAGGGCCGTTCGCAGACTCCGGTGGGTTCCTCGGGTTCAGCTCATTGTGGAGCACAGTGAGCCATACCGAGCGGCACATTGGTGTGCAACTGCTACCCTTTATTGGGATGTTCAAGAATCATCAGCTACCTCAATTTGTGGGGTCACACCAATTGGTCATGAGTATCAGTTGCGGCCTTACTCGGCTGCTCCCGCACGCGGTGGGGAGGAGAAACCCTTGGATGAGGATGAGGAGGAGGTGGTGGTCGATAAGGAGCTCAGGCGAATGGAGAGGAGACGGGTTTTCTGGACTGCACAGCAGACTTTCATGGAGTACCTCCATTTCACACGGGGGCTGCCCTTTGACGATGCTGAGCATATAAGCAAGCACTCGCCTGCCTTTGTGAGCAAGCTGCTGGACCAGATGAAGGATGCTATCAAGGACCCTGTGGAGGGGGGTGAGGAGGTGGTGTTCAGGTCGAAGGTGAAGAAGACTGAGGTGAGGGATCAGAGGGCCACTAAGGCGTTGGTGCGGCTGTTCCGGTACCACCCTGTCAACGAGTTCGAGCCGTTCTTCGAGAGCATGGGCCTCAAGCCAGGCGAGCATGATTCCTTTCTACCTCGGGATCTCATGTTTCTTGCCGATGATGAGACATTGCTGGAGAACTACCACTTTCTTTGTAATTATGGGTTTGTGCGTACTAAGATAGGGAGGATATACATGGCTGCTGTGGAGTTCTTTTAGATCTGGTGACAATGTGCTTCCATCTAAGCTAAGTGCTCTTGAGGATCTAGGGTTCAGTAAAACAACTGTGATAAAACTTGTGACCTCTTGCCCTGTCATATTGGCACGTGACCTAAATGCTGAATTCAAGATCATGCAGTGGTCAGATGATTGTGGCATTAAGAGGGACTGGATCGGTCAATTCTTATCTGTACAGAAGTCGTATGATTGGAAAAAGATGGTTGAAATTCCTCAATTTTTCACTGAATTGGGATTTGATAAGGAGGGTATTGGTAAATTGATCAGCCAAAACCCAGATTTCCTGTTGGATGGTTCTCGAAAGGTACTGTTTAGAGTGGTTACCATCATGCTGAAAGCAGGTTCTGAAAAAAAGGATCTATTTAATCTTTTCCTGGACTTCCCAGATGTACCAGCCAGCAATTTCGCGAGGAACATACAGAGTGTTATACTATTGTTAGCTGAGATTTATGTATGTGATGAGGATATTAAGCAGTTTGTAGTAGCAAATGCGTCAATCCTTGGTTCTGCTCGAGTGAAGGCGGCCAACAGCATTCTTACAAATCTCAGTGTGGGAAAGAGGCGTTTGTGGAAGATTATAAAGGAGGATCCACGGCAATTGATGAAATACAAATTTGGGACAAAGCTCAGCCGCCTGCCACCTTGTGACAGGAGTACTGACCAATCATTGAAGGAGAAGGTAAAATTTTTGAAAGGCATAGGATTTGTGGAAGGCTCTGAGGATATGAAGAAGGCACTCAAATCTTTCCGTGGTAAGGGTGATGAACTCCAAGATCGGTTTGACTTTTTGGTTAGGACTGGACTTTCCCCAAAGGATGTAGTGAACATGATCAAGCTAGCTCCACATGTTTTGAATCAGAAGATACATGTCCTTGAGTCCAAGATATCTTTCCTTTTAAATGAGACAGCTTATCCCCTAAGTGCTCTAGTTGCGTTCCCCTCATACTTGTCATTCACTGTAGAGAGAACCAAAGTTAGGTTTTTAATGTACAATTGGATGCAAGAAAGGGGGGTGGTTGCTCCCAATTTTGCGCTAGCCACTTTCCTAGCTTGTTCAGAGAAAGATTTTATTAAGGATTATGTAAGAAAACATGAAATGGGTCCAGAGGTCTTTGAGAAGTTCAAGAGGGAGGTGGCTGAAACCAAAAACATGCATTGTACTTCAGATGATTAGTACGATATTCTTTATTAATTGGTATTTTGAATTAGTTCCCTGAATATTGGCAGTTTTTCCTTTTGTTTTATTTTACTTTTGTCTGTGCCTACAGGTTTGCTTGTTGGTTTGGTGCAGACCAATAGACGCCCTACTTTGTGTAGACCTAACTCTTTCATAAGCTGTCCAATTATCCCATGTCATTTGACAATATCTGTGCTTTTAAAGGCATTTGATGGCACTACTTCTAGCTGTTAACCCTCAAAAATGTTTGCGTGAGGTTCTCAAGGCTTTGAATTAAATAGTTTGTTAAATTGTTTGGCGCTGAGTCTTTTGTCAACATGTTTTCGAGAACAAGGATACTGACATAGGAGATCATAGTTTGGAAAGGTCTGTCAGGAAGGACTTGATCGATAGGGCATTGTTAGCTCAAAAACTTTCAATGAACAGGAAGGATCAGATCTCAATCTACAAAATTGTGCAAATGATCCTTCACGTGTGGATGACTTTCATGTCCAAATTTCTGAGTCTGCCAATGATTACTATCCATTTTTGTGAAATTCTGAGTCAATTTCTGTAATCTATACATTGTCTGTACTGTACTACTTCAAACATGATTAGCTCA
This sequence comes from Setaria italica, assembly GCF_000263155.2. Lineage (NCBI taxonomy): Eukaryota > Viridiplantae > Streptophyta > Magnoliopsida > Poales > Poaceae > Setaria > Setaria italica. The sequence continues at coordinate 37,352,423 of NC_028450.1, forward strand.
TTACGTATCTCTGAACATTGTTTTTTGAATGATGAATGGGGTCTGTTGTTAATTACACAGTACTGCTTTGTTTTGTGAACTAATTTGCTACATGCTTGCCTTTATTGGCAAGACAGTTCAGTGATTATGTGTTCATGATAGATCTCCATTCTACATTAGATATGGTGTCCTTTAAAATGCAGTATACACACTTCAATTTCAAATGCTCTGCTCATATCAGTTTCAGTATATTGTCCTGTTTTCAAAAGAGTAGTTTGATAAACTGATGAACGATCAGGTGAAGGCATTTGCTGCTGAGGCATCATTAGCATTCTGCCCTCAGAAGCTACTTGTGTCCTAGTTTTTTCTAAAAAAAAATTAAAGTGAGTATATAGTGGCCCTTCGTTCCGCAAAGAGTGTCCATTTAGACTCTAAAATTTATCCCACAAAGAGTGTCATTTTACCTCCTAGTAAACCTCACTAATTAAAGCAACACTCACATTAATAAAAAAAGCATATGAAGAAGCGCGTAGAGCCAATCAAATGATCAATTGATGTTATTTCTCTAGTTCCAATATAGGTGCATTTATTTAGGATCCAAAAAACTAAGGCACGATTTTGAATCACGATTACTATTAGTTATTAGGCCAGTCTCAGTGCATGGTTTCGTCGCATCATTACCAAGACTACCATGTCATCTTTTGAATGAAATGAAACTGTCACTCTTAGTGTATAATTTCATTGCACAGTTTCATAGACAACATGCAACGATTAATTTTTGCATAGAGTTATGATCAATTGTGTCATGCGATGAAACTATAACATCCTCAGTGCAAGTTTTATTGGGTTTTATAGGACTAGGTAACTGTGCCAGCTGGATTTCAAGGGGATGAAACTTTCATGTTCTCTCTCATAATTAGGTTGCCAAGTCAGCAAAACTGCTTATGTGACATAGGATTTAATGCCCATACAACTCCACTGAGACTGACGTTGGGGGCAAACTATCTGTTCTTAGGAAAGCAAAGGAAGTTTCAGTCCAGTTTGGATTTGATATGAAATCGATTCAATTTTGCCTGTTCTACAATCTGAAAAACTACAAACTTGAAATATTTTATGACAGTATATGGGAGATGCAGCTTCACCGTCCACCTGCTCATAGGTCGCGGACAAAGTTCCTTTTGATTCAGGTAGGTTTCTGTACAAGTAACTGTCTTGTACACTTTAGCTTGGTTCTTGTTAGGTGTTACCTTTTTTTTATCATTTTAAAGATACATAACTGATTGAAGTAGGCACTAGTAACTATATTATTGAGTTATTTCCTACATTTCTTTTGTCTTCCTATTTTCCTTGTCTTTATGCCAATGAATTCTATGCATATTCTATCTTTTCTAGTGTACTGATGAATGATGATCCGTTCAAGCAAGGCTGTGTTATGCAAGTTCTTCATTTTTGAGTTTTGGTGGAACAGAAATGACACAAACTGGTTTATCAGATTTCCAATAGTTTTCTAAGTTCTTAACAACCTACCAATTGGTGATCCACCATAGCGTTCCGTAACCAAATCTTGAACTACTTATAATTGTTTCTATTTGGTGAAAGTTTCAAACTTTAGAACTTAAATAAACCCAAGTTTTATCATATGTCAGCTTCAGGTGGTCCCTAAAATTTATGAATCCCTCCCACTATGTTCTGGTATCATGTCAAGGCTATCTTGAACTATTTTAGGGATGGCACAGATGATCAATGGACCAGAACGATTGGTTTTACTCCATCAGCTAGCATAGGGCAATCGTCTATTCTGTGTCTGGAGCTGCCACAACTGTGCGATCTCCCAAACATTGGTGACTACTTTTTTTTTCTACAAAGAGTTCAATCTTGACTTTGAATGTCGGAATGGGTATTCATATTCTTGTGGTACTGGCATCGTTCCACTCGTGAAATCCCCAAATAACATAGATGCCCCTTTTGAGATACTCTTCAAAATCAATAATTTGGTTCAGCTTGGGACACTCAGTGGGCCAATGCTTGATGACAACTTTTACCGTCACGTTAGCCCAAAATTTGCACCTATTAATCATATAAAGTGTGCACTTTTAAACATGTTATATTTGAAAAGCACCTTCTTGAATCCAACAGGTTGGTTATCAGCTGAATACTCAAAAATCTGCAAATTGCACTACACACTGCAAAGATCACCTCAGATATCTCCAGATGGTGGATTGGTTTATGTCCACGGGGTGCAAGTTACCCCGGCTAAAGTGTACTTTTATGGCCCAGAGATAAATGTCTCCAATCGTGTTGTAAGGCATTTCTCGCTGACACAGATAGCTTCCTTCGGATTTCTTTCATTGATGAGGACTGTGAGAAGCTGCGTTCAGCTGATTTGTCACTTCGCTCTGCTTCAAGAAATTGTGGTCGGAGAACTGCGCTGTACAATAGAGTTCTTTCAGTCCTTTCCAACGGCATCAGTATTGGTGACAAGCACTTTGAGTTTCTTGCCTTTTCTTCAAGCCAGCTCCGAGATAACTCTGCATGGATGTTTGCTTCTCGTCAGGGATTAACTGCAAGTGACATCAGGAAGCGGATGGGAGACTTCCGGAATATCAGAAATGTGGCAAAGTATGCTGCAAGACGTGGTCAATCTTTTAGGGTGCGTTTGGTTGGGAGACGATGTAGGACGGGACGGTCCTGTCCTACTTTTCTGGGATAGGATGATCCTATTTCTTGTTTGGTTGAGGGACAGGGGCGTCCCTGTTTTTTGTTTGGTTTGAGGGATAAATGTGGGATGGGATGATCCCGTTTTCTGTTTGGATCGAGGGATAGCTGGTTATGATAACCTTCTGCAGAATCATGGTGACATTACCTCCTACCTGTCATACCTTCCTTCTTTCTAAGGATAATCATGGTGACATAATATATAGTCTGAAATATATACAATATATATACACAATATATAGTCTAAAACAGAGACAATTCATTTAACAGAAATATCAGACCAGTGTAGTTATTGCCTTCAGATAACAAAACTACAGGGAGGTCACTGCCATGATGAAACTGAAAACTCTGCAAGTAATATTATCCCCAATAAAGTATCATTTGAAGACGCAGGTAATTGAGAATGCAATAAACAAAAGGAAGCTTGGTAGCAAACCGAACTGTTTACCATCAAATATCATTCATATATATAGATGGCATTTACCACAGTACCATTACATCAAATCCATGCCTTACACAATATAGAAAGTTCAAGGCATACTATATGATAGGCCACAGTTAGCAAAAGAAATATGACTGACAAAAGAGACCGTTACAACTATCAGGTGTAACAAACATGGCCTAGTTAGCAAAAGAAAGCTTTACCACTATCACTAGTTGTATGTTCCAAAAGCACCTACTGTCCAGGGAACCTCTCACTAACAAACATAGCCATCCAATGTAACTGGTGCTGAAATGGCAAGCCATAGAAAGCTTTACCAATGAGAGGATTGGCCACCAGATGCGCATAGTATGTGGATATCTGAAGATCATTAAAGCCTGAAACTGAAAGGCTATTCACTTTGTCAAAGAGATCTTCTGGCAGCTCATTATTAGATTTAGCAACCTGCGTTATAGCCATGGCAAGCTTGTCACCAACTCTGTTGAACGCACCAATCAACCCCTCCTCTGCACTTTCAACAATCTTGGCCCTCTTGTTAGGTCTTGCATTAGATGTTGCCCCTTCCTCAAAAGCACTACTAGGATCCTCTTCTGTACCATTTGCAGCCCCATCTTCAGTATCACCATCTTCTGTACCAAGAGGAGCACTTGAATCCTTTGCAAACTTGCCAGTAGCCATATCCTTCCCAAAGATTGTTTCCATCTCAGCATAGTTCTCAAGAGGCTTGTTTAAATACTCGGCATCAGCCTTGTGATCCTACAATGCAATAGAAATTAGTATGAAAAATATGATAAGAACAAGACCACAAAACAATAGAAACTAGATTACGTGCACATGGCCATTGTAGTGCTCCTCATCAAGGGTGATGATGTAGTTCTCTTCATCGAATCCAGATGCACTCAAGCTCTTGAGTCGTGTTATCTTTGCCCACTTTCTTTGCCATGTCTTCAGATGGTTCTTAATCTGCTCACCATTGAGCGTAGTGTTGAATTTTTCATTGACAGCTCTAGCACATGCATTGAAATAGACCTTTTTGAAGCCCTTTCCTGTTTTAACACCACTGGCAACGACATTGGCAAGATTTTTCAGCATGAAATTGGACATTGGCGCTGTCCAGGCAGCCACACCAGTACCTCTCCCAAGTCCCTCAACATGACCATCCATTGCCTGGCATGTAACAAAAAAAACAGCTAGCATTGGATGTTAAGTTAACAAGATTTCAGCACCAAATACAACAAGGATTGTATGTCATTTAACTGGATTTCAGCAGCAAATAAGTCCTTCCAAATACAATATAGCAACAATAAGTACATACAATTGAAATATAGCAACAATATGTTCATACAACTGAAATATAGCAATAAATATGTCCATACAACACAAACACATCTAGGAAAATACTTGCAAAACTGAAATACATCAACAAACTAGTGGGTACTAACTAATATTGTTCTCTTGATGGTCTGCCCACATCTGATCAGCAATACTTTGCCTGAAATTAACCATCTCGGTATGCTCATGTGCTTGTCCACTGTATGTTGTAGCATGGTTATAACTTGAAAAATTATTGTCTTCTATGAAGAACTCATCAATTCCATCTTGTATAACCCAATTGTGAATGATGCAGCAAGCAACAACAATGTCTACTTGAGTTGGGAAAGGAAAGAAAGGAGTGGCATCATCGAGAATTTTGAATCTTCTCTTTAGACACCCAAATGCACGCTCTACTGTGATACGAAGAGATGAGTGCCTAAGGTTGAATAGCTCCTTCTCATTTTGGACAGGATTATTCCCCCACTCATTCAAGTGATAACGAACACCACGAAAAGGGGGCAAGAATCCTGGTTTTGCTCCATATCCGGCATCAACTAGGTAGAATTTTCCTAAAATGTGATGGAAAGTATATCATATTTCTATTATATTAATGATTCATATGGAGAATCTGATATGGTATTAGTGTATTACCTTGTGGCACTCGAAGTCCATTCTCACGCTCCAAAGCATCTCTTAACACTAGTGCATCATGTGCTGTCCCCTCCCAACCAGCCAATACATAGGTGAACCGGAGATCAAAATCTACGGCAGCCATTACATTTTGAGAGGCATATGACTTCCTACCACGAAAGGCTAACTCCATATCTTTAGGAACAGAGGCTCTTACATGTGTACCATCGATGGCTCCAATACAATCCTTAAAGTAAGGATCCCATCTATGGTTCCCTTGTATTTTAGTAGGAGTTTCCAATGATGGAGGCGTAATTAATTCCCCTCGTAGCTCACCAACAGCACGAAGAACCCTGTTAAAATAACGACTGACTGTTTCTCCGGATCTATCAAAATTAGTCCCAACTACTCTGTTCCTAAGGTTGTGCCCCACGGTATTTAGAAACATTGCCACTTGCTGCTCAACACAACAATGGATGGTATCTTCAAGCAAACCACGATCCCTGAATAGGTTGCAAAACCGAAAGAACTTGGCTCTATTTAGTCTTAGCATGTTCACACAAACTGTATCATCCTTCCAAATTTTGTTGTTTAAGTACTCAAGTCTCATCCTATCCCTTTCATCGATAGGTCCATAAGTAATACCTTCTCTCCTTGCATGTTGCTTACGTTTTCTAGACTCAATAATAACCATGGCCATCATTGACAACAACATATATGCAGCAGCAGTACAAGTAACAACCTTGGTTTGTTGATCCATCTATAACACAAAAGACCAAAGAATTCAGGACTATATACCACCAACTACTACCAGGAGAACCATGTGCAAGCACATCACAAAAATACCTTAAATCCTACTGCACATATGCATGTAAGCAATACCAAAATTATTGCACAAATGTATTCATTCAGAAAATATGGTGGCATAATACCTTGGGGAAAGGAAGTCAAGATCCTGTTGGAGGCCACGAACGGGGAGGGGGACAGCACTAGGGTTCCTTCTTCCTGTGAGAATCTGTGAACCCAGAGGGGGAAATATGGTGAGGATCTGGGAGATCAACTCCATTTAATACACTCATAGTTGTTAGAGCAATCATATATAAAAGAGATTTTGGAAAATATATGCAAACTGTAACATGGTATATGTATAGATTTATAGGATCATGGCAGCAAGCAAACACTGTTATCAGCGATAACAAGGTACACAAATTAATTAAAATTATAGGATCCCCAACAGTAAAATGCATTGGACGCTTTTTGGATCATTGACAGTAAGTGGGACACGTCCCAAATCGGGCAGGGAACCACCACAAATCCACAATGTAATGGTAGTTTTGTGAGAACTTCAATGTGTAGTTTTTTTTTGCTGAAATTTACTTTTGTTCTACCGTCCAAAGCAATCTCGCAATCAGGACTATGCTTTACCATTCAGATATGACACACACATTTAGCACGGATGTAAGTCAGTGAATATGTTTTGCAGACAAAATGCGCAGTCGAGGTGCTAGCGTACAAGGATAGCATGAGTGATTCTGTGCTAGGGGCCAGAGATTTCATTGACCGTGAGACGGTATCGCCGGCATCGATTGTAAATCGGTATTCGTTTGTCTAATGCCCGACCCTCGTGTCGTCCTAACACGTGATTTCAGAAACGTAGGTGTTCTTACTCATGAATACAGCCTGAATTATGAAATGTAATGCCTAAACTCACTGAAGAAAAATGCCTAAACTAGAGTTGTTAGAGCAATCTTACCACTATCACCAGGAACGGCGCCGGATCGGGCAGCAGGCGCTGCGGCTGGCGCGGTAGGCGGCGGCGGCGGCGGCGGCGGACGGCAGCAGGCGCGGTAGGCGGCGGCGGCAGCCGGCCCCGGGCGCGGTAGGCGGCGGCGGCAGCCGGTTAGGGCGCGGCGCGGAAGGCGGCGGCCATGGCCGGCCCCGGATCTACGCAGCGGAAGGCGGCGGGCTCGTAAGGCGGCACCGGCGGCCCGCCCCGGGCTCCTCGGCGGCCGCGGAAGGCGGCGGCGGCGGCGGAAGGCCCCCGGGCTCCTCGGCGGCCACGGAAGGCGGCGGCGGCGGCGGCCGGCCCCGGGCGCTGCGGCGGGCGCGGAAGGCGGTGGCGGCGGCCGGCCCCGGGTGCGGCGGCGGCGGCCGGGGAAGGCGGCGGCGGCGGCCGGTTGAGCTGCTGCTTGTTTTTCGCCCAGGGGAACAGAGCAACGGGAAGAGCACACGGAAGAAGAAGCGGAGCGGTGCGCGGTGGCTTTGGGCGGCACGCGCGCCTCACGTGACGAGCGAAGCGGAACTGGGACGCCCCCGTCCGCTCGTTTTTCCCGGACGGGGGCGTCCCGGATCTTTGGGGTATATTCCTCATATGGGACGTCCCTATCCCCTATGACTCGGAACCAAACACTGGACCATCCATGGACCGTCCCATCCCATCCCGTCCCGTCCTTGAAACCAAACGCATCCTTAGTTCCTCAACAGAAACCTTAAAAGTACACAAGTATGAGGTGGAAGAAATTCCAGATATAGCAAATGGCACGAAGTACATATTCTCTGATGGAGTTGGAAAGATTCAGCTGATTTTGTAATGGAAATGGCTATGAAGTGCAAAATGAAATGCTTTGCTCCATCTGTTTTTCAAATAAGGTATGCTGGTTACAAAGGTGTTGTTGCCGTTGACCCAAGATCAAACCGGAAGCTTTCTTTGAGGAAAAGCATGTTAAAGTTCCAGTCTGAAAACATTACGCTTGATGTCCTTGCATACAGCAAGTACCAGCCGTGTTTCCTGAATCAACAGTTGATTACTCTTCTTTCGACACTCGGAGTTGGTGATAGTGTCTTTGAATCAAAGCAAGAGGAAGCCGTGAGGCAGTTGAACAGAATGCTAACTGAGCCACAGGCTGCTATTGAAGCAATTAAACTTATACCCATGGGAGAAGTAACCAATATGGTTAAAGAATTGTTGCTGTGTGGCTACCAGCCTGATCACGAACCATATCTTTCCATGCTGCTACAAACTTTTAGAGCATCCAAGCTGCTAGAACTGAAAACAAAGTCAAGGATATTCATCCCACAAGGATGGACAATGATGGGATGCTTGGATGAAACCCGCACACTGAAGTACGGCCATGTATTCATTCAAGCTTCTTACTGTGCAGATGACCGTCACAAATTCGTTGTAACAGGAATGGTAGTCGTTGCAAAAAATCCTTGTCTCCACCCCAGTGACATACGAGTTCTCCATGCTGTCGATGTTCTTGATCTGCACCACATGTTTGACTGTGTTGTCTTTCCACAGCAGGGACCAAGGCAAGTAATTCATGAATATACTGTCATGTTTTCTAGTAATTTTCAACAAGCTCTTTTTCTTGGGACATGTTAATTCTTGGTTTCATATGTTTTTACCAATAGAAATCTTCTGAATGAAACTGCAAGCCAAGTTAAAATTTTATATTGCCTAACCTTTTTATAGTTAGTTTGTGGGTATTACTTATGGATATTTTGTTGTCCATTTTTGTCTAGCTTGCATTGTCAGTATCAAATTCTGGTATTCATGGATGCAGGCCACACCCTAATGAGTGTTCAGGGAGTGACCTTGATGGGGACATATATTTTGTTTCTTGGGATCAAACTCTTATTCCAAGTCGTCTGGTGGAGCCTATGGACTACACTCAACAACCAGCAGAGACATTAGATCATGATGTTACAATCAAGGTAGTTTCTAATTTGAAACCATTCATCTTCCATGCCGTTGTTGCTAACAGTTGATCTATTTGCATCGATGCTATCAATAAGTTGTGTGTTGGTCTTTAAGTTGCTTTCTCATTGGCCTTGTTTTCATTCTTCTGAACAATAAATGATTTAGTTGTATTTCTCGGAGTTTAACATTGTGTGTTCGTGGTGCACTTATATTCAAATTAAATTGATAGAATCATCTTCAACTTTTGAATATATCTCAGACCATGCTTTGAAATGATCAATCTTATTATATTGTGCAGGAAATACAGAAGTATATCACAAACTACATAGTTAATGAAAGTCTAGGAATTATTGCTAATGCACATGTGGTCTTTGCAGATAAGGAACATCTGAAGGCTGAAAGTCTGCCATGTATTGAACTGGCCAAGCTGTTCTCTATAGCTGTTGATTTCCCAAAGACAGGTGTGCCAGTTCAGATTCCACATGAGCTACATGTCAGGGAGTATCCTGATTTCATGGAGAAGCCCAACAAAGCCACCTATGGGCCTGTTTGGTTCTTCTTGCTTATCATAAGCAGTTAAAAGTTGCTTATTTGGAGTTGCTTATTTTTAGTCCAGCTGTTTGGATACCCTTGCTTATGAGCATTGAATGAGGTGGATATTGTCATGTTTCCTCCTAATCATTGAGAGAGAGAGGGAGGGCAACCAGGCTTTCAATGAGGGCAAGAGGTGTAAAGTGCACCTTTTAGCCTCCATAAGCAACCCTTATGGGCTAAAAATAAGCAGCCCCATAAGCAATCTCATAAGCAAGGGTGTTTGGTATCTTTGGGCTAAAAGTTGCTTATTTTTAGTTGCTTATTTTTAGTTGCTTATGCATAAGTAACTCAAACCAAACACCCTCACGTAAAGTTCGAAGGGTGTAATCAGGAAGCTCTACAGGGAAATAAAGAAGCACACACCTCACGTAAAGTACTTCACGATGGATGTGGCAAGACGGTCTTCTGATTCCGATTTGATTGTTGATGGCTATGAAGATTACATTACCGAGGCTATAGAATTCAAGCAAGAGTATGATTTTAAGCTGGGTTATCTTATGGACCACTATGGCATAAAAAGTGAAGCTGAGATAATGAGTGGATGTATTCTAAAGATGGCAAGAAACTTCACCAAGAGTTGTGATGCTGATGCAATCAGAATGGCGGTGAGATCTTTGAGGAAAGAAGCCATGTCATGGTTCAGCGAGATGGCCATGGACGAGAATGGTGTTGGTCAAGACGACTTAGATGCCAAGGCCTCTGCTTGGTATCATGTTACTTATCATCCAGAGTACTGGGGCTGCTACAATGAAGGATATGTCCGAGACCGGCCACATCTTATTAGCTTTCCGTGGTGTGTATATGACAGACTTGTAAATATCAAGCAGAGGAGAAATTTGAAAAGGAAGATGGTCCTGAAATGAAGTACCAACTGAACAAAATGAAGCAGAACGTGAATGCAGTCAAGGAGATGAAATTGGAACAGGACAATCTCCTGGAACAGATGGATGAGACCTTGGGACTGTTCAGTATTGCCAACAGATCTGCTCTTGTAGATGTCCTTCAATAGTTACTGATGCACATTTTAATTATGGTGCATGAATGATCTGATCGATGAATACAAGCAAACTTCTATGTGCTTCATGCATGTAGCTTGATTTGCATTGGAACATCATTATCCCGTGCTTATTACTGAACGGTTTAATATGCTGATCTTTTGGTTAGTATTCCCTCTGTTTTTTAAATATATGACATTTAAGAAAAGTAATAGTAGTACGTTAAAAACGGAGGGAGTCAAAAAACATGTTTCTTACGGAAGCTTTTAATGCTGGATTTATATTACATGGTCATTTAGCGTTCCAGATCCTCATTTCATATTGTACTTGTTCTCCGGTTCTTATTCATTCTGCGATGAAAATAGCACAAATGACCCTGACATGCCTTAGATTGGGGAAAAGTAGGTTTTGCATCTGACACGACTTGCTTCGTAGTCTAGGTAATCCTTCGCTGTTGCCTGTAGTTGTATAGCTAGGTTGGACGATCTGTGCCTTTCAGTCTTGATCAGGTGCATGATTAGGTCTTGAAAACGTCAAGTAGAGTGCACTCTAGGCTGCGAGCTGCTGTTAATCTCACCGAATTGAACTTGTGCTTCTGTTCATGTTTCGGAGGCGGTCAGTTTTGGATGAAATGTTTTAGGTTCTTTGGGGTACCGACCAATTGCTTGTTCCCTGTTGCATTCCTGTTTGACGATATATTGGTATTTGGTTCGATCACATGTCCTTTAAGCGGATGAGGTCCGCATGATTTGATCTTGAAAACGACTCAATCACACTGTCGCCTGCAAGCTTAGATTATGTAATAATCTGTCTTCTTCAAGACTTCATCCTGTTTCTTGGCGACAAATCCTTGCCGATCGTACAGCTTAGCTTGAGTGTATTATAGCGTGTAGGACACGGACGGGGAGCAGGAGGCATCTTCGTCAATTGCATTTCTTTGTCCTGGCCTCTGTGGACCAAATTTTCGTCCTCTTTCCCTGGCTTTCCACGATGGTTTCATGTCCTTTTCTTTGCTTTGTTTCCAGTATACAACAGTGCATGAAGCGAATCGGCCACGGTTGCTTCGCCTGCAAGGCCCTATCACTATTTAGTCAAGTCAAGTCAATGCTCTAGCCAGTGAGTGGAAGCAGGAATCTTGAGAATCACAGGGATGCTTCGTCACGAGCCAAAGGGCACCGTGCCAAGCTACTCGTACTAGCATGTCACTTTCGCTAACATGGGGCTCTGGGCGTTAAAAACTGCTGCTTTTTGTGGCCCTTCGTCCTTGCTCTACGCAGAGGTTTTGGCTTTGGATCAGGGGCTGCTACCCGTTGCCTTTTCGTTGTCGATCTTGCATTGGTGGAAACAAGGTAAGTATAACATGGCCATCATGTCCTCGACCGTCTTCGGTTGCAAATGGGCGATGAAAGCTTGCTTCTAGTGGACTGCATTCTTCCTCTTGTTTTCCCCTTTGGAATAAGATGCAACTACTTGCCAAGAATTTGTTAGGCTTGTTACTAAGAATATCTTTCCAAGCATTTCTAAAAAAAGAGAATATTTTCCCGGGGATCAGGGAAATGCACACAAATTTTGGGGCACAAGTAATGGCACAACTAATGAAATCCTTATTGGCACTATTGACTAGCTCTTGATTGGATACCACAAAGTTCTTCTATTTAGGGATAAACTCCATAAGAGAGACGGAGAGAGTATTTGTTATAACGATTATGGTCCATCCTTCCTAGACCAAACTTAGGTGGAAACATATGAAAATTCAAACATGAATATTTCTAGGTATTGGTAAAGAAAAGATAATCCACACATGATATGCCAAAGTTTAAGATCAACCTGGTCGTCTATGTAAAGTGAAAAGATAAATGCTTAGAGAAACACAATCTCCTATATATTAACTCTTTAACGATTTTTAGAAATATCGTAGCTTGCCTTTTACATATTTGTTTCTCATGGATATGCGGCCCCTGTCATTTCAGCCTATCCAATTCCTTCTCTTTGTGACATGACTATATATCATTTTTGGCAATAAAGTTTCCATGATCGTTAAAGCAACCATGTAGGATTTTAATGAAACCACCTCAGTTGAGTTGCTGGCATGCAAAATTTTAAAAATCACCTCAACAACATGCAAAATATTTGCTGATCCAAAAGCTAGGATTTTACTAGGTTTTATGGGACAATTTTTGAATCTTAAGATTGTATCCATTTTAAAAAAAACATGAATGACCCTTGAGGTCCGATATTTTAAAAATCACCTCAACAACATGCAAAATATTTGCTGATCCAAAAGCTAGGATTTTACTAGGTTTTATGGGACAATTTTTGAATCTTAAGATTGTATCCATTTTAAAAATAACATGAATGACCCTTGAGGTCCGAGACATGACATTTCACATTATTAGGCTTCCAATCCCTCGTTAAAGGATCATGGTACCAAGCCCTTTCACAAGCCAATTCAATTCTTAATTATTTTAGCCATAAATATATAAAAAAATTAGCCCGATTCTTTTTACCCCATCCTTAAGTTCGGGTCTCCACCCCTCTCATCCGGCTCTGGGTCTTTGGATTATTGAGTTATTGAGTTAAAATTTAATCCATGTCACATCGAATCTTCGAAGGTTAATTAGAAAGACTAAATATGAGTTAATTATAAAGCTAATTACACAGATGGAGGCTAATTTGCGAGACGAATCTATTAAATCTAATTAATTTATGATTAGCACATGTTTACTGTAGCATCACATTGTCAAATCATGGACTAATTAGACTTAATAGGTTCGTCTCGCGAATTAGCCTCCGTCTGGGGTAATTGTTTTTTAATTAATCTATGTTTAATACTACTAATTAGTATCTAAACTTCGATGTGATAATTAGTCTCCATCGGTACAATTGATTTTGTAATTAATCTATATTTACATTCTTGTCCCGGAACCAAACGGGGCCTGCCGTGTCACGGAAAAAAATCGACGGCGCTGCGCCCTCCGACTCTATCCAATTCATCCCAGAAACCATCGGGCCCACCATCCCGTCACCGTTTAAAATGTTACGTGCACATTGACCGACTCTAACACAAGTCTCCTCGCGCAGCCCGCCGCAATCACCATTGTTGTTGGCGACAGAAACCATCGCGCTCTCATCGGCGAGCAGCCGCAACAGAAGGTGCGATCTCTTGCGCTATCTGACTATCTCCCCCACTTCCCGTCCCCGGCAGCCTCCGCCTCGCCGGCGGGCGCGCGGGGTCGCGGAATCTCGCCGTGCGTGCGATAGCTGTCTTCAGTGCTCCCTGGGTGCTGCAAATTTTAGGTTGCCCCTTTTTGTATCGGTGGATTTGTTGCGGAGTTGCATGCCTTTTCGGTCCTTCTAGGTGGCGTGAGAGGGTGATCTGGTGCTAATGCTTGTTTTTTCCGTGGAGATTTAGTCGGGGGAGGAAGGGTTTTGGGTGGTTTAAGCGGAGGTATCTCAGTTGGAGTTGCTAATAATGACGTGATGACCTTTCGTGTTTTTCCTTTTTTTTTAAAAAAATATTTTTCTCATTTTATTTTTGAGGAGGATTAAATGTGGGGAGTGCAGCAGTGGAGACGTTGGGGTGTACGCACGTGTGTCTGATGATGATCAACGAACGTGTGTCTGTTTGTTGTTGCTTACTGAAGGAGCGACCTTTCAGTGTTTGGTTCTCTCGCCACGTTTCTGCTACTGCATTGCCGTGATTTAAGTTCCTGAGGGGGAAATGGGATGCTTTATTTTTGTAAGATATAATTATGTCTCATATCGAATCAGACAATGAATTATCCAAATACGTAGATTCCCGGTATCATCATATTCCAGTAAAGTCGTGATGGTTGAGTGTTTCTGTTCTTTCATATGTCCTTGTTTGCTTCTTTAATTTAGAATCTGTCTGGAGTAAGAGACAAGTAAAATATGTGTTTCCTGAAGATTAGGCCTGGCTTATATATCCAGAGCTATGTGTCCTTCCTAATGACTAATTGATTTTATCACAACTTGTGTTGTTGTAGTTGAGATATGCACCATGGGAAGGACTATTCAGGTGTCAGGATTTGCTCTAACTGACAGTGCCGAGTATGTCAAGGATTTTTTGGAGCGAATTGCCGGCGCTGGAACCGTCTATGCTCTCAAGCTCAGGCATCCGAGGAACATCACTGCAACCTCAAAGGCGTTTGCTATAGTTCAGTTCCAGACACAGGAATGTGCTTCCTTGGTAGAAAATGCGGCCCAAAGAAATGCTCTTCGGAGCAGATGCATTTATCTGAAAGCCAGACCTGCAGATCGTGACATTGTTCCAAGACCAAGAATTGCAATGTTTTCTCTGGATGCTGCTGCTCTGCATTTGGGTTGCTTGGTTAAGGAAAACATTCTATATACCCTTTTTAGTGTGAGGAATATTTCGGTTCAATTTGGATTTGATATGAAAAAGATTTACTTTTACCTCTCCTACAATCTTATTAAATATAAGCTTGAACTTTCTTATGAGAGTATATGGGAGATGCAGCTTCATCGCCCCCCTGCTTATTTGTCACAGACAAAGTTCCTTTTGTTTCAGGTTTGTTTCCTGTACAATACACCTTTCTTGGAGATTTTCACTGCATTTTTTTTAGGTTCTACCTTCTTAATCCTCTGAAAGATACATAACTAAGTGATGCAAGCATAACTGACTACAAGAATGAGTTATTCTTATGTCTTTCTTATCTTATACATCTTCATATTTTCTTTGTATAAGTCTATAAATTGTGAACCTTTTCATTTAGGCAAACTTTTCCTTTTTATGGCTATATCTTTTTAGCATACTAGGCAATCCAGTCACATAAGTTTTTTTTATCCTCTGAAAGATACAGAAATAATTGATGCAAGCATTACTGACTACAAGAATGGGTTATTTCTTACTAATGTCTTTCTTGTCTTTTCTTTTTTTTTCGATCTTCTTTGTATTTTGTCTATGGTGCACCTTTTTCATTTCGGCAACCTTTTCTTTTTATGGCTCTGTCCTTTCTAGTATACTGGGAAATCCAGTCACATAAGATTATGTTAAATGACTTTAGCATACTTTTTAGTTTAGTGAAATGGAAATGACATGTTGGCTATAAATAATTTCCAATATGACATGAGTTTAGCATATTTCTAATTTCTAACATTATACCCATCCAATCAGTGATCCACCACAGTAGTCAGTTATCAATTTTCAGCTACTTAGAAATGCTGCTATTTGGTGAAAGTTTTGAGCTTTAGAGTTCAGATAAACTCAAAACTTTGTAATGTTTCAGGTTCAGGCAGCTCCTAAAATTTATGAATTGCTCCCACGCCGTTCAGGTCTTATGTATGAGGATCCTTTCTTCAACTGGTTTAGGGACGACACAGATGAACAGTGGACAAGGACTATTGATTTTACTCCATCAGCTAGCATCGGGCAATCATCTATTCTCTGTCTGGAGGTGCCACAACAGTGTGAGCTCCCAAACATTGCTGACTACTTTGTTTACTATAAAGAGCACAATCTTGACTTTGAATGTCAGAAAGGGTATTCATATTCCTGTGGTAACAGCTTTGTTCCAATTGTGAAATCTCCTGATTACATAGAGGTCCCTTATGAGATACTCTTCAAAATCAATCATTTGGTTCAGAATGGGACACTCAGTGGGCCAACATTGGATGACAACTTCTTCTGTCTGGTTAGCCCAAAACATGTACCTATTGATCATATAAAGCGTGCACTTTTAAAGATGTCATATTTGAAAAGCACCTGCTTGAATCCAACAAATTGGTTAGCTCTGCAATACTCAAAAATTCGGAAATCGCGCTATGCACTGCAAAGGTCATCTGGTATATCTCTGGATGATGGATTGGTTTATGTCCACAGGGTGCAAGTTACCCCTGCTAAAGTGTATTTTTATGGACCTGAAATAAATGTCTCCAATCGTGTTGTACGGCATTTCTCTGCTGATTTAGATAACTTCCTTCGGATTTCATTTGTTGATGAGGACTGTGAGAAGCTCCGTTCAGTTGATTTGTCACCTCGTTCTGCTTCTGGAAATGATGCCAGGAGAACTGCTCTGTATAATAGAGTTCTGTCAGTCCTTTCAAATGGCATCAGTATTGGTGGCAAGCACTTTGAGTTTCTTGCCTTTTCCTCAAGCCAACTCCGAGATAACTCTGCATGGATGTTTGCTTCTCGGCCGGGATTGACTGCAAGTGACATCAGGAAGTGGATGGGGGACTTTCGCAATATCAGAAATGTGGCGAAGTATGCTGCAAGGCTTGGTCAATCTTTTAGTTCCTCAACAGAAACTTTAAAGGTACCCAGGTATGAGGTGGAAGAAATTCCTGATATAACTGATATAACAGATGGCACGGAATACATATTCTCTGATGGAATTGGAAAGATCTCAGCTAACTTTGCATTGGAGGTGGCTATGAAGTGCAAATTGAAACGCTTTGCTCCTTCAGTTTTTCAGATAAGGTATGGCGGTTACAAAGGTGTTGTCGCTATTGATCCAGCATCAAATCGTAAGCTTTCTTTGAGAAAAAGTATGTCAAAGTTCCAGTCCGAAAATATCACCCTGGATGTCCTTGCATACAGCAAGTACCAACCATGCTTCTTGAATCGACAGTTGATCACTCTTCTCTCAACACTCGGAGTTAGTGGTACTGTCTTTGAACTAAAGCAGGAGGAAGCTGTGAGGCAGTTAAACAGAATGGTAACTGAACCGCAGGCTGCTAGTGAAGCAATTGAACTTATGCCCATGGGAGAAGTAACTAATGTAGTTAAAGAATTGTTGTCATGTGGCTACCAGCCTGATCATGAACCATATCTTTCCATGCTGCTACAAACTTTTAGAGCATCCAAGCTGCTAGAATTGAAAACAAAGTCAAGGATATTCATCCCACAAGGACGGGCAATGATGGGATGCTTGGATGAAACCCGCACACTGAAGTATGGCCAGGTATTCATTCAAGCTTCTTACTGTGCAGATGACCATCGCAAATTCGTTGTAACAGGAAAAGTAGTTGTTGCCAAAAATCCTTGCCTCCACCCCGGTGACATACGGGTTCTCCATGCTGTCGATGTTCCGTACCTGCACCACATGTTTGACTGTGTTGTCTTTCCACAACAGGGACCAAGGCATGTATTTTAACAATATAATGTCATGTTTACTAGTAATTTTCAACAAGCTCTTTTCTTAAGAAAAATTAATCCTTGGTTTCATATGTTTGTACCAATAGAAATCTTTTGAATGGCACTGCACGTCAAGTTAAAGTTTTAGATTGCGTAACCTTTTTATTAGTTAAGTTTGGGTATTACTGATGGCTATGATGTTGTCCATTTTTGTCTTATGTGGATGCTAATCCTTGCATTGTGACAATTCTTCTCTAAACCACTTTCAAATTCTGGTATTCATGGATGCAGACCGCACCCTAATGAGTGTTCAGGGAGTGATCTTGATGGGGACATATATTTTGTTTCTTGGGATCAAACTCTTATTCCAAGTCGTATGGTGGAGCCTATGGACTATACTCCAGCACCAGCAGACATATTAGACCATGATGTTACAATCGAGGTAGTTTCTAATTTAAAACCATTCATCTTTCACGCAGTTGTTGCAACACTTGATCTATTTGCATTAATGCTATCATTAAGTTGTGTGTTGGTCTTTGAGTTGCTTTTTCTCATTGGCGTTTTTCTCCTGAACAATAAAGTATTTAGTTGTATTTCTCGGAGTTAAACATTGTGTGCTCGTGGTGCTGTTATATTCAAATTAAATAGATAGAATCATCATCCACTTGTGAACATATCTCATACCATGCTTTGAAATGATCGATCTTATTATATTGTGCAGGAAATACAGGAGTATTTCACAAACTACATAGTTAATGAGAGTCTGGGGATTATTGCCAACGCGCATGTGGTCTTTGCAGATAAGGAACGTCTTAAGGCTGAAAGTTTACCGTGCATTAAACTGGCCAAGCTCTTCTCTGTAGCTGTTGATTTCCCAAAGACTGGAGTGCCGGCTCTGATTCCACCTGAGCTACATGTTAAGGAGTATCCTGATTTTATGGAAAAGCTCGACAAAGTCACCTACAAATCAAGTGGTGTGATTGGGAGGCTATACAGGGAAATAAAGAAGCACACTCCTCACATAAAGCACTTTACAAGGGATGTAGCAAGGCAGTCTTATGACACTGATTTGATTGTTGATGGCTACGAGGATTACATTTCCGAGGCTGTAGAGTTTAAGGAAGAGTATGATTTCAAGTTGGGCAATCTTATGGACCACTATGGCATAAAAAGTGAAGCTGAGATAATTAGCGGATGTATTCTTAAGATGGCAAAGAATTTCACCAAGAGTAGTGATGCTGATGCAATTAGAATGGCTGTGAGATCTTTGAGGAAGGAAGCTAGGTCATGGTTCAACGAGATGAGCACGGGCGAGGATGGAATTGGTCAAGATGCCATAGAGGCCAAGGCCTCAGCTTGGTATCACGTTACTTATCACCCACAGTACTGGGGCAGCTACAATGAAGGTTATGACCGGCCACATCTTATCAGCTTTCCATGGTGTGTATATGACAGGCTTTTATGCATCAAGCAGAGAAGAAATTTCCTCAGAAAGATGGAGCCTGATTTGACGTCCCTCCTTAATAATATGAATCAGAACTTGAGATTCCATTGAGCACTGCCAGCAGGTTTGCTCTTGTACATATCCTCATCATTTGCAATCAGCATGTTGATTGTGGTGCATGAATGGTCTGATGGATCAAGGCAGGCAAACCGCTACGAGCTGATATCTGGTGTATATGCGACTTGGAACTTTTGTGTGCCGTCATTTCACTTTATGCTTGTAGCTTGACTTGCATTGGAACCTTGATTCATTTTTCGCCTTATTCTGAAGTTTGTAAAGTTTCTACCTTCGCTTAGTACGACTAACTACAGATATGTTGCTTATGAATGTTTTTAATGTTGGTGCTTCCGTCATCGGGTCAAATAACGCTTTCTGGTTCTGCAACAGTTTTTGGTTGCCAGTCATGCCATGCATTCTGTTCAGTTAACTGTATGGAACTTCCCTTAACAAAAATAAAATGATACATCTCGTTTGCAATGTTAATTTGCTACCTTGCAGCAACATTCACAGCACTCTTACAAGAACCAAAAACATGAAAGAATGGTTGAAAAAACAAAAAGGGCAAACAAGCCTGTTCGGCTGGATTTATAAGCCGATTGAAAAGCTGAAACAGCTAATTTGTTGTGAGAGAAAAACACTATTCGGTGGCTGATAAGCCGGCTGAATAAGCTGAAACTATTCAGCCGAAACGAACAGGTAAAGATGTGTTCTTACAGCGGTTGGTTTTGAGGTTCAGAAAAAAACTGTACAATCTCTGGATGATGAACATCTTGTCAGTAAGCTAAACTTGACGTGCAGCGAGATCCTCCCGTGTCCCGTTGTCGACGTCGAGCCTTGCGCCGGTGACCAGCCAGTACCCAGGGCTGTCCTGCGGCCCCATGGTCACTTGCGAGGTGTCCGCGAGCCTCAGCATCTTCTGCGCGGCCACCGGCACGGGCGGCCAGCCGGCGAGCACGCCGGAGTCGATGTTGACGGGGCTGCTGCCTGTCCTGTGAACTGCCACTGCGCCGCCGCTGGAAGACCCCGCGGAGGAAACGGCAGAATGGAGGCTCGACTTCCCGGACAGCCTCGCCGCGCCGCGCGCCCACCTGGACTTCCCGGACAGCCTCGCTGTCGCCGGAGGGGAAGGGGGAGTCCCGAGGGAGGAGCACGGAGGATCTCGCAGGCACAAGAGGGACTAATTTGAAAATACCAATTTAGGGGGTATATGAAAATATTTGGATCCCGATTATTGGTAGGGGGTTTTCTGTAAAATAGTGGATCAAATTAAGGGGGTTTGTGTAAAGTTTGTCCAAAAACAGTGAAACCAATTTAATTAGTTGTATTTTATTTTCCTTTATGCATTAAAAATTCTTAAACCCTAAGGAAAAAATAATAATTTTTTAAGTATTTATTAATGCCTTGACGAAGGTATTTAAATAAATACTTAATCTTTATAAAAATAAATAAAATTCTGAATAATGTTTTATTATTCACAAATAATTATTAATCCATTGAATTTAAGTTTTTTTAGATTAGAAATTAATTATAATACTTTTCTTGGTAGTTAAAGGAAATTAAAATTGTGGGTTAATCTTTATGGGTAGATTAGTGCTGGCTTGTAGCTTTATCATGAAAATGAGTTGTATAGTCTTCTGTTTCAACAAGTTTTGCATCTCTGACTTTGGCATGCATCTTATCATAGTAACAGAAGCCTCGGAAGTGGATTTCTCGAAAATCTCTGAAGAGCCTCAGGAATTTGAAGGGGTTATTGAATTGATCCCTTGTATGGAAGGATCTTCCGAGGATACTAACTTTTTTGTGAATCAAGGCAAGCCCCGGTGCATCTAAGCCTATCTAGTTTCAGAAATTATTATTCATGAAATTATTATTCATGAGTCCAAGTATTGGTTATTTTCTTATGTATGCATTAAGTTTAGGAGTTGATTGCAACATGCTCTTGTGTATAATCTAACAAGACATCTTTGCCACCTGTAATCATCCTATGCTTAGC
This sequence comes from Setaria italica, assembly GCF_000263155.2. Classification (NCBI taxonomy): domain Eukaryota; kingdom Viridiplantae; phylum Streptophyta; class Magnoliopsida; order Poales; family Poaceae; genus Setaria; species Setaria italica. Next base: position 37,373,412 of record NC_028450.1, read on the forward strand.
AATGCTTAGATACCTTTTAAGTAACTTTTGTTACTCAACCTTTAAGGTAAATTTTGGTCATACATGTTAATCAAGGAAAATAGCTTGAAATTTTGGAAAGGTGGACAGAAGCTAGAGATGGTAGTTCTGTCAACTAAGTTAATTTGGTTAAGGCCCGTCGTTGTCTTAACCTTTGATCAAGTGATATTATCTGATTGCTTACTATCTCTGGGGACCAGCAAAGCTCGATAGGTTAGTTGGCTCGTTGATTGGAAATATTTCGTACCCGTGCTTGACGTGTTGGAGAGTGGCAGGGGCGTAGCCTGAAACTCACATGGAGATCAGGCTAGACGTGGGGTCCCATGTGGGGGGTGCGTCCCTGGGTTCGGGTAGTTATATTTTCCATCTTTGGGTATGGCTAATCGAAAGGTTGTTATGCACAACCTGATCCGTTGTGCATAGCTGATGATGAGGTATCTCCCGCAGGATGTAAATCGGTCCGGATCGCTGCAATGCTCAGTTATGAATGCACTTGATCATCGCTTAAGCATCGTAGAGTAATCAAGTTGAATAAATATTTTCCTAAAATTAATATACTATATGACTTAGTTCCATCTGGTTGCTCAAAAATGTTTTATTCACCTAGACTAGTTAGGTAACAACTAAACTGGAATAAAATGATAAAATTAAGGTTCCACTAAGCTTTCCGCAAATTTGTGAGTCAGCCAGTACACCATAAAGCTTTCATACAATATTTTTAATCTATATATTAGTCAGGTCAGTCTTGTTGAGTACCCTCGTACTCAGGGGTTCCCTTGTTCTTGTTTCCAGAAGCATAGCAGGGGACAACCAAAGAAGAAGTCCCGAAGAACTAGGGTATTTATGGGTCTCATAATACCTAGAATAAAACTTAGTTGTATAATTACTTGCCATTGGACTGGTTTCATGTTCAAAACTCCTAGCAATGATCTAACTTGCACTGTCAAGTTTATTTCAATCTACGGTTTGTAATAATTCGTACCTCCTGTATGTCTGTAAAAATGTAATATTTGTTGATGCTTGCCCATCGTGGAAGCAATCCTAAGGTATGGCTATGAAACACGTCGTGGATGTTTCGAGGCATCCTAGGGACACTCGACGGACTACCGGGCTTACACTATTTTAAGTGTGTTTTGTATAATTATTGTTCCAACAACGATTAGACGCACTTAAGCCAATTTAAGTCGGACGGTTCCGCCACAGTTTCATACCTGATGGGTGAGGTTATGGGCATTAGTTCTTGCCCACAGGTGAGGGTACGGGCATGAATTCTCGCCTGCGGGCAAGACGCGGGTAAGAAACCTTACTGGTGGGTATATGTCAGGTTACTCGAAACCGAAGTAGTACGTAAATTACCACTCATCAAAGTCCAATTATATAGATATGGTCAAGCTCACCAAGAAATTCTAGCCTTTATATTGTAGTGTTTATACATGACTAGTGAGATGCTCAGATAAGATACCCTACTATATTTATTTGGCTTGTGTGTGGCTACTAGACAATATTTAATCCTTATATTGTAGTGCTTATTTGGCTTGTGCGAGTGAGACTTATGCGTGTTTATATCATTTTGTGGATGGATTGATCACCGGTTGTGAACTTTGAATTGTGTTTATTGCTTATATGGTATTGTGGTTGTCAAATTATTGTTGTGCTCGTTGATATGAATTTGTTGACATGTCTTTATTATGCCGCTTGACAGGCGCCGATACCCGCCGGGTACCCTGTGGGCACGGGCGCGGCCATAGAATTTTACCCGAAACGCTTCGCTTGTACGGGTAAAATTCATCTTGTCGGGCATGCTTTTGGATGGGCAAATGCCTTACCCGCACCTTGCCCAACCCGTTGCCACCCCTAATTCCAACTATGTTTAGCTGCCAGTCATCCATGCATTCCGTTCATAGATATTACAAGGGTTGCACTTTACTGTATGGAATTTCCCTTAACAAAAATAAAATGGTACATCTCGTTTTTTTGAAAAGTAGGTACATCTCGTTTGCAATGTTAATTTGCTACCTTGCAGCAGCATCCACAGTACTCTTACCAGAACCAAAACATGAAAGAATGGTTGAAAAACAAAAAGGGCAAACAAGATGTGTGTTCTTACAGCGGTTAGTTTTGAGCTTCAGGAAAAAAAAACTGTACAATCTCTGGATGAATGAACATCTTGTCAGGAAGCCGGGGCAAGCAGGGAAAACTTGACGTGCAGCGAGATCCTCCCATTGTCGACGTCGAGCCTTGCGCCGGTGACCAGCCAGTACCCAGGGCTGTCCTGCGGCCCCATGGTCACCTGCGAGGTGTCCACGAGCCTCAGCATCTTCTGCGCGGCCACCGGCACAGGCGGCCCGCCGGCGAGCATGCCGGAGTCGATGTTGACGGCCTCTGGTTTACTCGGCTGCTGCCTGTCCTTCTGCGAACCGCCACTGCCGCCGCCGGAAGACCCCACGGGGGACACAGCCGAGAGGAGGCTCGACTTGCCGGACAGCCTCGTCGCGCCGCGCGCCCACCTGGACTGCACGACGGCACAGCCGGGGAGCTCGGCGTAGAGGAGGCCAAGGTGCAGTACGTCGGTGGAGTCGTGCGCCGCGACGTGGAGTCGCGCGCCCGTCACGACCCAGGCCGCGCGCCGGTCGCGGTCGCCGGCGCCGGCGCCCCGCCACCCGGGGTCGTACTTGACCGGCGCCGTGCACACGCGCGCGAACATCCGCCACTGGACCGGCTCGTAGAAGCGGTCGTCGGAGGCCGCCTCCGACCCTCGCCATGCCGGCGGCTTGTCGTGGCGCGCGGCGGCGATGAACGCCGGCGTGGTGGACAGGTGCTGCAGGTGGATGGCCAACCTGATGCACGAGCACGAACACGCTATAAGCAAGTCGGAAATCGAGGCCGTAACAACTGCGCAGGTATGCAACCGCTAGCAAGGTCGGACAGGGGCGACGGTGGCGAGAGACGGGGTACGCGGGGGGCGCGGAAGAGGAGATTCGGTGGCGATGGGAGGAAGAGGAGATACGCAAGACGAACGAGATCCCATTCACGCGGCGACGCGGCGCCCCTCGCCGTCGCCGGAGGGGAAGGGGGGAGCCAACATGGAGGAGCACGGGGGTCGCAGGTACAAAAGGACTATTTTGAAAATTATTAGGGGGTTTAATGAAAAATATTGGATCGCGATTATTAAATCGCGATCCAATTTAGAGGGTTATATGCAAATATTTGGATCGCGATTATTGATCGCGATCCAAATTAGGGAGGTTTATGTAAAATTTTGGATGCGATTCAATTTAGGGGGGTTTGCGTAAATTTTCTTAACAGTCCGGAGCAAGCTTAATGGCGACTTCGGGCGGCGCCGCCGCCGGGAATCCGGCGTCGGCGGCGCCGAAACCACCCCAGCTCCCCACTTCGACGATGGGGGACCACCAGATCTACTAGTCCCCCGCCTTTTCCCCCGTCGCTCCGCCACCGTTCCCTCGCCGCGGCGGGCAGCTGGCACCCGCTCTTGCTCAGGCCGTGCTCACCCCTACGCCGGCGGCGACCAACCACCGGCAGGCGGCATCGATTCCTCTGCTCCCACTACGGAAAAGCCTGAATGAGAGGGAGACGACGACGGATGGATCTCCAGATTGTTTTTCCTCTTGTTTTTTTAACAAAATTATTCAGTTATCCATCAAGAACAAACGAACTCGTATTTCCAGTGATCAGGGAACATGTCTTACCGGTTGTGTTTCTTGCCCTCCAGGTGCAGTCGCATCCCAGTGACCGGCAATTTAGGAACAATCACCTGCATTTTGTTCAGTGATCATGTCATCTTTCAAAGAAACGAGCGATCATCTCACTGGTTTAAAAGCCTGCAAATTCTATACTGAATCTGCTAGCATTGGGTACAGAATCCTCACCTGGCTTGAGCTGACATAGAGCTTGGAACCCAGCGGGCTGAAATGCAAGGCCGGGCTGGAGCCCTGCCGGTTGGAGCACGGGCCGAGGGGCAGCTCGCCGAGCACCGGAGCCCACATCTTGTGATGCTGGAAATCCAGGAAGTACTCGAGGTCAGCGACATGAGGTTTATCTGTAAGTAACAATCACTTTCGGCTGTCATTTTGCTTGTTACTATGCGCCGCTGATGATAAACTACTAGTTACTGATGGCCACCTGTGCGAGCCAAATGTGTATGGCAGATGGCAATGGTGTTCTTACATCTGAGATAGAGGTTGATGGCGTGCGAGAGGTAGCCGGCGCCGGCGACGCCCTTGATGAGGGAGGTGATGGGCACGGCCTTGACGCTGATCAAGTCGGGCATCGCCGGCACGGTGAGGAGCCACTCCGAGTGGCTGCCCACCGTCGTGTTCCCACCCCTCTTGGAGTAGATCACCGTCACGCCCTGAAGAAGAACCAGCTCAAAACCTCAGCGAAATACTCTCTGCCTACTTTGGTCACAAGATCGTAACAACTGTTACCTCTTTGGAAGATACCAGCGTGGTGATCCCTGCTTGAAGCCGCTGCTGTGCTACCTGGGCATCGAACACGTTGAAGGCCTCCGGCATCTGGCACCATTTCAGTGTTTCACCGTGAGAATTCTACTGCAGTCATTTTGAAATTACTACACTGCAGTCTACAACAGTAACTAACACTGTTAACTAAGTAGTAATTTGGACCTTGAGCTTGTCTTTGGACTTGCCGCGCAGGGGAGGCATGGCGCAGGCCCCGGTGAAGAGCTGGTCGCCGAGCCTGTCGAGATGCTCCTTGATCTCCGACGGCGACAGAGCCGACGACTCGTGCTGCTTCACGTACACCACGTCCTGCCCGCCCATGCTCAGCCCCACGACCACATGCGTCCCGTACTTCTCGATGAACCTGCACAATCATACGCCCACCGGATCGGATCAAGTCAGCCAGATAAGTGTCAGTGTCAGCGTCAGTTCAGAGTCTGAGAGCTACGCGTCTGGTCTCCATGGTTCAGCTCGTCAATGCCGAACCTGTCGGCATGTTCGATGGGAGTTCAGACTTGTTCAGATTCAACAATGACGGACAAACAAATTCGAGGAAAAAAAAAGGGAGATCTATCATCTATGTGTGTGTACAGGTCAGAACACGGTGCATCATATTCAATCAGCTGAAGAGCTAGATGTCTGGATTCTAAAGCAATCGGAGGCGATGAACCGCGTTGTTTAGTTTAGAGCTAAAAAGAATACCCTGTCCCCGTTTGTTGCAGCGGATCTTGGACGTTGGACATCTGAACTGCTTGGTGCTTGGTTCTTCAGACCTGGAACGAGTCCAAGTCTTGCAATAACTGCCTTCGTTAGCTTTTGCAGTTGAACGTAGCGTGATACGGAGGTTTCGGAAAGGTGATCGAAATTCGAAAACACTTGTTTGGTGAAGCCAAGGAAGTCTACGTCGTCGTTCCGCAGGCATCTAGCCCTTTCAAGCTCTCTGTCCATGTCACAACTGTTCTGTCCTTGGGCGTACTTGCATGGTGACACCAACGTTTCAGGACGTAGAGCCGCCGCCGCCGCCCATGCGTTGTGAACAGGATCCTTGGTCGGGAATCTCCGGAAGCACAAGTCTCGGCTCAGCAGTTTTAACCTGTTCTCGGTGTGAACTTACTGTTTTGTAGTGATGCTGCGTTCTTGATCGACTGTCAGAATCACGGCCGACTAAACCATCAATCGGCAGTTTAGTCATTGCCACTCGTAACCGCTACGAGCTCGACACACTCGAAACCATTCGCCTCAACTTGCTGGCAGTACTGATGAATAAGCGACTTCCATTCCCTCCTTTTCATGATATTTTGGTAGAAATGGTAGAAGTTTTTTTTTTATGCAGTAGCAGTGCTACTTTCTGAGGACTAAAAGGGAAAAACAGGCCATAAAAAATTACTGTGCCGCAACGCAATGCGGTTAATTTTGCGTACGAACCTTGCGATGGCGGCGGGGTCCCAGGCGGCCGGGACGTCCCGGAGGACGTGGTCGGCGAGCGCGAGTGGGCGGCGGTCGAGGCGGAGGTCGAAGAGGGAGATGAAGTAGCCGTCCATGGCGAGGCATTTGGTGGCGGGGGCGTCCTGCGCCCAAGCGCCGCTGTCCAGGTCGAAGCACGCGTTGAAGAGCCCCGACGGGATCTTCCCCTCCACCGAGCTCCGCTGGTTGAACAGCTCCGACATCTGCAACATTCTTCTCTGTGAACTCCGTGAACATTTTTTTAAAAAAAAATTATATCATCTGTGATCATAGTTTAACGACGTGTACTCTTGCAGGAACCAGCAGGATGCAGAGGAAGATGAACTGCATGATCTCTACGGCTTCCCTTGGGTCAAAGTCAAACGAGGGATCGTCCAATTCGACGTGCAATAGTTTATACACGGATGATTCCTAACTTACACGGAATTTGATTCGATCACAACATGGAATGTGCATAGTTTACTATCAGGACCACCTAGGCTAATCGATATTTTTCTCCCTCTTTCTTGGTTGCTAATATTCCACTCAACTGCAGCATTCCTGACGGTTGACATGGACAGTAGTGCACCACAATTGGGTATAGATTGCTGGAGAGACGTTGATGATTGCTTCTGTTGGTGGGATCACGTAGATTTGCTCAAAGTCCACTCAATATATTTAAGGGGAAAAAATCTCTCTACCAACACTAAATGTTTTTAGCTGAAATTGAAGTTTTATTTCTCCAATTTAGTGAATTAATATGGCATCTGAATTCCCTAATAAGAATTAGCTCACATCCTATTAGTTTATACATCTTGTATTGGAGAGGGAAAGAAAAGTTTCTATATCTTTAATGGAAGAAATGAGATTCAGGCTGAGGACTGAAGATATCCTGAGACAAAAACAATGCAATCTAAAACATAGTTTCAGAGTTGCTAGCTTCTAATTGAACAGCACACTCCTTTTGATTATATTCAAACACTCAACTTATAAAAAAGAAACAGCTCAAGTTTACTTCTTTTTAAAAAAAGTTTTTCCTACAATTTATACAGACAACAACTTTAAGCAAAAAAGCTCAAATGGAACAAATGATCTGATGATGTCAAGCTTTCATGCACGGTATTATTGGTACGCATTGCTAACCTTGCTGAACTCGAGCACGCCGGACTTGAGCCGGACGCGGTCTCCCTTGCCGCACTTGACGTCGGCGGGCGCGCCGGCGACCGTCCCGACACCCGGCACGGCGAGCGGCGCCGTCTCGACGCCGCCCCGCTCGACCAGGCACCCGCCGGCGTCCTTGCAGTACTTGAGACTCATGTCGCACGTCATGTCGAAGCCCCCGCCGAGGCACCTCACCGCCTTCTCGGCCGCCGCCGCCACGGCCATCGCGCGACTTGCCTGCTCCTCGCCTGATCTCTGGCCTGGTCTACGATTCTATGCCGCCACCGCTGCCTGCAGCCATGTCCTGCTGGTAGGCTGCTACTGGTTGACTATATATGCCATTGCTTGTGCCTTGTGGCAACAAGTAGTGGCATGCCTTGGGAACTCTAGCGACATGTTGCTGTTACATACCGTGAGGATGTCAAGGACTTTGTGTTCTTGGTGTCAAACCAATCAAACAGGGATCTCTCTCTTCTTTTTTTTCTGCCTTTTTTTTTTTGTTTTTGAAACGAGGTTGCTGGTTCTTGTGGTGTGAATCATGAGTCATGAGTGAGTAGGGGTTGTTGCTATATATGGGCAGAAGAAATGGGTATGGAGAGGACAGAGGAGACATGAGTGGCAATGCTAGTGGGAACCGAAGTTCCTTTGGTGGGCTTACCGAAAGGTTGAAGTTTGACTGACGGCATGGTGTTTCTCTGTTTTGAGTTTTAAGTTTTAGCCCTTGTTAGCGGCACTTAGAATTAGAAACCAACAAGCTTGGGTTTCTAGGCCGAGTATGAATTGGAAATTTGTAGAAAAGATCAGACTGCTGGCCCCATTTCCGTTTATGCAGACACATGTCTTAGCTCTAAAACCTGAACATGAAGTGAACTTGACTTCTCTGATAGACTGAATCGTCCTGTCCAACAGATCAACACCGTGTCGCTCGCAATTGGAGCATGTTCGTCGGTTACGCAACGAGCGCTGCAGCGAACAGGATGAGTATATGGTGAAGACTTGAAGTTGGACCTGACTTGAAGCTGAGGCCAGCATGTCCTCACACATCACTCAGGTCCGATAAGGAGACCCCGTACTGGACTTCAAGTCTACCAGGTCAAGTCCAGATATTCCTCAGCCCAGTGTTGCGAGTTCATGTTCACATGAAAAATACATCGCACAACGTTACCTGTTGTCACGGTTCACCAATCACCAGACGCTGAAAACGACATGCAAACTTATCATGACTTGTTCTATAGACTGAAGGTCCAAGGTTCTGATGATTACATGCTTTGGGTATGGCATTCTGGTGTGCTAAATTTATTTAACATGATGAAGCAAATGTTTTCCCAGTCTTTCGTCGTCAGGATGAAGCAAATGTTTTACATTCTTTCCTCGAACATGATGAACGCGGTTTAGTCACAAGTTGAAGTATGATGGGTGGGATGGGGGATTGCAGAGATGCATCAGTTGGATACCATGCTTTCGGTCTCCTTGACAAACCCATCGCCTGTCCAGTCCTTGTCTGATTGAAGGCCCTTCTTGATGGCCTTCCTCTGCTTAATCGCTTCCTGTTGCCGGTGAACCAAATCTGTGTGTGTCGTGAAGTACGGGAGCGAGGCCCTGAGATGACGAGAAGACCGGTTTTAGTTTATGTGATTCAACAAAAACAGAAAAGCAGAAAATATCAGCATGTTTATCTTAAACTTGAAAAGGGGCAGCCCAGGTATTCTCTATAAGTGGTGTGCATATCTGGCACTGAACTAATGATGCTTCTGAGAAACTTCCTAGTGATAACAGACAACAGAGTAAAACGAGGTCAAATTGTCAAGGAATCAATCATCACATTGGTACGCAAGACTTTGTTCCACTTCCACATCATTCACACAGAGTAGGGCCAGGCGTGCAAAGCAGGGCACAAGGAATGTTTCTATAGGGGACATACTTAAATTAGGACTTGATCGTTACCAATTCCTCGTTTAATGATTATGTTCAACCCATTTACACCGCATCATTTTCTCTTTCTGGAAAGGGGCAATCTTTTCTAAGACTTGAGGGACGTCTTCGATAAAAACTCGCCTTCCACTTAGTAAAAACATGTGGCCGCAAAAGATTAGAAAGGAAGCAAAAGACATGTAGCCAATAGTCCTGAGCATTTATTTTTACTACTGAGGGCCCTGAGCTCTCATGTTGACGATTTACTGACAAAGTTTAATTGCCATGCTTTAGTAATGAAATGGTCCTTGGAAGATTGGGGCAAAGAGTTGAAATTTGATAGGTAGAGGTAACACAGGACGTACAACATAAAGTAATTCCTCCGGTTGGCTCTAAACACAATAATCATGATATGGGGAGTAGTTGCATACCCGCGAAACTCTTCAATCGATGAAAAGTTGTGCTCTCGCATGAAATCCTGCAACTCTGCGCAAAGCTTCTTCACAAGGGGATAACCATGCATCATTACACCAGTACATACCTGTGAGTTAGGTCATTCATGGTTAGACAATTTCCAAGATATGCAAAGTGATAACTAGAAAGTGATGTTTGTTAAATAAACAATACAACTCAGCACCAACTATTGTGACAGAAGAAGCCATGAGTATGCACAGTAAAAGGCCTAGCAATATTGCTCCTCAGATTAGTAAGCAAATACGCTGTTAATCATTTTAAAGTTCACCTGTACAGTATCTGCACCAAGAAGAATAAACTCAGCAGCATCATTGCCAGTCTCAACTCCACCAATGGCAGAGAGAGACTGTCCATCAGCAAATTCTTCTTTCACCATCCTTGCTATCTGCATGACCTTAGCCAATGCTATAGGGTGCACAGCTCTTGCAGAATAACCCCCAGGTGTAGAATACCTGCAAAACACGATGATGTTTCAACTTTGTAACAAATAAATGAGCATGTTAAATAACTCGGGGAATCGAATCTAACCCTTCCACACAAGGTTCCGGGCGCAACGTTTTGAGATTAATCCCCATCACACTCATAATTGTGTTAATGGCAGAAACTCCTTCACATCCAGACTTAAGAGCTATTCTTGCAGGCTGCAAAATGTTAAGTCAAGATGGGAAAATGAATTCTAATACCAAGAAAAAGAATAAAAAACTGACTCAGCAATCTAATGTACAAAATAGCAGTTCTACAGTTCAGTAAAGTACTACGGTACCATTGAGAAATCAGTAACTCTATTGATGTGAAATTTGTATTCCATAACTAATATGATGTCAGGGCCTCATGCCTTTGTGTGATGTCCAAAAGTATGATAAGACTTTTTTTAGGGAGATAAGTTAGCTGCTACGTATGTGGTTTCATTTACAGAAATGGCCAGAACTCACATCTTGATTTAATCCAAAAGTCATAAAGATGTAATGGAAAAGGTAATACAGATAAAGCACATTACTTATTTTCTAATCAGACTTATTCTGGTTTTCTGGAGGATCAGCAAGATTTAAATCAGAGAATCATACTTAAATAGTGGAAAACAAGCTGAGGACGTGAAAACAAGTTAGGGAATAAATAATAATGTAGGAATTCATTGGTTGTTGACGCAGGTCAACAGAGAGAGGATAGTGTGACTATTTAGTACTGCATAGATGCATACCGACATATATTAAACTAACCTGTGTAATATCAGTAATGTTAGGAGTCATCTTTGCCCAAACAGGCACGGTGGCTTTCTCATTTATCCAGCCACAAACTTCCTCTAGCAAATCACAGTCTTGTCCCACAGCAGCACCCATTTTCCTCTCTGGCATGCCATGCGGACATGAGAAATTAATCTCAAGAGCATCCTAACAAAAACAAATATCAGTCGCATTCCATTATGATCAAGTATGCAGATGCACCAAAATAAACAAGTGAAAAAAGGTACCACTCCAGACTCTTCAACACGTTCAATAAGCTCATGCCATGCAGCTTTGTTGTACTCCTCCATAATTGAGCCAATGAGTATCCTGTCAGGATACTCTTTCTTCAACTGCTTGAACTCATTCAGCATGGTCTCCAGAGGCCTGTCACTGATGAGTTCAATGTTCTGCCATCCAATAATGCGCCCCATGGCAGCCCCATTTGGTTCTGCCCGAAGTTTTGCATAGCGAGGAGTTACGTTGATAACTTTTTCAGCATCCAAAGACACCTAAAAGACATGACGAAACAGCAATGCTTAGCCAGTGTTAAGGGATCAAAGAACAGATTGGTGGTGAAGTGATGACTACACAGGTGTAATGCAGAGTGGGACCATCAAAGCTAAAGTCATGAACTCATGATTGAGAAGGTCCAAACCAAAGCAGAACTGGCCCAGCAGAGTGAAAGTTTCTTTCTTATATTTACTAGTAACTAGGGAGGATACAGGGTTGATCAGAAAAACTGGTTATCCAACTCAAAATGCAGGTCAACAAATTATTGGAACAATGTGGTTTGTCACATTTCGCAGAAATGGCTTATTCTTAGAAAAAAAGCTTGGCCATTAGGAGTTTAGGAAAAGTGATCTACATTAGCAGTTCAGTGAGGTCAAAATGTATATGCTGCAGGCAATTCCCTGGTCATACCCTAATAGCAGCTTCTCTGCATTGTTCCATTTTTATCAACTGATATCAATTGTCGCTTGGGCACCCACCATAGGATTTGTCCCCAGAAGAAACTTATGCGATCAGCACATCCACAGTTCCATGGTTAGATTTCGATTTCGCTCAAGCAGCCACGCAGCCCACTACCCCCACCTGTTCGACACTAACCTAAGAGAGAGCACTAATTCATAGTTCTCAGCAACCTTTTTTTAGAATTGGTCCCCGCTGTACGTTCCCACCCGAATCGAAATCATACGGCCAGACGGCAATGGCGTCAACTCCTTACGTGATCGGAGGAATCGAGCACTGAATTTCTCAACTACGGCCCACAGATCGTACTCAAGTGCACCGTAACGACGACGGATTCAGACCAAATAAGGGTGCCAACATTGTGACGCAACCACACAGCGCAAGTGCGCGACACCAGTGCCACCGCGCGCGGAGGGGGTGGAGAGGGAGAGCGAGACTCACGGTCTTGGCGATGACGCCGCCCCAGCCCTCGTCGAAGGCGCGCTTCATGACGGTGTAGTTGGTGCCCGGCGGCCCCGACCCGATCACGAACGGGTTGGGCATCTGCAGCCCGTTCACGCGCACCGAGAGGTCCGGCTCCCCGGCGCCGGACGCGGACGCCGCGGCGCGGACGACGGACGTCGTCGCGCGCTGCCGCCCAGCCGGCAGCCGGCGCGTCTGCAGCGGCGAGGCGGCGACCGCCGGCGAGGCGCGAAGCGTCATCAGCGACTCCATGGTGCGGTGGCTTTGGTTTTTTCTGCGAGGTGTTTCCTTTGTTTCGATAAGAATCTGTGGGAGTATCACGGGTGAGGGAGAAAGGCAAGGCAACACCTTTTTATAAATACGGGAGCTTTGTTAGATGTACACGTTAATTACCATTTCAGTTATCTAAACGAGTGATCGTGGGATAAGCAAAAAGCGGAAAAGGTGGGGTGTGGATTGTGATCATGAGTTATCATGACTCAGCTCACAGGGTCGTCGTGTTCTGATCAGATGTTGTTCAGTTACTGGAGCACCGTAACTATTCGTGTCCTGATCATGCTTACGTCTCGTGCTTGCTCCTCCTGTCATCATGCACAAGAGAGTCCTAGACAAAGACAATGCAAGATGATTATTAAAGATACAGCTGCTAAGCTGCTTCTTCTCTTTTAGCTGATACTACGATACGGAATTACGTATCCACGTTTTCTAACAAACCTTTTTTTCAGATACACGCCTCTGACTTGACTTGTGAGAGTTCTCTCAGTTCTGTAGCATGAGGAGGACAATCACGATAGCGACGACGTAATCAAGGGGATGTTTGGATACCATGCGCTAAGCTTTAGCTGTGTCACATCGGATGTTCGGATGCTAATTACGAGGATTAAATATGAGCTAATTATAAAACTAATTGTAGAGCTTCTAGGCTAATTCGCGAGATGAATCTATTAAAGCTAATTAATCCATCATTAGCAAATAATTACTGTAGCACCACATTGTCAAATCATAAACTAATTAGATTTAATAGATTTGTCTTATGCAATTAGTTTTATAATTAGTCTATATTTAATACTTCTAGTTAGTATCAAACATCCCCCGAAATAGCATCGAGCATTGCCGTAGTTGCTCGATTGGTCCATTTTATGGATCCTTTGCTTTTAGCAAACAGACCCTTAAAAAGCTAGCTTGATTTGACAAGCAAGAACTTCTGATGCCGTGTGGACGACTGACGACGTTAACAGCAACAAAGATTCTCGAACCACCACTGGTGCGGCTGATTAGAATATTTGGGCCGTGACTTGTGATCACGTCCAAACGGGTGGGTGATAGAGGCCGGTGGCATCGTTGTCCTGCGCTGGCGCCGCTGCGAACAACGTCGTCTCGAGCGGAAACCTCCATCTGTCGCTTGCTCCCTGCAGGATCTGTGCCACGCATTCCATGCAGCAGGAGACCCCCACAACTGCTCAAGATAAACTGAGCAGCCCGAGCCTACATGCAAAACGAGCTCGTTCAGTTCTCTTGTATGAATTTGCAGATGCAGAAGCATGACGTGCTTCTCATCCTCCCAACCCAAGGTGGCATGCAAAACGAGGTCGACATGAGTCACATGGCAGCTGCTTGATCGTCGGTGGAGGAGGATAGGATCGGAAACGAACGACAAACTTATTCCATACCATGACAGCTGGAATGGAAGCCAAACCCGGCTCATGATCCAATCACGATGCGAGTACCAGACTACCAGTATAATAATTGGCGTGTGCAAATCCATAAGAGTCGTGAGGGACAGGCAAACGCAACCAAAACTGGATACGTAGCATTCACCCAATGATCCACAAACCCAGAAAAAGCACACGTTCCTGGAAACATCCACCTCGAGACAGAGGCGTATGATAATCTACCAACCTGTTCAGTGCCAAGCGTATCTGGGGCACCTTTTCACATCACAACAGCCCAGGACAAGGGCTCCTTAGCTGGACGGCTCCATAATTCCTTGCGGCTTCTCGGCAGTTCAATCACCCTATCACATGTGCTGATGTGTAGCTAATGTTCTACAAATTGCCAACTCAATCAGTTGTATTGTCCAGATCAAAATCCCAGAACATATAGACCGGGGTACCCAGAGTCAGTGGAGCAGGTCAATAATGCTTCAGTCCCGCTTGACGACCTTCGAAATGTATGCTCTGCCAACGTGCACGGCGCAGTAGGAAGCGGTAGTGACACTGAGCCCGGCAAGGAGGATAAGCCAATCGTATGTTGAATCTTGCACTGCGTAGACCCTGAGGCCAATTGTGTTCCAGTAGCTTTCGGTCCACACAGGATCCACGACGCCCATTGGATCTGACGAGTTTGCTGGAAGTACGTGCCATGCATTGTCCTCAAACTTCACCCGTGTCGAATACGCAGGAACATACCTGGGAAGTGATGTGTTGCAATAATCAGTAGGTATCCAGGGTGAGAAAGGGAGAATGTTAAGGAATCGGCCTTTTGCTAAATCACAAGGATTATAAGTGAATCATTTATAAGTTTTTTTAAAAAAGAAGAATCATTTATAAGTAGGGTGATAACATAAAAAAGTACTAAAGCCAGAGTTCTTCTGGGTCCTATAAATTGTTTCTTCAGCAGCAGCTGGATATAGTAAAAATAACGCAAAATTAGCAGCATAACTAGTAAACCCAGAAGGTACCTGGTTGTAGATACAACACATCTACCTCCACCCTCCACCTCTGCCCTTATGCATACTTCACCTTCATCACCACACTTTCCAGTACAAGAGCTTTTATTGCCCACTGAAGTAGAAGTTCTGTCTGCCAAGAAGTTCCATACAAACCGAGAGGTGTCATCTGCATATGAAGGAAACTGTGTGCCGGAAGGGTCATCCAGAAAAACACCAACATAGTGACTTGGGCAGGAACTGCTGCTTGGAGAAATGAAGCTTTTCACGAGGTCACAAGAAAAACCAGGATTGCAACTAAGTAGACATCCAACAAGTTCTTTGACCAATGAAACATTCACTTTTATAGTGTTCAGTGTCATGAGATCGACAACTGAGTCAGCACTAGCAAGAATATACAGCGACCTGGCAGCTAAAGCAGCAGCTGCTGCTATTGATGAAGAATTGATGTTTGCTGCCAAAAAGGGAAACGTCACAAGTTAGCAGATGAGTTTTCACAAGAAATGTTGTCACATTTATGCATTTTCAGCTTACCAGGGTTATCCAAATGGCTATGATAGAATCTATTGGAAAAGTGGGAATCAAAGTCCTCCAACACAACTCCAGAGGTTGACATATTCTGCATTCATTAATTAATAACAGATCATGAGCAGAAATCTTCAAATAAAAACATATTGGGAAAAAATGTTATGAATGTTCAAGAGAAAAAAAAATGTCCCTCAAACAGATATTTGGATGGTGAACAGCTACCTTTCTTATGAACGACATTAATGAGGATGGTGGAACCCCAGGATTTGATGAAGCTGCTTGCTTTACTTTAACATTATCAGAACCAAGTGATTTGCTGGCACTTTGCAGTGCATCTAATATTTTCTTTGAAGCTGATGAATTCTGTACAAGCAGAGAAAAAATATAAATAGGAAGGAATGGTGTCTATGAATTAATCACTAAATTTGCAATTTTAGTCACAAATACATCCATGGCCATTCATATTAGGGCCCCCTGTGTGATTTATGCCTTTACTCAAGAAAGGAACAGCATTTACTCTGGTAGATCTCATCACATAAGTATCTTCATGCATAACATAATGATACATGGTTGCCTATAAATTTGAAGAAAAGAAAAACTGCTTCTCTTCTGAATTGAACAATCAAAAGGATTGCAGCCAGAATTAATTGTACATAGAAGTATGTTCATACATGATATAATGATACATGCTGTCCTATAAATTTGAAAAAAATGCTTTTCTTCTGAATTGAACAGTCAAAAGGATTGCAGCCAGAATTAACTACATAGGATGTCCCATAGACACTTATCAGAAAGGTTCAGTATATGCATAGAGTCTCTGCAATGTCCATAACAACTAGCACAGAACAAATACAATCGCCAAGGTCAAGGCTGGTCAGCTTTTGTGTAAAGAAAATGGTGCGGTTGTTTAACATATAACCATACTAGCACTAAGCCATCACGAAAGGTATATTGAACGAAATAATCTAATTGCACCATGTGGTGAATGGTAATCAGTCAGTTCAGTTCATATAGTGTACTTCCGAAAATCCTTACCCCTGCAGCATGTGCATAAAATGATGGATACTCCTCAATCACAGCCTGGCCAACAGAACCAATCTCCAGTACCTAAATCATATCCAAAGAGAGAGCTCAGATAATTACACAAGTGAGTACTAGGAATGGTATTAAAACAGATATGTATATCGCTTGAGATTCGAAGCTGCAAATAAATTTCCGAAATGAATATTCATTACAATTAGGAGCACATAAACTCTGCAGAAAGCCAATATCATAACACAAGACCAAAAAAAAAAGTGCTGCAAACAACACCTTTATATGTTTGAAAATTATAAATAATAGTAGGCTGCCATTGCCAAAATTAACTTGTCTGGCTGGCACTCACCTGGTCAATCATTAAACTGTTAATTCCATTCACAGAATGAGCACCTTCATCTAACTCATGTAAGAATCTCCGGCTACCAAGATAACCCCAGGCTTCACCATTAAAAACAGCGAACACAAGCTATATGAGAAAAGGGGAAAATGTCAGGAAGAAGATGTTGCTTCAGGATCCAATCACAACAAAACCTCAATGAGTGAGATACAAAGAACCACAATAGATCTTACATTCCGTGCATAAGCTAAGGTATAAAGAAATTAACAAAGGTACCAGTAGCTAGAAGCTCACGATGAGGATAAAAAAAAGGTAAACATGTGGACAAGATCTGCTGGTTACCTGCTCTAAGTAAGAGAGGAAAAATATCCATCGTAATAACATGGAAGCAACTAGCATACACAATTCCAGTGGTCATGTCATACCTGTTTCTTAAGGTTGCTTAGATCAGGAATGTGAGAAAGAGCATCGACAGCAGTGAGCAAGGCAATCAATCCCTGTAAATAACTGAAAAATTATTTTTTATGCAAACAGGTAATATGAATCAACATCAACATCAAAGCCTTTCAGTCCCAAGCAATTTGGGGTAGGCTACCCAACAGGAACCACTTAACAAACAGGTAATATGAATAAGACAATAAAAAATGAGTACCAACTTACAGATATGGGAGAATCTGAACCAATGCTACGGTCCCGAAAAAACGATGCAGAGTCTTGCGATGTGATAGCCAATATTATTGGTTTCTGATGCTCTGCAGATCCATTTTTAATTGGCGGTAATGAAGCCCATACACTGCCCTTCAAATACAAGGATTTAAACAATGATATAAATCAAAACTAAATATAAAGATATCATACTCAACAGGTACAGGTAGCAACTTCTGACAGGCAGACTTTACTGTATAGTGTATATTTATTATGCAAGCATAAGAGCAGTGTTGCAACATAGCTATGAAAGAAAAATCACACACCTGTGTCCTCCTAAGGGCAAGCATGAATGCTCTTTGAGGCAGGATGCTGAATCATGTGTTTGAGCTTTAGTTGTCTGAAGTTCATGTCAATTATAAGAAGAGAATCAGAATCCCATGTGATCAAAGGTCATGCTTCTGTTGTCAATAAGACATAATAATGTAAGACAGGAAGGACTATTAAAAAAAATTCAAACCTGCATAATGAGGTCGAATTCTGCAACATTTGCTTTATATCCATTGTCAGTCTTCTCATTTTTTTCAGAAACCTTTTATTGACAGTCACCAACTCACCATCAATATATAACACAGTGCTAGAGATTGGACAAACAAGACTTTGGACATAAAAAAAGTATATTACAAAGCAGCAAGAAAACTACCTCTCGCAGAGTCTGAGTGCTCTCCTCTGAGAGTAGAAATACAGGAAAGTCATATCTGTTCCACATAATACCTGATCCCTACAATATATAGAGTAACTAAGACATATTCAACGCATGATGTAACTTTTACTTTGCAGGGAAGCAGCATGTTTGACTCTTGATACCATTGTGATCAACCCTGTTACTTACAGCAGGATTCCAATCATGGCTGCGATTTGAGTAGGGTGCAAAAGCATCTTGTGGAAATTTTCTATCCGGTGACAACTCTATATAGCCACAGCATATTCTTAGGATGAGGCAAAATATGAAAATAACACATAAGAAATTCGAGAGATGCTAATACTGACCTTGCAAGTTATTATTGGCACCATTTGACTCGATCAGTACACCAGACACTTTCTGGTGAAATTCTGGATTATTGGATACCCTGGATAATAGCACCCAGACATTATCATCTATTAACACCTCAAAGGCAATATGACTTTAAATGAAAACCACAAAAAATTGTAAATAAGCTTGATTGCCTTTGTTTTCTAGCAAGGCAAAAAGACAAAAACTTTGACACCCAATGTTTCACAAGCACATACAACCTAAAAGCACGCAGATCATACAAACTTAGAAAAATGCAAATAATTAGAATTGTGACCGCACTTACCTCAGAAAGAAATCTGACATCTGGTCTAAGGGAAGAAGAACAGTGGATGGTTGAACCAAATGATCGCTGCCTTTTTTGAATCTTACAATAGGTGCAATGATCTTTTCGCTTCCAGGATCTGACAGCACAAAAGTCATTCCGATAATGACATGAGGGGGTCAGCTTTAGCGATGACAGAAGATGCCGGATGCCTCTATTTAAGCATAAATCATAAGTGTAAACTGGAGAGTGGAGACTCACTAGAACAGCCAATTTCACCAGAAAGATTCAGCAGCCTCACACAAGGGAAGCTTTCAATGTTTCGGTACATTGCCTTCACAAGGTCTGGAACTGACTCCAACGTGGCACCATCTCCTATAAAATGAAATGGCCATAGCAACCTCCAGTTATAGTCGAACAGACGAGTGGAGAAATATAAAAAGAGCTATAGAGCAGCCATATATCCCATATGCCCCAAACATGTCACTCTTATCTCCCAGATACACCAAAATCATAACTCACCCCTGACAGATTTTCGTTTGCCCTAAGAGGGCATGTCACAATCTAACAACACGAATCCACACCCATTCCAATCCAAAACTGTAGTCGGAGCACTGGCAACAATTCATTCAATGAGAAGTACAAAGCAGCGGGGGGAAGTCTCAAAGCGCCATCTGCACAGCTCCAATCTCAAGTTGCCAGCACAGCAGCGAAGGAGTTTGCCAAAGCTTAGAGCTAACTAGGTTTACTACTCTACTACCCAATTCACCTCGAAGTCGTGCTGGACCTAACACCTAAACCCCATGAGATTTATCCGAAAATATCAGCATCGCATAGAGGACTAGGCAACGGAAGCAAGCGACCGCCTCGATTAGACTGAACAATTCCCGCATAAACAACTCGAGTAGGCGATGGAATTAAAGGACCAACTCACCGGAGACAGCGGGAGCGAGGACGGCAAGGGCGAGGCAGACGGCGGCCGCGACGAGGGACAGCGCGGAGCCGGCTGCCATGGCCGAGCCGAGCGAGGGGCCGGCGATCTGGAGGAGTGGCCGAATGGGAGACTTGGTAGCAGTGGAGGTGGAGGACCGGAGGCAGAGGCCGTTCGTTTGCACTGGCCTGTGCATGGGTCAAGCGACCCACCCAATCCATCCGTGTAGACCCAACCCAATTCGAAAAAAAAAACTACATCCATAGGTTGTACCTCGTGACCTCGTGAGGCGCAGGCCGGTTGGGCCGTGTGAGTTATCGATAGATAGTGGGCCAGGCAGCTAGTCTGAAGCTATGGGCCGGTCCATATCACCGGCCTGCGTATCGGATACGTATCAGTAAGTATTGGAGAAAAGAATAATTAAAAAAATGTTGATACGTTCGCGGGTACGTATTTGGACGATTTCGAGATACGGCCCAGCCCAACATCCCGGCAGTCCCCAACCCCGACCCCCTCGAGACACATTGCGCCGCCGCCGGCTCGCCGCTCGTGCGCCGCTGCTCGCTCGCACGGCGGCATCACGCCGCGCCGCCGCCGCTCACCCGTACAGAGGCAACAAGAGCGCTGCCGCTCGCCGACGAAGGACCTCCACCAGACCACCACGCACGTCCAGACAACGGCAACTCCCAATACGGCCCCCCATTCGCCGCCACCATCTATCAGGGTCGGCGGCGCCGGAAAAACGCCGCCTCTGGCCCCGCGTCGCCTCAGTGTTCGCCGGCGAGTTGAAAACAAAGCGCGGGAGCAGTCCAGTATACCTAGGGGCCGTCGTCGGCTCGCTTCTCAGCCGTTGCTTTTCTTTCCCAGCGACGCCGGGCGAGTGAGCGCAGCAACAAGGTGAGTTCAGTCTTCAGGCAGCCTGTGTTTGGGTCGTCCCTGAGCTTTGTTCGAGATTGCGGCCTTTGCAGCGCAAGCATGGAGGATAGCAACGCCCTGATTTTGCCCTGCAAGAGGAAGAACAAGGGGCAGGGGAAAGCCAAGGTATCAGCTTAACATGGAGCCTGTTTATTAGCTTTCCTTGACAGCTCCTTGCAAAACCAATGTTATGAACTTATGATGGTTCCTGTGTGAGCTCTGTAACCTCTGAATTGCCAGGACGGTAAGAAAGCCAAGGAGGACCCAAAGATGAGCAAGACTAAGCTAAAAAAGCTGCAGAAATTGGAGGTACGCCTACTTACCCTTACCAATTGGTTCCCTTTTTTCGCTGCTGTTATTTGGCATTTACAGCTATTTCTGGCTTGGCTGCGCCCAGGAGGAAAAGCGAAAGAAGCTGCTGCAGGCTCAAAGCATTGATATTTTGCAGTACGCACCTTACCTTATTCTGTACAGAACGAGACATGTTTAGTTATTTACTATGATACCTTTTCTGATGGTTTTATACAACACTGATCCCATACAATAGGAAGCACAAGATCTCAGAAGATGCATATTCACTGCTGCATGCTTCAGGGACTATTGGTCAAGTATGGTGGACCAACCTATGACCCTCATAATTTAGTTATTTTATCAATATACAGGTGCATTTCAAATTACTCTGTTATTCAGGTTGAGACTTTGAAAGAAAAACGTAGGCGTGCCATGCAGTTGTCCAAGGCTGGTTTGGATGTTCCGGAAGAACTCTCGCTATTCAAGAGAAATGGTGATCAGAAATTTTCTGAAAACAGTGACCCCGTGGAGCACATTTTGCCACCCAAGTTTGTTGAGCCTGTAAAAAGTGAGGATCCTGGTAGGTTACATGAGAAAAACATGAAGAATGATCCAAGGAAAGCTATGGAATGCCAACCAAAGATGGATGTTGGAGTAAGCATTCCAGAGCCCAAAACTGAGGAGCCTAGTGATAACGGCCACCTGTTGGCAAATCAGAAAATTCAGTCTTCAATTCCAAGTTGCTCTGGATCAGAGCTAAATTTGCAGGTGATCAATCTGCATATCTGCTATGTTTAGCTCACCTTTATGATCATCAGTAATACTATAATGGTAACCTGTGTTGTAATTATTTTAGTAGTTATTTGATCATAATAATTCTTTGTATTGGCAGGATAAAGAGCCAGGACAAGGGGAAGCTGCCATGCAGGAGTGCATAAATCCTCCAATTGTTGTGCCTGTGTCAAGACCGCATGAGGTTGAGAAGGCAAGGAGAGATCTCCCAATAATAATGATGGAGCAGGAAATAATGGAAGCTATTTATGAAAATTCTATAGTAATCCTTTGTGGAGAAACAGGCTGCGGTAAAACTACTCAGGTCCCTCAGGTGAGTATGTGCACACACACATTGTTCATCTTGACATGGTATTATCTGCTTGCGTTAACTGATAAATAGTTGCCAAAATTGTCATTGCTTCTTATTTTATTTGTATTCTACAGTTCCTGTATGAAGCTGGCTTTGGCACAAGTGATCGAGCTGACAGAAGAGGGATGATTGGGATCACCCAACCACGACGTGTCGCTGTCCTTGCCACAGCTAGGAGGGTGTCCTATGAGTTAGGACTTAAGCTGGGGAGGGAAGTTGGTTTTCAAGTTCGGCATGACAAATTGGTGGGAAGTAATTGCTCCATCAAGTTCATGACAGATGGTATTTTGCTGCGAGAGCTCCAGGTTGTTTATCCGCCTTCTGTTATTCTGTGTATCTATTTATTTGGTAGAGATATTTTCTTCACTCAAGTTATTGTTTATCCTGGTAACTTATGCCTAAGGAAAGCCTCTAATAAAGAAATGTAATTGTAGCGATGTGCTGCAGTCTTTGAGATCATATCTTTAGTTTACTGCAAAATTATCGCATCTGCTGGTCCATATAAACTATTATAGTAAGGTTTATTCATGCTACCAGTGGTTTACATTGCCAATCAGTTAGTTGTTCCCTGATTATGTGATCACTGAATCAGTTGTCTTCCATAATTTATGCATACAAATGATGATGATTGGGATCCTGAAATGTATACGTAGCAATATGTTGTGATTGAATACGAGTAAGACATAATCTGAATCATGCACACAATCACCTGATGTACTAATCTTCTGCAGGGTGATTTTCTGTTGAAGCGCTATTCGGTGATCATATTGGATGAGGCACATGAAAGGAGCTTGAACACAGATATACTTATTGGGATGCTTTCTAGAATTATTAAGGGTCGCAAGGTTGAAACTTAAAAACTCTATTTCGTTATCCAAGAAAAAAAACCTTCATTTCATATAAATTAAAGTAAAAGTGCACTGCTAACCTTTGGCACTTGGCAGAATTTATATGTAGATCAGCAGGATAAAATACGATCTGGAGTGAAAATCAAGCCAGAAGATATGATCAGTCAGTTGAAAGTGGTGCTCATGAGTGCTACTCTACAATTGAAGGACTTCATTTCTAATAGGAGATTGTTTGATGTGATCCCACCAGCTGTTAAGGTACCTGTGCGGCAGTTTCCAGTAACAGTTCACTTCTCAAAGAGGACACATGATGATTATTTAGGGCTAGCTTATAAAAAGGTTATGTCAATCCACAATAGGCTTCCACCAGGTGGAATCCTTGTATTTGTCACTGGACAACGAGAAGTGGACTACTTGTGTAAGAAATTCCGAAGAGCGTCCAAGGTGCAAACTGCTAAGAAGCCTGAAAAAGTTGATGGCGATGATAATGGTCCGTTCCCAGAAGTAGATGATAAGGAAATTTTTGAAGCATATGATATAGATAGGAACAAATCTGAGCACCCAGATGACATATTTTCTTCATATCATGATGATGATGATATGGATCCTGGGCCAAATTCTTTTTCTTCTGACAATGAAACAGAAAGCGAATTGGATACTGACACTGACGATGAAGAGTCTTTTACATATGAAACCACGGAAGAGGATGCTCCAGTATTATCATTTTTGAAAGACGCTGAGAACTCATCTGTGTTGAAGGCGTCATTTGGAGCTCTGTCAGGAATATCAGGAGTGCCGGAAAGTGTTGAGAAATCAAGTGATGCTACAAGTGAAGAAAAGTCTAGTCCCTCTGTTAGTTGTTTCGGTAAATGTACAGAACGTATGCCTGTATCGCATGGCAGACTCCGTGTCTTGCCACTTTATGCAATGTTACCAGCTTCACAGCAGCTTCAAGTGTTTCAAGATATCCCTAAGGGGGAAAGATTAGTTGTGGTGGCAACTAATGTCGCAGAAACCTCTTTAACAATTCCCGGCATAAAATATGTAGTTGATACTGGGAAAGAAAAGGTTAAGAATTACGACCATGCTACTGGGATGTCAAGTTATGAAGTCCAATGGATAAGCAAGGCATCGGCATCCCAGCGTGCTGGAAGAGCTGGAAGAACAGGGCCTGGGCACTGTTACCGTCTCTACTCAGCTGCAGCATATGGTAAAGACGATTTATTTCCTGAATTCGCTGAACCTGAGATCAAGAAAATTCCAGTTGAAGGCATTGTCCTTATGCTCAAGTTTATGGGTATCCATAAGGTACTGAGATAAAAGGCTCATTTCCACCATATAAATCATCTATTCTTAGATTTTTTTTTCCCTTTTGTGTGCTAATATGAAACATATGACAAATTTCAGGTTGTGAACTTTCCTTTCCCTACTCCTCCAAACAAGGAAAGTTTGGTTGAAGCTGAGCGTTGCTTAAAGGCATTGGAAGCACTTTATAGCCATGATGATTATGATGGAAAACTTACACCAATGGGAAAGGCTATGGCACAATACCCCATGAGCCCACGACATTCTCGTCTTCTTCTGACAGTGATTAAGATTTTGAAGAGCCAGCAAGGCTTTGCTAGATCTAACTTCATACTGGGATATGCTGCTGCTGCTGCATCAGCGTTGAGTTTTACTAATCCATTTCTCAAGCAGTTGGATGAAAGTGATATTAATGGCGAATCGGAAGAACATAACACTAATCCAGAAGCTAATGATCCATGTGAAAGGAAAAGACGGAAGAAGCACAATGCCATGGTTAGAGAGGCACAGGAAAAATTTTCTAACCCTAGCAGTGATGCTTTAACCATTGCCCGTGCCCTACAATTTTTTGAGTTGTCAGAAAACCCTGTGGAATTCTGCAGAATAAATTCACTTCATCTCAAAACAATGGAAGAGATGTCAAAATTGAGAAAGCAACTTCTCCGTTTAATATTTCACCACAGCAAATTTTGCAAGGAATTTGCTTGGAATTCTGGAGATTCTGATGATGTTGAGCAGGCCTGGAGGAATGAGTCCAGTAAAAGACCATTGCAAATGAATGAAGAGGAACTTCTTGGGCAAGGAATCTGTGCTGGATGGGCTGATAGAGTTGCAAGGAGAAATCACACCTATTCCAGAGCATCAGGAGATGATCGTAAGGTTCGAGCTATTCGTTATCAATCTTGCGCGCTTAATGATACCATATATCTGCACCGATCATCGTCTGTTGCCCAAGTTGCCCCAGAGCTTGTAGTTTACTCAGAGCTACTTAGTACAAAGAGGTTATACATGCATGGTGTAACCACTATAAAGCCAGGGTGGCTTTTAAAGTATGCCAGTTCTCTATGCACCTTCTCTGCGCCATTGGAAGATCCGAAACCCTATTATGACCCCGTGAATGACCAAGTCTATTGTTATGTTAGTCCAGTCTTTTCTCGACATAATTGGCAGCTTCCCTTGCATAGTTTACCTATCAAAGACAACACCAGTCGCCTGCAGGTATTTGTGTGTGCTTTGCTTAAGGGGGATGTCTTGCCATGTCTAAGGAATGCGAAAGATTTCCTGGCACTGTCACCATCTTTTGTCTTCGGGCCTGCCAGCCAAAGAAGAGTTGGAGATCTTCTTGACAGGATGCATATTAAACAAAAATCAAAGATTGGTAAAAAATTAATTGACAGCCGAGCAGCACTGAGAGATGCATGGAATGCTGATCCAAATTTTCTCTATCCTGAGATAAAGGCGTGGTACCAGGATAAATTCCATAGCCAGTTTGACTTAAAATGGGAGCAGATGCACCAAGAGGTTCTTCTTGAGGGGCATGAGCTTTTCCCAAAGAGGTCCAAGAAAGTTAAAGGCTAGTCAAGAAGATTACGGTGCAGTTGGTTAACTGATAGAAGCTTCTTTGCCGTGGTGACATTTTTTCAGGATGTGCCCTTTATAGGCTCATCTAACATCACCTTGGACTTGTAGCAGAAAAGATACAAAAGAAGCATTTGTCATGGTAACACACTGTATGGTTGAGAACTTGAGATCGCTAATACTGAGGACACGGTGTAAGGACAATTGACGGCTAAACATACTGGATTCTGTTCTAAATATTAAACCAAGGATTAGTTTGCAATAGATTGGTTACATGTTTTGTTTATGGTTTTAGCATATGCAGTGTATCTCTTTTCAAATATGAGGTGTGACATTGAATTGCAGAATCACAGTTGAGTGTATTTTAGCCCTCAGCATGTGAACAAAGGTTGTCGTTAGGCATGGCTGCCTGCTAGTCTGCAAACGAAATTGCATTTGCAGTTCAATGCGACTGATTTCACTTTTACAAGCTACTGCAAGACTGCCAATTGTTGCAGTCTCTAGTTCCACGTACAAGGAGTGGCATCTCGTCGTGTTAAATTTATGAATTACGAGATCTGGAAGAAACAGCGACAGAATTAAGATATGCTATTATTAAGTAAATCCACGGCCTGGACCTATGAGATTATCGACAAACTCCATGGAAAACATGTAGAGCTCCGAGCATTTCCCATGGCATCTTCCTGAAGATCATCTCCAGCATCAGTCACCGCTCGTTGAGTGCAAGCTTGTACTTGCTGCTCGTCTCTCTTCGCACATACTTTCCGCCTGTAGAGTTCTTTTGTTTTCTTGTACCGTTAGTATAAACGAAGTAACCCTCTAATCAAGCAGAGGCGAGAACAGATTTGAGAAACAGAGGACGCTAAATGAGTAATAGACAGGTAAATAGTTTTTTTTTCAATCAAGAACTTAAAAACGAGGGATAACTATTGCCATGTGAGATACCACCTGCTGAACAAATTGCTTAAGATCATCTTCAGAAAATAAGACACAGCAGCGCAGACAAACAGTAGCTAGGGACTGCATAGAGATACGAAAGCAGACGATACGAAGAACAGATTGCAGAGACACGGCAAATCAGAACTGGTGGATAGTGGTAGCTGGTAAGCATGCATCGACACAACGGCAGCACAAACAAAAAGCAGATCAGCGTGCTAAGCAAACATGAACGGACGGCCCAGATAAAAGGTCAGGCCGTGGCAAATCCGATCGGCACCGTGGATGTACATGTACTGTTGTACAACCCACGGCTACTTCCCCTGCTCCGCGCCGTCTCCTCCTGCCTCGGTCGGCGCCGGGCGCACGCGGCAGCCGCCGGAGTTCGCCGGCCCGCCGGCCAGCGGGGAGCTGAGGAGGAGGCGGCGGAGCACGCCGCGGACGATCCCCTTCAGCACCGCCCCTCTCTTGGGGATGTAGCGCGGGTGGACTCCCTGCGGCGGCGGATTCTTGTCGCGGCCGCCGGCGCCCGCGTATCCACCTCCGGGACTCATGGTGGTTGCTGGCTTGGAGAGTAGCGTTCGGAAGCTGAGTCTAGTTGGGAGCGCGAGCGCACTGGGAAAGTGAGGCCGCTGCTGGAGCCATGCGTGCCCATTTATAAGCCTGCGCTCTGCGATGTGGTGGCTGCTGCTGCTCGGCACGCCCGCGGTGGCGTGCGGGCCGAGGATGCACGTCGAGCCGAGCCGGCAGCGAAAGGAGAGGGAAAAAGGCGAGAACTGCAGGGGAAGAGGCGCGTGATGGCGATGGCCCCCCTACGGGATCACCGGATGGGGGATGTTAGCGGGTGAAGTGGTGAACTGAAGCTAGCGGGAGCCTGGGAGGGACCGAGGGAAGGAGGGGGAGAGTGGAAGCTTCTTTTCCTGCCGTGGCGTTGGTGCGCCGTGCCGAGGCCTCGTCAGCTCTCGGGAGTCGGGAGGGAAAGTTGCCGGGAACGAGCGGCTGGCTGCCGGCCAGGCGCGCCACCTGCCCCCTGCGCCGTGCGAAAAGCTCGCCGCCCTGCCCGCACGGGCCCCTCCGGATTGCGGCGGGCGGCGAAAGGTGCCTGCGGTCTGCCTGCCGGGCGCCCTTCTGTCCTCCACCCGAGCGCTTTCCTTTGCCCTTTCTAGCCTGATGTGAGCACAAGCGCGGAGGATCTGTTTGTGTCACCATCGCAATCTCATCTTTGCTAAATGCGAGTGCCTATGCTATGCTAATGTGCGTAGGATTCTCCTCGCCAACTGAACGCCAGCACCGCTAGTTTTGGACAAGTTTTCAGTGCGTGCCACCTGACCCGTCGAATCCCATCTCATGCCGTGTCAGCAACAAAAGCGCAAGGAATTTTAGCAGCCTGCGTCACCTACTCACCGTTTGCAAACGTTGCTGCGAGAGCGTGTACATTATTACGACAGATTCGTGTGCACTGAACCTCGACCGAACTGGACCTTCTCGTACGTGGCAGTGGCACTGCCGCATGTCCATCGCGTCGCAATCGATCGATGATCGCTGGCCGTCGTTCGAAGCCAACTGGCTCCACGCCGGGATCGCGGGCGCCGGCCGGGCGATGGCCGATGGGCCATGGATGGATGGTCAAGTCATCGTGGACTTCTCGCTTCACACTGGGACTGTGGAAGAACCGGTGTGCCGTCACTCTCCAGGTGCCCAGATAAGACTGTTTAGGGCAGCAATTTGGGATGTGGAAACGGAATATTAGGCCGCGACTCGCGAGTGATCCAGCCATCGGGGACCTTTTTCCTCTGCATACAGTATATAGTACTGGAGTCCAGTGTAATGCCAAAATGCCAGCTGGGGTAGCAGTGTAAGCCTGACGTGGACTTCCGGGGTCAACTGTTGGATTCAGACGTCCAGACGCAACCGTGCTCGCTTCTAATCAATGCGCAACGCTAGCTTATATAATAAATCGCTGAGTAACCACTGCAGCTATGAATCGCTGCAGATCGATCCCGCCACCTAACCCCACCATTGCAGCAGAGAGAAAGCAAGTCCAAAAGGCCAAGTCTAAAGGCTGACTTTGACTTCAGGACTTTTCTTTATCATTTTGTTTTGTCCTGTCCTCCCCTGTGCAGTCCTTTCGTTGTAACCAAGTCTCAGACGATAACCCCCAGCTGACCATTTCTCTGATTCTCTCATTCCTGCTCTTTTTCTCCCCCTTCTTTTTTTTTTTTTTTGTTATCATGTGCTGCAGGGCAAGACTTCATAAATGCAAGTATGCAACGAAAGATTCAGGTTTGTCAGGTAGAAACAAGCCTGAACCATTCAGGAATGCAAGAAAACAGGTGGTACTTCTCAAATTCAGTACAGATGGGTTGAGGTAGCAATCCTGGTGTATAGACAATCGAAGACTTGATCTCACACGAAGCAAAGAGGAAAATCTCGATGAGAGAGGTTCTAATCAAGCTACGTTAGTAGGTACAGTCAGGAACCTTTGGGTACGGTAGCTACAGTACATTGATCCTAATACTGGACGGAAAAAGGGAAATGTCAGCGTCATGGCTTCAGTTTTTGGCCCTTCATTCGCGCGCGGTCCTCCTGGACGAGCTGTCCATGGTCTCCGCCGCCCTTCACCGGCCGCGCGCGCGGTCGATCGATCAAAGCGCCGCCCCTCACCGCGGCAGAGGCCGGGTCTTGGAGGGGCGGAAGCAGCCGAACAGCGCCCCCAGCACGCCCTTGAGCACCTGCCCCCGCTCCGGCACGTACCGCGGGTGCACGCCGGCGGCCGCCGCACCACCGCCCGCCTTCCCGCCGACGCAGCGCATTCTCGCCAGCTTCCTCCTCTCGGCCCTCTCTCCTACGGAGACTGACCGGCCGAACACGAACAAGTTCACCGGCACCGAAACAGAGCTGTGCCGCCGCCCCCGCCGCCTGCCTCTCGCACGCTCGGCACTGCGAAGAGCTCGGTGCTTCGAGCGTGCTCGGCTGACTGCGGCTGCGTGTGCTAGTGTGATCTTGGGATGGTTGGTCGCTTGCTTGCTGAGGCGCTGCGGTGGTTTGCGATGTGCGTGCTCGGCAGGGCGGGCAGTGAGCTGTATTTAAGCCGCGAGCGCAGGGGCGACTCGGTCCGCGCCGTACTTTGTTTGCTAGCCGCGGGCAGGTTGGTCGCGGGCGCCTCGGCGTCGGCGGACCGGGCTGTGTTGGCCGCGACCCCGCCTGCCGCCTGCCTGTGGGCGCGCGGGCGCCGGGGGTCGGGGCGGGCTCACACGGTCAGGCGTGGTGAGGGAGACGCATCCGGGCCCGTTCGTGGCGGACGTGGGGAGAGGCATGGGGGGATGGTTTTGTGGTTCACCGGTTGGCCAGTCGTTAAACGAGGCCGCGTTTGGAAAAAGGGTACGGGGAATTCTGTGGAGGTTTGAGTGGATCAACGCTCGCACCCGGCGGCGGTGACTCGGTAGCCGCGGCGACGGGGCGGTGGCGGGCATGGGCAGGCCGCAGGCTCGGCGCTCGGCTCGCGGCCGCTCCGGCGTCACCTACTTAGCCCGCCTCCGTGAATAGAGCTAAAAAATTGTCTATCACTCGCGCCTCGAGCTGCTGGAGGTGATGAATTTTCACAGGAAGGCTCCTGATTTCCTCTGATAACGTTTTGGAATTCTCTTGGCGAGGTGCTACTACCAGTAATGCTTCGATCGCTGCTGGTCGCGCCTGCACAGACCAGATCTGCTGCTGAATGCAGATCTTTGAGCTTCAGCATTCAGCATCAACCCGGCCCATTCATTGACCCTCTCGTCTACGAAAGGCCGGAATAAATTGGGCCTCTTGGTATGGCCTAAATTCGACGAGACTTGCTGTGTGGGCTAAACAAAAGGGTACTGCAGCCCAGATTCTGATGCCGGCCGAGCCCGCGTTCCCAGCTTGAATGCACCAACCCAGCCCACCCATAAGGCCCATATCCTCTATACGTCTACGGCAGTACCAAGCTCAAGCTGAGACACCTAAAATCTTCTCAAACGGAGATGGAGGTTGCAAATCCTGATGAAAAATATGTGCTTAGAATCTTGCGATTGCTTAAACCCATTTCTATCAAAAATTTAAGAAACTGGCTAGGACAATAAGCATACTTTTAAATAAAACAATTTCTCCCTTTTCATTCTTTTTCTATGCTTGCGTGTTTTGCGCTGTTCGTAGCATATAGTTTTCTCCTACTTAAAACAAAGACGTGCAGTTCTCCTGGACTTTCTAGTAAAAAATAATTTCAGCTCTCCCTCAGAATTTTTAGAAACATAAAAAACGTGATCATTTTGTATGAAGTAGATATTTGTGACTAGCTATATAGACAGCTGTCGGCTGCGTGGATTTTTTTTTATGTACTTGTAATCTCCATTTCAGTCATTGGCAGTTTGGCACCATTGCATGCTGCATCCTAGAACACATAGTCAAAATAATCTCCTTTCATTTCTGATCTACTTGGCACGGGTTGGTTATGCTTTTAAGGCATTTGAGAGGAAGAACTCTCTAAAACAACTAATGAAATGGATATAGGTCATCAGTTGAAACGGAGATGTACTGGATCGCTCATGTATGATTATCATTCTACCAGAAGTCCAGAAGGCGACGCAAGAGTCATTATTGATTAAGGCTTGACCTCTGCCTTCCCTGGCGATCTCAGCAGATATTGCACGGTCGTTTACACGTTTATGATGTATGATTGTAGTGCAGCCTCCGGCGAATTCAGAAATAAAAGTGCGTGCATTGGACTATACTTAAATCACATGCAGGTGATGTGGCATACCTTAAGCATCCTAATAATTTATCCTGTTGCGAGCATAGTCCAACATGAAGAAAAAATGGCACACATTAGGTGGTGTTAGTACTCCTCCGACTCAGAAAAAGAATGCAGTTGAGATGAACTGCACGCAATGCTAGCTCTCTTCCAAGATGTGCATCCATATATGTCTGCCATTGCAGCTAGTCAAGGTACATCGACCAAACCTATAACCAGGTGATTAGGTAGGGATCACAAAATTAAAATACCCTCAATTTAAGTTCACTGCAACTTGGTTACATAATAATAAGAGGATCTTGACTTGGTAATTACTCCTATGGATCTCCGATCCTCGTCAGTCGTCACCACGTCAAGTTCCCTGACCGTGTGGTACTCGTAATGGAAAAATTTTTGCTCTTGACATCAACCATGGAAAATTCACCCCTACTTCAGCTTGTAGTAGCGTGCACCGTGCTGTAGCAGGCCAAATCTTATTCTCTAAAAACTTCAATAAATCCTAACGCCATATGTTGGAAATAAACATCATGATTATATATGCTGGAAATAAATTAAACTTCAGCTAGAAGGCAAGAAGAAGTCTAATCTTATGCTGTATGATTGAAATAATTTACTCTGTGTGTAAGTAAAAACGAAATGCAGTAAAAATGAAATGCGATGAGCCTCTAAATTCACAGGAATGTTTAAAAGAATCCATACAACATAGGAAAAAGATGAAGCTGTATATGTGTACTAGTCATCCAGAACTAGGAAAATGAAATGTCGTTGATTGTTCTTTATTCAGAGCTCAGGGAAGATATCTTTTATCTTGTGGTGTTTTCTTGGAAATCTGCAGGAAATAATTAGACTTGAATAAAAAATACGAAACTCTGACCAACCAACAACAGTGGAAGAGCACACTGTCGTATACCCTAAGGAATCCAGACGAGTTGTCGGATAAACTACACAAGTACAATACACTTGCATGATGATGGACCAACAACGGACATCCCATGAAATTGTAAGTCATATAAAGGCTGCAAGCTAAGGTCTTCTATGCTTACAGCAACGCAACCATACAGGACAATTTGGTAAGACTGCAATACGTACAATTCAAAGGTTTTCTTGACTGGAACGACTGGATTGAAGTTTGTGTTCAAATGCCTACAATACGCACCAACCACCGCTTACTGGCATATCAGAAAAATCAAAAGTTATGTTGATAATTCGCGGGCTCATGGCTTGGGAATTCGTTGTAAAGTTCCAACTATAGGCGACTTGGGTTTTACTCATCGATTTGAATTCAAATGCCCGCGCCAAGTCGTCCCACGCAAGGAGCAGGCAACTTCCGCAGACAATTCCTTCCTGTATCCATGGCTCTCTATATAATGGTTTATTCAACCAGCGCCAAGCGTATCAAAGCCTACATCTTGCACATTATAGTAAAGGGCATAGGTCATACTAATTAACTGAGAGGAGAGAGACGTGAAGATAGAATCTTGAGATCATGGCCGTGCTGAGGAACCTTGTGCTGCCGGTGATCATGCTGGTCATGGTGTTCTCGATAGTTGTCGACGCGGCGCGGCCAATCGCGGGAGAAGAACTGTCCGGAGGAGCCACGGCCAGCGAGTCCATCGTCAGGTTTATCCGGCAGCTATATTGGCAACGGCTGAGCGGGCCAGGTCACTCGTGTCCAACTTGGGACCCAAACCACGGATGCCCATGAGTTGCAGAAGCTAACGCATGGCAACCCAGCCATCATCACATCATATTGTAGGTTATATATTGGGGCCATTTATAATGGGGTTGTAGTAGTAATAGCGTTCTTATGTGTTTTTGGAGATCAGGAGCATGTTAAAATCATCTCCGTTGTACAGAACGCCTGCAGGCACCGGCCGGCGCACCGCCTACCAGTCTACTACTCGATCTGTCAATCATCATCTGGATTATCATTTTATTATTGTCTTCGAAAATCTATGAGGTACAAGGTACCTAACTTAAAGAAATGATTTGTTTGTGTGACGATGTAGGCGTGTTCAGGTTTAGCGAGAAAACAACAAAAAGGTCTATTAAAATAAATCCAAAACTCAATATATTGGATAATTTTAATAGTTCTCGATAACGCTTGACCGTGATCTCAGCTGATCCAATTGCACAAACTTATGTATAATTTTTATTGTAGTGCAGAAAAATCACGACGTCAGTGCATTGGTTGCGTGGTGATGTGCGGTAGAATGGGTGTTCTCCGAGCGTAGTTCAGTGGTAAAACATCTCCTTGCCAAGGAGAAGATACTGGTTTGATTCCCGTCGCTCGCCACCTTAATTTAGTATTCAGTAAGGTACTATAATAAAAAATTAAGTTTAGTTGACTACTTAACTAGTTCTATAACTAGTTCTATATGCATTAGTAGATAAGGCATGAACAGGGGCGGATCTGGGGGTGCAGGGGCTCCACCCCCTCCCCCCCAGCCCCCACCGAAGTTAACGTGGCCAAATTTAATTAGATGGTGTTTGGAGGAGCTTACCGTATTAATTCTTTCGAATTTTTATTCACTATAATTTGGTTGCCATGAGCAAGCATCCTTGGAATTTGGAATACCATTAGTCCGCGTCAAATACTTATTTTGAACTTTTCATAATCTATAAAATACTTATTGTTCCACAATTCTAGTCAACTTTGAACTATTTTTCAGTTTTAACACTCTTGCATAATTAACGATCTTTTTTTCAAATATGCACACTTTGATGAATGATGAGACAAATTGAACGTAAGATAATCGTTTTACCGAACGCTATAACAACGCGTATGGCGAACCTGTGAGAGTAGAACATGGCGATGATTAAACGGCTACACGTTATTTTTTTGCCAACTAAGCTTTCCCTGATTGCTACATAGAGTAGGAATGTAGGATCTTGACTCGGTAAATATCTATACTTGTCACCGAGTCACCGTTTAAGTTCCCTGACCGTGTGGTGCTTGTATTGCAGAAATGTATTTGGCTCTTGACGTCAGGCATGGAAAGACACGCATGTGACTTGCACACCTGCTTCAGCTTGGAGCTGGATTGCTATATGTCAAATCTCATGCTCTGGAATTTCAGAACTCCTAACCCAAATTGACGTTAGAAACAGACACCATGATCGTGTAAACACGAAACTGGGGAACAAGGAAAGGATTTGTCACGTGATGTGTGGAATTGAAGAAATTTGTTCTCTGTGTAGAGCGCAAGTAAAAAGAAGAAGCGGTCAAATGTCGTGCCCTTGTTTGAACAAAATGGTGTTCCTTCTTATTTTTTTACTTGAAGAGAGATTTTAGAGTGATTGAAAAAAATGAGGCCCGTCCATCCCGAGAAATTGAACGGTGGACACAAAGGAAGTACCTTGAAATACCTCTTTACCAATTTGGTGGGACCAATTACCAAAAATAATGAGAAATTACTATGATGCCCTTTATAATATGTGTAAATCTATTTAATTCTTTTTTGATGAGAAGGATAAAAAAGGAAATATAAGTGCAAGTACTACTGGTACTTTAAAACCATTGTAACAAAGCTCTTACTTGAAATGTTGGAGCTTTGGTATATCACTGGAAAAAAATGTAGAATACTTAAAACTGCTAGACATATATGGAGTTAAGAATTTGTCTAGTAATCTTTAACTTCTAACTCAGGGAAGGAATAACTTACGGGATTTTCTTGGAAATTTTACGGGCCTCTCACTTGAGAAAAAAAAACACAAAACATACATTGACCAATCAACAGTGGAACAGCAGCAGGCTGTCGTATTCCATAAGAAATCCAGGCTTTGACCACAAAAACTAGTTGTGGAATAAATTACATGCTAGCTGCTCATTAATCATTATGGTTGACAAGCGACGTTCGTCGTCCCATGGAATCCGAAGTCTACGATCCTGACAACAACGCAACCATATACAACTAGCTCATACAACTAAGACTTCATCTCTCTCTTTTTTTTTGAACGAACGGCACGGACTGTGCCATTTCTATTAAAGGACTTCATCTCTCCGATAGCACTGCAAATTTCGTCCAAATAAAAGATTATCTCTTGACTGAATACGACTGATATTTATATGTTTGTGCTCAAATGCCGGCAGTAAGCATTTTCATACTGCTTTGGCCAGGGTTAGTCCACTGTCGAAAGCTAGTGTATTATTGCTGGCATCACACAAAAACCAAAAATTTGCGTTGAGAAATCTCAGGCTTTGTGGCTCTGTATTTCGGTGCAAGTTCGAACAGTCGAGCTATTGGCGACTTGGCATCCTACTCTTGAATCGAATTCAAATACACGCGCCAAGTCGCCCACGTAACGCGCAAGCAACTTCCGCGGACAATGCCTGCCTGTGACCTGTGTCCATGGCTCTCTGTCTCTCTCTATTTATATGGTTTCTTCGACCAGCGATTAGCGTGTCAAAGCATACAGCTTCCACATTTTTAAGTTCACAGCAGCTAGCTAGCTAGCTCCGAGCCGAGGTGAGAAGAGAGAGAACGCGGAGAGAGAAAGCTTGAGACGGTCATGGCCGTGGCGAGGAGGTTCGTCGTGCCGGCGATCATGGTGTTCTTGGTGTTCTCGGCGGCGACAGTCAGCGCAGCGCGGCCCCTGGCGGGGGAGGAACTGTCCGGAGAAGCCACCGCCGGCGAGTCCGTCGTCGTCAGGTTTCTCCGGCAGATATATCGGCGGCGGCTAAGCGGGCCAGGACATTCATGCCAGACCTGGAACCCCAACGGCGGATGCTGATGGACTGCAGAAGCACGCTTAACAGGAAGCTAATAGAGGTTTTATTAGGTTGTATCTATAGTTGTACAGAAGCTAGTAGAGCCGTAATTTTCCTTATACTTGGATATATTTTTTGTTATTTTTTTTAACAGGGATAGATTAAATTTCCCTGGTTGAAATTTCCTCCCTCACATAGCAGTTTCATCCAGGTAGATAGCAACTGTAGACAAAAACGCTTTGGTTTTGTGAAGAGAAGATGATTAGACATGTGTACTTTTACATGTTTTTGTCGTCTAGATTCTATGTGGTGGAAATTTTTCTATTGTAAGGCTCTCTTTTCTTTCCTTTTTAATTTGAAGTACAAACGCATGGCCGATCTGAAAATGCCATTCCATGATCCCAGAGCCGCGGTAGAGCCCCCCTCCCTCCACATTGGATCTGCCTTGGCATGTATTTGCCGTAACATCTGGCTCAACTTCAAACTCTATTCTGGTGCATTTAGATGTAGTTAGAATTGTGA
Source organism: Setaria italica (assembly GCF_000263155.2). Classification (NCBI taxonomy): domain Eukaryota; kingdom Viridiplantae; phylum Streptophyta; class Magnoliopsida; order Poales; family Poaceae; genus Setaria; species Setaria italica. The sequence continues at coordinate 37,410,056 of NC_028450.1, forward strand.
CATCCTGAATTTCGAGCATTGGGGCCTTGGGGGATTCATGTGCTTGGGTAGCAAGCCATCGATGCACGTTCTCTGCGGAAACCAGCCACGGCCAAGCGGTGCCTGCTAACAATAACGATGTTTGCTTGATTGACCTGCACTCCCTTTCAGATCTTGGGTTGGCAGCTGTTGACCCGAGCAACAGCTTGCTGACGCATTGCTATTTGACTAATCGCGCACACGCCGTGGCATGCTACAGCCGATAGGCCGCTATAGCACTCGTTCGCCCGTTGCAGAGATCAGAGATGTGTGCGTGTGTTGGAAAGTCTCCGACCAACCCGAGCGTTTTCGGCATCCACGCTCGCCCTTTCTGCCAAACGTCCGTGTACCACCAACGCTGGTGTTCTTCGTCAGAGCCGCTAGCGCCGAACTGAAGCTCGATCCGGCCGACGGAGACGTGCTTCCGCCGCCGACGCAGCGACGCCGCGCGCCGGCGCCCCGTGACCGTACCCACGCGCGGTCTGGTCGTAGACGTGTGGGGATCCTGGGCGCTTCGGCATCCAGCTGCAGCTGGCTCGTGTTTTCATTATTATTTGTTCAACACTTTGAACTCACTGCCTGACGAGTCGCGCACGGAGCTCTCATGAGCATGGAATTTTCGGATCTTCCGTACAGACAGCAGATGAGCACGATGCCACCATGCATGTTTTAATTTGTTTCCTCTGACTCTGGGCACTACACTGTGTCTGGAGTATGAACATCCAACGCACTTGTGCCGGGCTTTTGGCACACTGCTGTTTCCTACTGCACTCGCACTGTGTCTGTGTGTGCATTTTTAAATGGAACAAGTGTCTCTCTGCGATTTGTGAACAACCGAAAGTGCCATTTTGTAACTGAAACAGGGTTTGTCACGAACAGGAAAGCAGAATCAGGTTAGCTGCGTTCTGCCTCTTTCTCGGGATAGTGTATCCATAACAAGCTGCCTCCTTTGACGATCTCAGCAGATATTGTACGGCTCATTATATAATATATACTCCCTCCGTTTTGTTTTAGTTGGACTAAGTAACTCACATGGTGATGTGGGAGAGAATGAGTGTCATGGCAGCTTATTCTGTTGCAAAGTGTTAAGCCAGTCAATCCTGAAGAAAACTTGGCATGCTAGTGGAAGCAATAGTACTATTTTTTCTTCCAAAAAACAAATGTTCATGACTTGCATGCAAATGCTTGGTCTCTGCTAAGATGGTCACCCATATAATAGTGCTACCAGCAGCTGAAGTCAAGGTACTTAAACCAAACTTAATTATGACATGGTGTTTGCCTGTTTGGGGAAAACAAATGTATGTATATATACTTCATTCTACTACGGTTTTCCTAGAAGGTCGTATCATCACGACAGGGTATTCTTTTTTGAAATTTTAGTTTTCTACAATTTGGTGCACGGGTCATCCTATCAACTTGGGATTATAATGATCATGAAGAATCCGCTACACGTTAGATACAAGCTGTTTCCTACTGAACTTCGTGACTGCAACAGGAAAGTAGGATCTTGACTCGGTAAATACGGGTTAATGTCACAGGGTCAAGTTCCCTGACCATGTGGTACACTCTTAATGCAGAGATGTATGCGGGTCTTGACGTTAGGCATGGAGATACCAAAGACCCTTTCACCTGTTTCAGCTTGGAGTACCTTACAATAAGTCAAATCTGGTGCTCTGGAACTTCAGAAATCCTAGTGGCACACGCTGGAAATGAACATTACGATCATGTGACTTCAGAGTCTCAGACAGAAGGCAAGAAGTCTAATCTCATGGTATATAGTTTAGAGAATATATATTCGGCAAAAAAAAAACTTGCCAAATATAATGCATTGGGGAATTCTAAGAAATTTCCACTTTTTTCATTTCTGAACAAAATGCTGAGAATTTTCTTTGACGGGAAATGTTGGAGCGTTCATATATCGTAGGAAGAAAATGGAGTTGCATCTGCTAGTTCAGTGGAGCTAGGAAAATGAAAGGTTGATTATTCTTAACTCGAGCTCAGGGAAAAGAATATTTTGCGCACGGATTTTTCTTGGAAAATTGCTGGGACTTTGACTTGAATGAACTGAAAACATGAAACATTGACCAAGAGTGGAAGAGCACGCTTTCGTAGTCCCAAAGATATCCAAGTTTTGACCATAGAAACGAGTTGGCGAATGAATTGCAATAAACAGCATGATGATTGACCAGCAACGTACGCCCCATGGAGTTCAAAGTCATACAAAGACGCCAGAAGGTCTTCGATGCTTACGGCAATGCAACCATAAGAGGACACTTTAATTTCTCTATAGTAATACTGCAAATTGCGCCCAGTTAATGACATGTTTTCGTGTTCATTAAAAACAAATGTTTTCTTTTATATTAAAAATAAATGCATGATTTCGTGACTGAAAGTGTATTTTGGTTAAAATGCTGGCACTAGGTATTCCACTACTAGAAAAAACAAAACTATCTCTGAGCAAATACATGTACTAATTGAGTTACTGACATCACACAAAACGAAATTTCATGTTGAGATAGATACCGGCGACTTGGTGTCCTGCGTGCTCATCGAATAAAATTCAAATCAACGCGCCAAAGTCTCCCACGTAACGCGCAAGCAACTGTACATAGGCCACCAAATCCCTGTGCTCTCCCCTGTATATATAGCTGGTTTCTTGGAGCAGCGATCAGCGTGTCAAAGCATACCCTTGCGCATTGCAAAGTCATTCGAGCTAGCTCAGAGGCGAGAGAAACCGAACAAGAGAAGGGAGAGAGCTCGGAGAGAGACAAGCTTGAGATCATGGCGGCGACGAGGAACTTCTTTCTGCCGGCGATCATGGTGTTCTTGGTGCTCTCGGCGGTGGCTGTCGGCGCGGCGCGACCTTTGGCTGGAGAGGAACTGTCCGGGGAGGCCACCGCGGGCGAGTCCATCGTCAGGTTTCTCCGGCAGATATATCGGCAGCGGCTAAACGGGCCGGGCCACTCGTGCGAGACTTGGAACCCAAACGGTGGATGCTGATGAGTTGCAGCAGAAGCAGGCCGGCTTAACTGGAAGCTAAAGCGTGAGCCACTACTGAAATTTTGGGCTGTAAACTGTACATAGGAATTTTATCTATGTACATTGAAATTTATGTTTCACTTAGATATAGTTCTCTATGTATTTTTTTTGTCAGGGGTTCAATTTCCCTTGTTAAGATTATTTCCCACAACATAGAAATTTTAGCTAGGTAGATGGGCAACTGTAGACAAAAAACTATACAATTGTATGAAGAGAAGACAGTGACTAGTACAGTTTTGTACGTTGTTTTGGTGAAGCATTGCTTGTCCCTTTACATGTGTTTCTCCTGTTTCATTCTTCAGAATTGTTTATTTTTTGAGATAGAGAACAACCCCCCCCCCCCCCCCCCTCCCCAATTTTAGACTTTTACTCTGAACCTGAATGCCGTGATACTTGACATCAACTCCAAAATGTGGCTCTCCACAGGACAGCGTTGTGAGTTGTGACACGTCCTGAGTTTTCAGTTGCGTATTCAGTGTATATTGAAAATTTGAAATGCATAAGCCATACCCGTACCTCGCATCCTAGAAATCGAACAGGGTTCGCAGGGTTCCAATTGCGTCCTCCAAACAATCCGATCGTCGACCGACGCACGATCTCAATCTCTGCCCAAAAAACACTGTGCAGCGGTGGCTTCTGACCATGTTTCCTTGATCGATCAGTACTCTTCTTTCTCCTCCCTCCCCTCCATATCTTGGTTTGGCAGCTGTATGTTGACCCAAGTATAACGTCTCTCATTATTCATCATGCATCTGCTCGTGGACTAGCTAATCGCCACACACGCCGTCGCGTGCGCGTCCAACCGCACGTGGCGCCCTCAACGTCGTTCGCTCGTGCAGACGCGCGTCGCCGGCGTCGGTGCGTGTGCCGGAAAGTCTCCGACCACGGCAGAGCGTTTTCAGCATCCAGCTGCCCTTTCTACCGAACTTCCCCTGTACCACGAGCGCTGGTTCTTCAGAAACTGCTAGCGCCGATCAAAAGCTCCGGCGGCCGATGGAGACGTGCCTCCGTCCATAGCTGACGCCGCACGCTAGCGGCCGGTGACATGAGCGCGAGAGCGGCGAACCGGTCGTGGTCGTGGGTGATCCTGGCGTCCAGCTACAGCTAGCCGCTGCCCTGGTCGTGACGCGGTCGTCGTGAGGTGAGGTGCTGTTTCACGCCCGGAGGCAGAGGGCACGCCGTGCCGCCGCGCGTCGCTCGCCGAACGCCGCCCCGGCGGCAAAGGAACCGGTCGGTTTTCGACTCCGTTCACCGCGATCCATCAGATCTTCCCCTTGCGAAGACTGTTGATCCGGAACCCGCGTACGAGCAGCGCTGTGGGTCAATGAGTCCGCCGTCAGCAGTTCGTGTAACCGTGTTTGATCATCTGTTCAACACTTTGAACTCGCTGCCTAAAGAGTCGCGCACGCAACGCGCTTGAGGCCTTGTTTAGTTGGCCAATTTGGGAGGTGCCAAATTACTGTTACAGCACTGTAGCACACTGTAGCGTTTCGTTTGTATTTGTGAATTATTGTCCAAATATTAACTAATTAGGCTCAAAAGATTCGTCTCGTAAAGTACAACAAAACTGTACAATTACTTTTTAATTTCATCTACATTTAGTACTCCATACATGTACCGCAAGTTTGATGTGATGGGGAATCTTCTTTTTGCATAGTGTCAAAGTTGGAAGTTGGGAGTAACTAAACATGGCCTGAGCATGGAAGTTTCAGATCCCCCGTACAGACAGCAGATGCGCATCGATTTCGTAGCTGATGGCGCGCACAGTATGGCACCTTTCATGTTTCCTCTGAATCCGTGGTACTGCATGAAGTCTGAACACATATCCTACTACACCGTGGACGTACTTAAGGGCTCGTTTGGATGAGGTCCCTGCTGCCAGGCAGCGATCCTGACCCCAGCGTACAAAATCAAGCGCCGGGATGAGTTGCCTTGCTCAGGCAGATTTCACATGACTCGATCCAAACATGGCCTTATTCCTCAGGTTGTAAGCCTCTACTTCCTTCCGTGGTGTCAAGGCTGGCCCATTAGCACGCTATAGGGAAGGCGGCTAGGCCCATTTGCCGTTTTCTAATGCAGTGGCTACCTACATGTGCTCTTCTTCTTTGCGATTTGTGGACAACTAAAAGTTCTGTTTTTCTCACTAACTGATTAAGACAGACTTTGACTGGAACATGAAACTCTGACTAACCTCATTTCCTATATACCAGCTGTCCTGTCTCAAAACCATGTAAAAAAGGGCGGAGCTTAGTATAGATATAAAGGGGGCCATGGTCCCGGTCCATAGTAATTCTCCACTAAATAAACAGTAAAAATAGCACCGGAGGTTGATGTTTGATGCGCATTTCCATCCATTAGCCCCCCTACTTTATCAGTCAACCACCGCCAAAGCTTTTATCACCCAACACATCGGTAGCTTTGAGAGGATCAACATACATCACATTTTCCCTCTTTTCAATAGAGCATGTGTCTCTCTCTCATAAAGCCAGTGCAGCTTCTGCAAGACATACATGCTGACACCCTGCGAAGCCATCACCAAGGCTACCGTGTTGGGCCCACCTAATGCCAAGGATACTATGGCCTTGTTTATAGTTCCCAAATTGGAAGTGGCAAAGTTTGCATTTTGCCATAAATGCGCAACTGTAGCATTTCGTTTGTATTTGTGAATTATTGTCCAAACATTGACTAATTAGGCTCAAAAGATTCGTCTCACAAAGTACAATAAAACTGTGCAATTAGTTTTTGATTTCGTCTACATTTAGTACTCCATGCATGTACCGCAAGTTTGATGTGATGGGAAATCTTCTTTTTACATAGTGCTAAAGTTGGGGAAAAGAGGGAACTAAACAAGGCCATGTATTTTGCATTGTGGCAGCAAACTCATTCCAAGCATTAATGTTTGAGGTTAAGAAGGCTTATAGGGCATATGCCCCCTACAAAGGCCCACTTATATTTTGATTTTCACATGGGGTCCTATTTCATGCGACTAGCTTGGAATGTCCGTGCACTGTTTAATTTAGGGAATACTTGCATATATGTTCACATAATGGCTGGCTAAAGTTGTTGATGCCATAATTATTAGATACAAGCAACAACCTATTCCTTTCGTTCCAAATATAGGTCATTTTAAATTCAAACTTCGATAAATTTATAAAAAAAATATTAATATATAGTATATCAAATAAATGCATTACTGACACGAATTTTATGACAGATTTAATAGTTGAATTTGATGTCGTCGTAGATGTTGGTATTTGTTTAAACTTTCAACCTACATTTTGGAAGAGTGAGTACATACGCAACTTAAGACCGTGTATCACCGGGGCAGGGTGTGTGTGACGTGCGTGCCGGTACATTTCACACCCACAACATTTGGGCAACAGGAAGTCAGGAGCCGATCGATCTTTCACACTCTATCTTTGTAAGTTTTCACAAGTGCATGCATTTTTCCCTTAATTCGGAACATCCAGTCACCTCGTGGAATTGCGCTCGTAATCATCACCTCGTGCTCTTAGTCCACCTCACTGTGTCTAGTCACACGCAAACGTAAGTAACGAGAGCTAGCTATCTCGCATGAAATTTTCACAAAGCTTTAAAACTTGTATATATAGGTACCAGTGCGTATTACTCGGCATTCACCGTGCAGAAAATTTTAAGCTTCTCCTCGTTCTCTGAGCCCGCAGAGATCGATTGTGTAGCAGGAGCAGCTCATAGATGGCCATGACGACGATGAGCAAGTTCGTTTTGCCATTGATGACGGCGGTGTTGATGTTGTTGGTGGTGTTGGGGTCGGCGCGGCTGCTGGAAGGCGATGAATGGAACGGTGGCAAGGCTGCCTCCGGCAAGCATCATCCTGTCGGGCAGTTTCTCGAACAGAGGTACCTTCAGCGACTGCAACTGCAAGCACGTGCGTCCTGCCGCTCCTATAGCACAACAACCCCACCATGCCCGCCTCACCACCGAAACTGAAGTATGGTGCATGCATTGATATACTATGTACACGTTTAATTAATAAGATTGGATGTGTGATATTTCTTTGTGTAACGCATAAGGTAGATTGACAATACGATGGCGGGTACTGTATGAGTTTCTGTGTGATTTTCTTCATGTAGCTGAGTCTCGATGTATTATGCTGATCTTCTGAATAAAGTGGTTGTACACTTGTATTGTACGTAATTTCTGAATATCCACAGAATGCAGCAGTTCGGCATATCTGTATATATACCTGACCTGGCGTGTTCTAAAGAATGATTTGCGTGAAGGAACTGAAAGTACGATTAATTGTGGAACAGTAATCCTTCCGACATGATTGTACGATGACTTCCTCTAAAACCATAAAAAAGGATACGCAATGTTATCACATATGTGCGTGAACCTTCGAGTATGACTAAACATTTCACATTAGAGCGATCACTACAATATATCTAATATTTTTCGAATGCTTTTTCTAAATGCTTGAGAGTTATTGTTCTTAGGGTATGTACATTCTACATATCAACATTCTCTCATAGTTTGTCACATGCAGGTCATTGTAGGATTTTTTCTAATGTGGAGAAGAGAGGGTGAGGAAAGAGAAAGCGATAGTTGTTTCGCGAAACAACCGTCTCATGGTCTAGATTTTAGGTCTATAAGATGACTACAAGTTGTGGTTGCATGCACAAATTAAGAAAATCACTACAAGACTTAGCACTTCTGCCGAGAGATTGTGTTGAGTGGCCGACGGTGATCTGTTGTTTTATTCTCTTTGGTCAGCAAATGCTTGTCTGGAAATCAGCTGTACTCTCGTATATTAGTTCCATAAAACCCAAACACTCTCGGCCACTAGAGCAGATAAATACTAAGCTATACGGACATTGTAGCCTACCAAAAATCCCCTTGGCTACTCGCACCGAGATCAGATGCAGTCACTACTGCAACTGCAAGTTAGTGCCTGCACGCAATCTGGACCATCCATCCTCCCTGCGAATGGACTAGATCGTCTGCTACAGTAGAATACAGTACCAAACAGTATCAGGATGAACAGTACGTCTACTGTGCAGCACAGTGCAGAACAGTTCCCTCCTCGGCTCCGGTGACTGCTCCGTAGACTATCGGGTCACATCGGAAGTTTGATATAAGGGGTATTTGTTTCATTAATCTCTCCTAAAATTCCTATCACATCAAATGTTTAGATACTAATTAGGAGTATTAAACATAGACTAATTACAAAATCAATTGCACAGATGGAGACTAATTTGCGAGATGAATCTATTAAGTCTAATTAGTCCATGATTTGACAATGTGATGCTACAGTAAACATGTGCTAATTTAGTTCTCCTAATTAGCCTTCGAATATTCGATGTGACATGAATTTTTGTCCGGACTAAAGATCCAAACAACCCCTAATTATAAAATTAATTGCATAAGTCGTGACTAATTCGCGAGACAAATTTATTACACTTAATTAATCTATAATTAGCACATATTTATTGTAACATCAAATGGTGAACTAATTAGACGTAATAGATTCGTCTCACGAATTAGCCTTCGTTTATACAATTAGTTTTATAATTAATCTATATTTAATATTTCTAATTATTATCTAAACATTAATGAGACATAAGTTGCAGTCGTACCTGCAACTGCACGGGAACCGTGCCCCGCCACTCAACGCAAACTCTCACGTAAAATGCTGAATCTTACAGTGAATAGAATTACTATAACACACTTACAAGGACCAACATTTCTCTAAAAAATAACCATAGTCCACTTACTAAATAATTCTAAAAGATCTAAAAATAATAATCATAGGCCACTTAATAAATAATTCTAAAAAACAAAATTATGCTGCAATTTGTCAACTTATAATGATCAAAGTAATGCTTATTGCCTGTCTGAGACCAGGGGCAAAAATGACAGGGAGGTACCAAGGGCCCTCCTGCTATGCTAGACGCACTCTACATATGTTAGTATACACATGATTTTTATCATATAAACTAAGAAAAAAAAGTTAAAGTCCTTTTCAGTCTTCCTCTGTCTATTGTTGACTTTACACAAGCAGCATGCGTAGTACCGTCCCAGATGTATATATTCCATCTTCACTGACAGGTGGACCCCCGCAGTTTTAGGTGTTAAAAAAAAGAGAAAAGAAATATCCAGAAGACTCGACCTCTCGTAAGTTCTATCCACCCGTTGGCCGTTCTTCTGGTTTCGATTACGGCGCCTCTAATCCCTCCTCTCCGGCGCCGGAGCCCGCACTCAAGTATAGATGTCCATTTGAACCGCTCAGCCCGGTCCGGCATGGACCTAGCATGGCCCGTTAATTTTCATGCCGGGCTAAGTCCGTCACGACGACTTCGTCGTGCCCGTGCCGTGCTGGCCCACGGACCTCACCGGCGGTCAAGCACGACCCGCAAGACCTTTTCCGTGCCGGGTCAGCCTGTCAAGCACGGCCGGCTTCGGGCCACGCGAGGCATAATGGGCCGCCGCTGCTACCGTCCCCATGCACCGCCGCCGCCGTTGCTGTCCCCACGCGCCGCCGCTGCCGTTGATGTCCCCACGCGCCGCCGCTGCCGACCTCCCGCGTCGCCGCCGCCGCTATCGGCCCCGCGCGCCCCCGCTCCTCCTCCCAGCCTCCTGCGCTGACGTTGCTCCTCCCGGCCCCGCGTCGTTGGTCCTCCCAGCCTCCCGCGCCGCCACCGCTCCTCCCGGCCCCCCGCGCCGCTGCTGCTCCTCTCGGCCCCTCGCGCTGGCGCGTGGAAGTGGAGGAATTGGGGCGGGAGGAGAGGAAAACCTTGGACGCATCGACGCTTTCCAGAGGCACGCGAGGGAGGGAGGTGGCGCCGCCGGCGGGGAGGCGGCTCGCCTCCCATTGGAGGTAAGGTCGCAAGCAGAGGGGAGGACAGAGGGGAGGCGACAGGGTCACGGGGAGTCGGGGAGACGGCGAATGGGACCAGGAAAGGAAGGCTGGAAGGGTGGCGGTGGGGTAGAGGAGATAGGGTGAGGGTTGGCCGATGGACTGTTGGTATTCATACGGGCTTTAATGGGCCGACTCTTTGTCACCGTGTTGGGCCGGGCTGCCCGTCGTGCCGGGTAGAGGCCCACACCCGACACTAGCTACCGGGCTGGGCTAGTCCAGGCCCGAAACCCTCCTTGCCGGGCTAGGCTAGAGCCGGGCAAAAAATTGAGCTCCGTGCTGGGCAGGCGGGCTACGGGTTGCACTCAAGCTAGGGGACACCGCAACGGCGCAGGCATTTGAGCTCCGGCCTCCTTAGCTTCAATTCCTTGACTCCCAGCTCCCAGGCCCTCGCCGCCGGCGCGGGCCCTGAGGACACCGCCTTCCAAACGCCCATCTGCGCGGCGCTAAGCGCCACAACGCCGCGCTCCCGCCGCCGCCTTGGCCTCCGCGCCTCTACCCAACACCAATGTCGGCATGTCGCCCTGTTGAGCTGCCGCTGCTCCGAGCGCCGACCCGCCGGGCACCCGCCGTCCTAATTAAAGGCACGCTCCACCGCGCGGGGTACACAGCACCGCTCGCCGAGTCGCTCCGCTCTCATCACTGCGTGGGACTCCGCGTAGTGCCAAGCGCCACCCCGTGGCTTGCTCCACCGCGCCGGGCTCCGTAAGCCGCATCGCTGTCAACTTCAATAGCGACAAATGCAGTAGCTCTATGATGTGATTTTTTTTTAGATAAAAGCTCCATGATGTGATGATTGATGAAGAGCAAGGCGGGGACAAGATGAAGAGCAGAAAATCCGGCTTGCTATGTGCTCTGGCTAATCGATTCGCTCAATTCCTTCTCGATTTATGGAGTCACGACCGAATCTCACGAGAGGGAGTTTTGTTCGCGTGAAGATCAGGATTCAGGATGAACCAACGGGAGGAGAGAAAGGATGAAGATGAACAGTTGAGCACTCCATATTTTAATTGGACGAAGGGCCCACCACCAGCACTAGAACGCATATGAATACCCCTAAGGAAACTACAAATCACAAACTAATCTATGGGATCATATCGTAGTTCGACCAAACGATAATTGAAAAACTAAATATGAATAGGCAAGATAGAAATACAATTGAAAAACTAAATATCAATAGGCATATATTTAAATTTTTTTTACAACACTATTATAAATCTTGTCAGCATCTATATACTAATTCATTGATTACAAACTAAATGTTGTCCTGTAATAATACAATTCGATTCTAACCATCTCTACTATGATTAATTCAGAAAATTTACAGCCGCGCCAAACAAATGTAATTATCTTATAAATTATTCATTTTAGATCAAAACTACTTAACGTTTTTTTTCTCCAAACGGGCGCGGCATCGCGCGTCATTCTGCCTAGTTAAGTTTGATCGTTCTTGCTTGACGTCCATAGTGATGACGACGACGCCGAACATGCCATTTGCGCTCATGCTTCATGCATCACTATCTTTCCGTTGCGAAGACCGTTGATTTGAAACCCGTGTACGATCAGCAATATGGCCCTTTGGGTCCGCCGTCCCAGCTCGTGTTTGATCAGCTAAAGCCACTGTCTGTCGAGCCGCTCGCTCATCCTACTGGACCGTGAGAGCGCACTAGTGGCGCCCGGGCTGCCGGCCCACTGTTTTGCCACGCGTGTCGGTCAAGCCTCACTGCTGGCCCACTAGACACGGTCGGCCTATGAAGGAAGGAAGGCGGCTGCTTCCTCCCAGAAAGGTAAGAAATATTTCCTCACAAAAAATAGAAACAAGGAAAGGAAAAAAAAAGTACTAAACTTTTCAAAAAAGTTACTCTCCGTGAATTGTGAATAAGAATGACTGAGTGACATCCGTGACCGACTTACAATTAGATTAGACATGGGCAGTAAATTCTGACCCCTTTTTTCTGTCTCTATGATATGATAAAAAATCCTTCATCCTCAATGAAAACGTTTGGGGCGGCAGCTCCAATCCACCCCTAAACCGTAGTGTTGCTCCTCGAGAAAACGTACGAAACGTTGGTCAACTTTCTCAAGGAAGAATCGGGCAATGCATGCACAAATTAAACAACATAACCAGAAGAACGTGCGACCAAAATTTCTTAATAACGTTTCTCAACGTGTAACGTGCAACAAAAGTGACCGAGGAGTAAAATATGAAAAAGAAAAGGAATTTATGTGCAAGTGATGATGCAAAGTCTAAGTACAACCAACATGGTGGAGTGGAGCCCGTCTTTCCAATACCATGACTCCATGAGCTCAACTATTGTGATCTTGACTCTTGACTAAATTGATATATATTTTCTGATCCAGTGTATGCATATGAACATATTTATTTCAAGGAGCACCATCAGGGTGTGTGGTTTATTCCTCCTTGCACAAATAAGAGATATTTTGGACATCGTCACGGTCTCAAAATATTCCACTCCTTCTAAAACATATAGCTAAATGTAGCATTCAAATTCGCCTAGAATATAGCTATTTGTGAGTTCACAGGGTACTTTGAGCCATAACACGTCTTGTCACAAAAAACCTTCCCCCAATTAACTACAAAAAGTAGACCCCCATCTATCCGCATCTATATGATTCCATGCATGTTTCCATTTGGTTGCATGCAAATACTTTGACAGGGTGCATGCAGACGCAAATTAATTTCAATATTTTATCACACATGCATGTAGCAGGACAGGGTAAGTGAAGGGCAGTTTAGAACTTCAATCCTCCTCCTTAATGTATCTTAGAAAGTATAAATTAGCTATATTCTAAGATGGAGGGAGTAATAACTTTAACCGTTTTAGTTATAATATATACTCCCTCCGTCCAAAAAGAACAAGTCATCTTAGAAATTTTAGGACAGATTAACAAGGAGGTAAAATGACCTCGATTGCCCCTATTTATTAGTCATATTTGGTGCTAATTGATTGTTGCATACCCACGTGCCCTATTTATTAACGAGTATAAAACTTTTTTGTGGGACAAATTTTTATTTGCAGAATAACTATTTTTTGGACGGAGGGAGTGTATTGGTAAACATAACGCACTTATTATGACGGTGGAAGTATTGTTTGAGATAATTAATTGGAAGTAGTCGGAACCAAAATTATACTAAAATTTTTCAATCACATTATCCAAAATGCAACGCCTTTTTATATATGATTGGAACTACGGAATCTAATTATCCCACAACGAATGTCCATCAACATCATAAATTCATATCGGTGCTGTGCTACCTTGCTGACCAAGTTGCTGACGCAATATAGACCCTCGCCAGTGACTTGCATGCACAACCCATCAGGTAGACTAGCTGCCCGAGCGGCCGGTGGTATGTCGGCACTCGGCAACGATCCATTTCTTTCAAGTATCGCGACTGCAGTTTATCATATTATTAATGAGCTCAGTATAATTAGGGCACCCGCGTGAGAGCTAGCACATTATCATATTATTAATAAGCTCATCGATCGTACTCGCAGTTTATTACGTGTCTAGTCAGTAGTCTCTCCACACACGTAAGTAACGAGCTCGCTACCTTGCATGGAATTTTCACAAAGCTTTTAAGCTCGACCTTAATCCCTATATATACCCGGGCAGCTGATCGATCGCTAGGCATTCAGTGCAAACAACATAACCAAGCTTGTGATCGATAGCTAACAATTTTAGCCTTCTCTGATCCAAAGCCTGCAGAGACTGTGTACCATAGGATCGGAGCTAGCAGCTGGTTCTCGTAGATCAATCGATGGCGGCCACGATGAGCAGGTTTGTTCTTCCACTGATGATGGCATTGATGATGTTGTTGGCAGTGTTGGGGTCGGCGCGGCGTATCGAAGGCGAGAAATGGACCGGCGGCGAGGCCGCCGCTTCCGGCGAACATCCTACCATACAATTTGCCAAACACCTGTACCTGCAGAAAACGCCAGGCGCAAGTTCCTCATGCACGACCGGTAGCCCAAACAACCCACCATGCCATCATCCCTGAAAGGTAGCAGAGCCGCCGTACCAGCAGACCTTATTGCATGGTTTACGACCTCAATAGATGGACAGGCATGAGTCCTAGGCTTGGCTTATTAGCTTGTAATTGTAGTATTTTCCTGTGTGTGTGATGTCGATATAGAACGACAATAATGTGATGAGAATACAGTTTGTGTTTGGTTTGTTATGATAGTATATAAGTGGTGTCGATGAGTTGTAGTTGCTTGAATAAAGTGATGACTTGTTTGTAATTGGAGCTCTATGTGTTTTGCTCAGCACTTCGACACATTTGTGTACCTGATCCGTCATGTGATTGGAAGAGTTGTTTGATGAATGGAAGTAAGTTTGGATATCCATTATCCATATATGTGTTCTAATAAGATGCCAATCTAATGATCACCACTCAACTAAAAAAGAAGAAAAATGGACAGTACAGTAACCAAAAGAAGCTTGGCTTATCAGCTTGCAATTGACTGATTGATTGTACATGTATTCAAAATAATAGCTTTACTACAACGTTACAAGAAATTCTCTTATCTCTCAGTCGCCAAAAGTAGTGTAGTTTTAGCTAAAATTTATTGCAAATTTATTTTTACGCCTACTTCATCTTGTTTAACGACTGCTCTCATGTCTTAAGCCAAGAACACATGCGAGCTGTTTGGTGTTGCTCGAGTACTAAAAAGTGACTGAAAAGTAAGAAAATTAAGTTACTTAGCTTAAGCAATCCCAGAGAAAGCAGGCTACTTAGCCAAAACAATGTAGCAACGTGCTTTTTACCACTTACTAGCAGCCAACTTAGGATTGGCATCCTTAGCTTATAATAATGGCTTAATATAACCTGCCTCTGTTTCCAGATTTCATGCTGAAAAATTCATATAGCATATATCTAAACATTTCCTAGCACACTAACATCAAACTAGCTGACAAATTATTAAATGGTTCTCAGGTTCTGTCCAACGTCTAGTATTCCGCCTGTGGATGGAAGCAGAAGCATATCTTGGGTCTTCTGACCTCTCCGACAAAGTCACTGTCTATGGGAATGTGTGACTAATAGTGAGTGTCTGACGGGGTGTTTGGATCTTTAGTCGGATTAAAATTCATGTCACATCGAATATTTGAAGGCTAATTAGGAGGACTAAACATGAGCTAATTATAAACTAATTACACAGATGGAGGCTAATTCATGAGATGAATCTATTAAGCCTAATTAATCCATCATTAGCACATGCTTACTGTAGCATCACATTATCAAATCATGGACTAATTAGGCTTGATAGATTCGTCTCGTAAATTAGTCTCCATCTATGCAATTAGTTTTATAATTAGACTATATTTAATACTTCTAATTAGTATCTAAACATTCGATGTGACAGGAATTTTATGAGTACTAAAGAAACAAACACCCCCTGATACCTTTATCTTTCGAGGACTGGCCGATAGACTTGGACCTGAATAGGGAATTTTGAATGGGCTAGTCACGTATAAAAGATTCGTGACCTCATCAGATTGCTGAGCTCATAACCTACATGAAGTTACTAAACTGAAATGCTTTGCATGGCTTTCCCCAAGTTAATCATTTGCTAATTTGCGCATGGGCCATTAGTATTAATAAGATTTATTAGTACTAGTATTAATAAATACCACTACAACCTCGCAAATTGAGATGGGATCAAAAAAAGTTTCTAAGCCTACTCATAAAATTACTAAATATAACTATACACCGGGCGGCACCTGTTATGAAAATACTTGATATCTTATGGTGCGTTTGGTTTGAGGGACGAAGTGGGACGGGACGGGACGATCCCACTTCGTCCCGTGTTTGGTTTGGAGACAGGTGGGATGGGGACATCCCTACAAGGGAATATACCTTCCAGATGCGGGATGCCCCCATCCCACCAAAACAAGCGGACGGGGGCATCCCACTTCGCCCCGTCACGCGCCGTCCGTCCACACCGGTGGAGGGGGCGAGGTTGGGCGGGGTGGAGCCGCCGGCGGAGGGGCCGGCGCGGGCGAGCGCGGCCGCGGCCGGCGCGGGCGAGCACGGCCGGCGCGCGCGAGCTCCCCCACGACCCCTGAGATTCGGCGGGCGGCGGCTCGAGGTCGGCGAGGCCCGATTCACGGGCGGCGCGCCCGGGGCAAGCTCCCCCGGCGGCACAACGGCGAGCCCAAGAACAGTGCCAAGAGTGGAACCGGGGTGGAGGAAGAAGATGGCGGTTAGTATGACAGGTGGGCCCCATGAACGGTGTTAACAGAAGAAGAAAACGGTGCTCGTCCCGTCTATAGCAATCTCTCCAACCAAACAAAAAATTAGGACGGACCCATCCCATTCAACCAAACAAGAAATGGGACCATCCCATCCCGAAAAAATAGGACGGGACCGTCCCGTTCTACATTGTCTCCCAACCAAACGCACCCTTAGTGAGTGTATCCGAAAATAGAGTTGTGTATGGTCGGCAACAAGCCAGGCGATCGATTGATCCTGTCCTTGCGTGCTATAGTTTTCCCTTCTGGTCCGTACACCCGGTGCCTAGAATTAGAAGCCGCGTGAAATTAAGCACATGAATATCAGGTCATAATCTCGGTCTACTTCACTGTGTCTGGTCACACGTAAGTAAGGGGCTAGCACATGAATGCCATTTTCACAACGCTTTAGGCTGCTATATAGACACCCTTGCAGCTAGATCAGTCAGCAAGCAACTCAGCATTAATCGTGCGCAGAAACGAGTTAATCACTCAGGCAGAGTTAGCTTTTTGGCTTCTCTCAAAGCCCTGAGAGATTGTATCTTCAGGAGCACCGTTCGGTCCTCGCTGCCGTAGATGGCCATGATGAGCAAGTTCGTTTGGTCACTGATGATCGCAGCAGTGTTCATGCTGTTAGTGGTGTCGGGATCAGCACGGCGGCTAGATGGCGAGAAGTGGACCGGCGAGGCCGCCTCCGGCGATCTTCATTCCATGCAGTTTGTCAAACACCTGTTCCTGCAGCAACTAGGAGCAGGCGCCTCCGGCCGGAGCTATGACAAAAACGGCCCACCATCCCATCCCTGAAAGGTTGACGGCAAACATGCATTGTAGTTAAATCGATCAATAGATGGACATGTACACATAATTAAGTCATAAATGTGATATAAGTTTGGCTTCTGTTATCATCACCCCCTGTGGTAATCGATGATTGAACGACAATAATGTGATGAGTGTAAAGTTTATGTTTGGTTTGCTTATTGTTGAGTGTCCACAGATTGCTTTTATTGAATAAAGTGATTGACTAGTTTACAATGTGGATCTCATATCTGTTGCTCATCATTTCGACTATACCTGATCTTCCTTGTGCACGAGTGTGCTTGCTAATGAATAAAAATCTGATAGTGGGAGAGGTGCCCACTCTAAGATAATATCAGCATGTAGGAGGTGATCAATCTCTGGCTTGCATTTCACCTAAAAAGAGCGTCTACACACTACCTGAGCGTATTAAGGCTCCAACACTTGATTTTTCAGCCATCCAACTTTGAGATTTAATTTGTGGTTCAGATTAGGTCTGACTTTTTGCTTAAAAATGTGTTATGAGAGGCTCATGTCTACTAAAAAAATTACATTAAAAAAACGTTGGGAACTCACTTATAAACTGACTTCCAAAAAATTTGCAAAAAAATATTTGCTAAAATTACTAAGTACACAATTTTAGCAAACATTAATTTGCAAATTTATTTCTATGAATAGATCGAACAACATGTGTCGGTTGTTGGATGTTGATATAAAAAAAGGTAACTAAAAAGTAAAAAAAATTCAGTAACTTAAAATTAAAATTAAGATCACACACACTCCCAACAATAATTAAAATCAGGAGCTCATATAAGGGGGTATTTGGCAGCACTCTACTCCAGAAAAAATAGCTCCACCTCACCAACTCCACAAAATTGCCTGCCAAACACGTCCAACTTCACAAACCTAGCTCCCAAAAAACGTGGAGCTAGGGGCCAGCGTTTTTCCTTGGAGTATCTTAGGTGGTGCTCCAAAAACATCAGTTTCAGACTTCCTCGTAGAGTTGAGGGTTTTTTACCCACCTTTGCCACTCGTTACACAATATACCGGTTCGTTTCTAATTTTTCCACACCTGCCGTCGCCGCCCTTGCCCGTCAGGCCTCGCCGCCCCCTGCCCACATCAGTCGCGCCCATGCCACCCTTGCTCACCAAACCTCGCCACCTCCTTCCTGCGTCGGCCGCGCGGCCCTGCTCGCCCAACCGCACCGCCCCCACCCGGTAGCGGCGCGCTGGCCGCGTCTCCCCAGCTGGCTACGGCAACGCCACCCCCGCCCGTTGACCTCATGGGGCCACGTGGCTGCACCGCCGTCGCCGTGGGCCATACGCCGCCCCTCCCTCATTGTGGTGCGCGCGTGGCGGGGTGCCAACGCGGACGCCGAGCTGCTCATCCGTGGATTTCTCCCGTCGGCATCTGTGGTTAATTTGTTCTGATATGTAGTATCAGAGTGAGCTCAACGACGTCTAGCTTAAATTAGCTTGCTTACGTAGCTCAAATTCACTTGGATTAGCTTGCTTACGTAGTCCAAATTTGGGTTCTGATTACTTCGAGTGCTAGCAGATGAAGAGAAGGGGAGGAAAGAGAAAAGATTTACTCCATAGGGCCTTTTCCTCAGTTGCAGGGTTTGGTGGCCCGAAATTTACTTAGCTTCGCCAAAAGGCCTCATCTCCAAAGATATATGGGTCTGTTCATAAAGGGTAAAATGGACTATTCACAATAAATGTTCATGTTTTTGGAGCTAGAGCACTGCCACCAGCCAAACACGTGCAACAGCTCTATGTTTTTTTGAAGTTAGTAGAGTAGAGCTGATTTTTGTGAGGTGGAGTGATGCTAAACACCTGCTAAGTTGGGAATGGAATGTGGCGCTGTGCGGTCCACCATTCAGCTTCTAGCGTACACATAAAGGCATAAAGCGTATGATCTGCGAACACGCCTCAACATTTCACAGGCACTACATGGTCCATTTATGGTGCATCGATTAGCTGCCGATATTGGAGTGTTTTTCATCCAACCTGGGTTCGGCCCGTCGAAAATCCAATGGTCCTTGCTGTTTAGGAGGGTCCTGTCTAACGGAGTCTCTACGTGTGTGTAACTGTGACTAGTCTTTCATAAAATTAAAAAGACTGTAACTGTGACGCAGACCTTTCAACTCGTTCGAGGACGTACTCACTGCTAGACTTGGACTTGAATAGGAAATTTTGACTGGGCTAGTTACGTACAAATGTTTCGTGATTTGGTTATCGAATAATTGCCGACCTCATAAAGATACTCTACTATAAAGTATAAACTGAACGGTCTCATTTCTGCAACTAGCTAATTAGTTTGAGCGCGGCCTAGCTTTAGAAGGGGGCAAACAAAGTTTCTTAAACCTAGTATTATCGGTACGTACACATAGTCCTCAGAAATATGTTTCAGAATTCAGAAATACTCTTTCACCACTAATTGAGATTGAGCGTTCTCGTTTGGAGCGCCAGCATCATGGGTCCCTGTCCATATTCCGTGTGATTGTGAATGGCTGATGTGTGACTGACTGAAAGACTTTGACTTGAACAGTGAGCGCTGAAACTGAATGGACTAGTCACGTACAAACGTTTCATGACCTCCATCAGGTTGCTGATCTCATAAAGAAAAACAAAAAGATACTATCTTTTTTGATGGAAACCGTCTGACCAACAGCAAATAATATATAACTCGTCATCAAATTTGAAGTGCATGAGAAAATAAAAAGGTATTTCTCTCAAATTTTCACTTTTCAATTTTATTTGATCCCACCAACCCTAAAGTGTTCCTTTGTTTCAAACGCCTAATTTCAGACTGATCGATCTTTTCTAATGGACCAGACGATTCATACTATTTATTTGTGTTTTCTGAGCGCGCTTCACAGAAACTTCCCCTTTTGAAAATTCGGATACATAACGTCCAATCAAACTGCTGCAGCATTCCACACTCCGTGCTCACAAGGTAGTTAGTAAAAAAAACCCAAATGATCAGTGTAATTTCGCTTTCGGTTGCAGTTTCTCTCATCTCAGTTTATTTTTCTTCGCATGTGGTATCCACCGGTATTCCTGACATACACAGTTTCACTCCGTCTTCCATGCTGCCGGTCTTGCAACTACCGTAGCTTGGTGGGATAGACACATTTCTCACGGCAAAGACGCCTCGACCGAAAGCTACGTTTCTCAATACGACGAGTTGTACGTAGCTCTGGCTTTCGATTTTGTCGTGAGTTCCTAAGAACGGAACGGATCGGATCGCCCGACCGTCTTCTTTCGAAACCGCGTAGAATTTGTTTGCGTGTGCATTTCTTGCTTGCGAATGAATTAGTCAGCACAACCTAGCTACCAGTCGCACACGTAAGAAACCATGGAACTTCCCAAAAGAAACATTGTAGATGTTTGGATATTCCTTTACAAAAGAAACGATCGCCGCCTCCTCAGGTGGAGAAGAACAAATCAAATGCACATGCTTCGTGTGTACAAGTGGTGATAAAAGCAATGTATGTCGTCGGTAGAGAAGAACAGAGAGGAATAACGAAACGGCTCATGGGACAAAACTTAGGATGCGTGGTCGTCGCGGCTTGTAGGGGAGGTGCTAAAAAAAATTGGGGATTCTACTCCAATCCAAGTGTACCAAGGTTGATAACAGTATCATCCTCACCCCAGTTGTCGTTGGTTTAAGGTGCTTCTTTGCTTTAGACTAGGGTAATGAGGTTTATTTCCAATTGGTGAAGGATTTTGAATCTTGATGTCAATTTGTGCTCTATTTTTACTAAAAATTCTGAAAGGATTGTTGGGGATGTGTGTGGAGATTGGTTAGATTAAGATCTAGCACCAATTTAAGATGGCGAATTAACTCGATGTTACATTATGCATGGTTGCTTTAGACTTGTTTTTTTTTGTCCATGCATGGTGAAGAATCAGGGATGAGCTAGAGCTGTAAATTTTGATGTACATTGCAATTAATTACCTCATTGCATATGTTTGGATATTCCTTTACAAGATGCAGCTCAATCTTAAGGTTGTGATCGTGCTCGATTTTAGATGATGGTAGATGAGGAATTAATAAATGTGGGGGTTCCTCTTCTTCTGTGGATTATGTTATCATGCTGATAAAAATATGTTTAGGCTAATATGTATTCAGATATATCCATAATCTAGATTGTTTATATATGAGAAGGAGCATTATTCTTCCAAAGGACCATTCACAACCATTTGCTCAACAGGGATTTCAAGCTCAATTTGCGCGGCCAAGCGTTAGAAAAAAAAAATGTTTCTCGAGGCCTAGTATTGTCGATACATACATTTTTTAGATAAAGGGACACGACCTTTTTACATTGTTATGTATACAACCTTTCAATTTATTATAATATTATGATGAAAAAGATCGATGGTGGAGAAAACTATGTGTAGATTGATTACACGGCCATCCATGTTTCGAAAAGACTTGAATCGCCACCACTTCCAAAGCTCGACATGTTTTGAGCATATCCTTCTGTTGGTCCTCTCTTCGCAACAGCGTCCAGAAGCGAAGCAAGTAGGTGCTCCTGGAAATTGCCTGCATAATAGTTACATCAGGGTGGTGTTTGTTAAAAACAATATCATTTCTTGACAACCATATGGACCAAAATACTGCTACTACCCCTGCTATGAGTTGGGACTTGAAATCATTAGTACAAGGCCACATCCACCTTCCCGTTACATATATAGTACTCAGAAATATGTTTCGGAATCCAGAAATACTCTTTCATTGAGATTGAGAGCGTTCTCGTTTGGACAGTGATTGTGATCTGTGAACGGCTGATGTGTGACTGACTGAAAGACTTTGACTTGAACAGTGAGCGCTGAGATTGAATGGGCTAGTCACGTACGAACGTTTCATGACCTCCATCAGGTTGCTGATCTCATAAAGAAAAACGCAAAGGTACATGCATCTAAAAAACTCTCTTTTTGGATGGAACTGTCTGAGCAAATACATAACTCGTCAAATTTGAAGTGCATGAGAAAATAAAAGGTATTTCTCTCAAACTTTCACTTCAACTTTGATCTCACCAACCGTAAAGTGTTCCTTCGTTTCAAGCGCCGCATTTCGGTTCGATCGGTCTTTTCTAATGGATCAGAAGATTCATACTATTTGTGTTCTCAGAGCGCGCTTCGGAGAAATTTCACCATTTGAATGTTCGGGTAACGTCAAATCAATGCAACCCCCAGTCCCCAGAGCAGTCAGCACGCCGTGCTCACAAGGTAATTAGTGTAATTTTCGTTTTCGGTTGCAGTTTCTCTTACAGTTTCTTTTCTTCTCGCTTGGAACAATATATACAGCGGTATTCCTGACAGTTTCACTCCGTTTTCCATGCCGGTCTCGCAACTGCCCTACCGTACGTACTACGTGTAGGTGGGACTACACATTGCTCACGGCAAAGACGCCTCGACCGCAAGCTACATCTCTCAAGACGAATTGGCTTTCGATTTTGTCGCGAGTTCCTAACACTGTTGGACGATCGACTTCCATTGCCGGTCGGAAAACCAACTGGAGGTCCGACTGGTACAGCTAGTTTGGTACTAAATACACTATTTAGTACCGGTCGAATTTCATGTGTAATATGTGCATGCGGAGTTTATGGGATTCAAACCCATGATCTCAAACCTCGTACGAACTTTTCTTACCATCTCACCTACATAGCACATATGATGGAGTTAGATATGCTTTTCTTTTAAAGTAACCCGTGAAGAGACTTTTAGTACCAGGCAATAACACCATCCGGTACTAAAAGGTACCTTTAGTACTGGGTGATGTTGTGACTTGGTACTAAAAAGGTCTCCGAGGACCAAAACTTTGGACACGTTACTAATTTCACGTGTTAGTATATAGTAATGTAATGGACGACTTCTCCCGTAGCGTAACAACGGATCGCTCAACTGACTTCTTCTGCGCGCACCAAACATACACGCTGCCGAAGGTGGCAGAGAGCTAGAAAACCGCGTCGACTTGCACGGTTGTGAATCGCTTGCTCGCCTAACAGTCAGCTCAACCTACCAGTGGCACACGTAAAATACCGTGGAACTTTCAGAGTAAACTCGACCTCGACATGCAAGAAGAGCTTCGAATCCCCTTATAAATACGCGGTGATCTATTCGAACGCTTCATAACACTCACTACTAGCCAAGTTGATTTGCATTTTCTGAAAAAGAAAAAAAAGAATTGATCGATTCCTGTAGTGTAGCTAGCCTCGAAGTAGAGAGCAAGAGACAGAACACGTCCACGCCCGCGATGACGACGAAGCTTGTCGCAGCCATGCTGTTGGTTCTCATGGTCACTTCGGGCTCAGCCATCGGCTGTGCCGCGGCGCGGGCGTTGCCGGGAGAACAGCCGGCCTCCCCAGGTGGCTCCACCAACAATGCGTCGCCGCCGCCGCCGCCGCCGCCGAAGGTGGAGGAGAGCAAATCAGGACCACATGTTTCGTGCCCAACTCATGATCGAAACACCAACTGTCCGCCTTCCGCTCCGTAGAGATGGAACAGGAATCTGTCGGCGGCTTTGTTACACAACAGTATACAACACACGTAGAGTGATGACACAGAGCTCGGTTTCTACGTTATTGCACCGGTCGGATTATATTCGAGTTTTAGTTTCAGTTTAATTTGTTGTTTGTTTTCTATTGCTGCTACATATATAGCCGGCGATCCTGTTTGCGTCTATAGAAAAATAGAATAATCTGTACAGAGTTACTGCTCAAAATTGCTTACGTTGCTAGTACTTGCTATAGGTACGAGGTGCTGTAGATGCTTATAGGTTATAGCCTAGTACGAGGCACTGCCGCACTGTAAAAGGCCTCTGGCTGAATAATGAATCATATATATACCTAGTTATATTATGTCACTGTCCCTGGATTTGCTGGAACCAATATATTTTCTCTGCGGCTGTTATTATTTGTTGCGCAGTGGTCATTAGTAGTTGTTACAAACAAGTGAAAGATTGTGAAAATTTTCAAATTAATTAATAAAGCAAAATGAATAGACTGACCCGCGAGAGCAGTACTCAAGACATTACCGTGCAGCCGTCCGGTTACGTACCGCCCCTATGCAGCTAACTCTGCGTAGACGGCCCAGTTCAGAAACTGAAAGACAAGGCTAAAAACTACAGCTGAAGCAAATAGAAGAAACCCCAAGGCACTGTACACAATTGCCTATAGTTCCCAATAATGCAAACTAGATATAATTATAATTAACAAAAAAAGATTCAGTTACGTCACAAGCCAGGCCCCCATGAAGACCAACAACCATAGTCTATCAAACTAAAAACCTTGTGTGATGGGTGAGAATAATTGCCCCTAGCTATTATACATGAGATATCATCGTATCAATTTTCGACGTGAGACTACACCTAACAGAAATTCTAAATGGAGTTGAGTTTCTAATTGATTAATGAATATTGTCTATGGCATTTGAAATTATATAAGGTATCCTTGGCTAAAGTTTCTCATTTAGAAAATATGATATGTATGTATATGGTTTATCCGTTTATGGATAGAATAACTAAATGCAAAATGGTGCTCAAAATTATATGTTTTACAGATGGTGTCCCTAACTTTAATTTGCTTATCTTAATCCGACTCTGCTGCCCCCTTTCATGTTGAAAAAGGCAAAGAGACGAGCAGTGTCCACATAGGCGCTTGATCTGCAAGCACGTCCGAACATTTCACCGGCAGGCCAGTAGCAATGCATGGTTCTTGTTAGTTTGGGAACAGGACAGGGAGCCTGAGTGGATGGGTCCTCTCTGATGGAGTCTCTCTCCAGCTGTGATTGCGACTTGTGAATGTGCGACTAGCAGTACAGTAGTGTGGGAGACCTTTTTGTTCGCAAGACTGACCGTCATCAGTTAGACTTGGACTAGAACAGGAAATTTTGACTCGGCTAGTTACGTACGCTTCGTGACTTCATCAGGTAGCTGATCTCATAAAGAAAAAGCAAATAAAGGTATAGTATGCATCTAGAAAGCTACGAGTAATAATTAGTGTGCCTAACAAAAGACACTCTTTTTTTTTTGATGAAACTGTCTGACCACCAAATATTTAAACACAACTCGTCAAATTTGAAGTGAGAAAAAGGCACTTCCCTCGAGTTTTCACTTCAGCTTTCATCTCACCACCTGTAAAGTTCTCCATAGTTTATTTGTTTCAATTCAAGCGCCGCATTTCAATTTGGTCGGTCCTCTCGATCTCATGGATCAGACGGTTGTTCATACTAGCTATTTCGTGTTTTTGGGGCGCTCCTTCGAAATTTCTCCTATTGAACGTTCTTGAGAACGTCAAGTAGTCAATGCACAGTATTTCGTACTTCGTGCTCACAAGGCAACTAGTACAATGCAAATCCAAATAATCATCGGTATACTTTATTTTGTTTTCGGTTCCAGTTTCTGTCGCTGATCTCTGTTCGTTCTCATCATTCCTGAATCCTGAGACTTTCAGTGTTGTAACTGCCCTACATACCCTATCTTGCACTGCTGAGGTAGACACAATATTGTTCACGGCGAAGACGCCGCGCGCGACCGAAAGCTACGGCATCGATCGATCACGAGAAGAATTGTGGTTTTCGTCACAAGTTCGTGAGAACGGATCGTCCGACCGACATCCTTTGCGCCCGGCCCTACAGACGATACGCTGTTCGGCTCTTGAGAAGTTGCCAGCAGAGCTACAAACCGCGTAGACGACTTGCATGTGTGCACATTTCTTGCTTGCGAATTAGTCAGCTAAACCAACCAGTCGCGCACGTAAAAAACCACGGAACTTTCAGAGTGAGCCCGACCTTAGCAAGCAAGAAGAAGAGCTCCGATATCTCCTTTGCTTATAAATGCACTAGGTGACCACGTACCCTAATGCTTGTAACACCCCGGCCACTAGCCATAGCTAAGTTACTCAGTAATTTTGTAGCTCGATCCAAAACAGCAGAAAACAGAGAGAACGTGAAACTCTAGAAGCCTGCAGTCTGGAAAGGACAGAGTGGAGACTGAGAACACTGTGAAGTGTGCACCACTAAAAATGTCGTCCTCCACGTCCACGATGACAAAGGTTATGGTGGCCATGCTCTTGGTTCTCGTGATCACGTCGGCCTCCGCCACCCGTGCCGCGGCGCGGGCGTTTCCAGGAGCCCAGCATGCCTCGTCCGGCGTCCCCACCAACAACGATGCGTTACCGTCGCCACCGCCGATGAGGTCGTCGTCGTCGCTTTGGCGAGGCCTGCACAGGCTGCTGCTGTCAGCGGAGGAGGAGAAGTCAGGAGCAGGCCATTCGTGTGGAAGTAACAGTAAAAATATCCACTGTCCGTAGAGCTGAGCAGAGAGCACGTACATGAATACGTACTTACTACGTGTGCGTCGTTCTTGGGAGTTGATTTGCGATAATGAAAAGGTGCTTAGAGTATTAGAGATATGCATGCAGAGGCTCTTCAAATTTTAGCTCAGATTAGAACTTTTATTTTTGTTGTTTCTTAAGTCTTAACCCTATGCTTAATATCTAAGCTTATTGTTTAGGGTAGTCCCAAACCTAGACATTACTGATTGTTTCCATACTGGCATATCATATATAGAAACTCTTATCCAATCCCTTCCAATGTTATCCTAAGCGCTAAACGCCAGACAACATGTCACTTTTGTTTACCGTTTAGACCGTTTAAATGTGTTTAGATGGAATTAAACGATCAACAGTTTTGTACCTTATGACCAAATATACATAATCGTGCTCATAAAAGATCAAGTACTATAGAAAGTATATATATTTGTGCATGTAAGAAATCAAGTATACATATTTATGGAAGTAACACATTCAATATTAATTTGTGGAAATAATTTAGTATATGTATTTATGGATGGAAGAATCCAAGTGGAATTGATAATGTTCACTAAACAGTATGTTAAATGGCCGTTTAGTAACATTTAGTTCTATTCCGTTTAGGATGTTTAGGCCGTTTAGTTCCTTTTTTACCATTTAAATGGTCAATCATTTAATGGACCGTTTATATCTCCTAAATAACAGTTGGTCTCGGTTCGCCATTTAGACACTGTTTAAATGGTTGTTTAGACCGTTTAGGCGAACACCAATCCTTCATTTCTCTCTCCTTTCTCTCCTTTTTGATTATCCAACTGAGCTAGTTTCTTGCATGAGAAATAGTTTCCCTTTTCCTCATTAACTCTATTGACACATTATTATTTTGCTTACATGACATCCTATTTGCAAATGATCCTAGTCATCCTGTTACATTAGGACTGTGTGACATTGCATTAAATTGGTATATTGAAAAATAAGCTCTACAATGTATGATGTTCATATGTGATCTGTATTCCACTCCCTCGATTGTACTATATTTGTCCATAGCACATCATGCACATACAGACCTAGGAAGTACCAGCTTTAGGAAAAAAATGAATGTGAAATGATCACATCCATACCCTTAATAAATATCATAACAGAACCACTTCTCTTCTATAGGGTATTTGATTAGGGGTAAAGAGTGAAAATACTGCGATAACTACACCATTGATATCCTTAAACAAACATTACGATTTTTTCCCCAAAACCATACACAAATATAGAGAAATGGAGGGAGTAGATAAATTAGAGAACCAATGTTATATATTGAACATTACTTTTACTTTTAACTCAAGATCAATGTGACCTGATGGATCTACATCCATGGGCCCACCATGAGGGCATGGACTATTCTAAATATGGGATAGGACATCCAGGCGTGTCTGATACGAAGACTACCATGCAGGACGGCGTAGTTGACCATGCAATAGATAGAACTAGTTGGATAGAAAGGGAATACTCGATGTAATGCCATTAGGACTTCTCCTGTCTTAACCGATTAGGATTCTTGTAACCCTGCCCCAGATATATAAGGTGAGGTAGGGGAACCCCCCCCCCCTCACCCCACCCCCCAAATAGATCTCATACACCCAACTCAATACAATTGGCATACATAACGTAGGATATTACGCTATTCAGCGGGTTGAACCTATCTAAATTGTGTCTGCGTTAACCTTCAACTTACTGATTTTGGTGAAACCCCTCCGATCAATCAACTACCTCGGGATACCTCTCGGTAGGTTGCCGGTCTAAACACCTACTGAACCATCATAAGCAAGAAGCATAAATGTATAGTCTTCGTCGTCGAAACCTTGGGCATAGAAGTCAGTGTTAGCTAAACTAAGAAATTCATGTACCTTGTCACCCATAGATTTGATCATCCTGATTAAATTGCCTGCCTGTTGGTACTATTTTTTCCCATGGGTTCCATACAATTTGGAGTTGTGTCCAACAAACTGCCCCATCATTTCTGCTCTTTTTCCTGGCACATACATTTAATCAAGTAACTGGTTTGTGTCAGCCATGATGTGGTCTAGGTTCATTGACGAGCCATCAGCAAGTGTGACCACATGGTCGGTGATTTATTTTGAAGGGATCTCTAGAAATAACATAAGACCACCAAACTGAGCAAGAACATTATTATATATCTCCTCACTATCAAGTGTGGACAAGCACCTTAATTGTAGTTATTTGTTACCATGAGTGCAAGCTATTGTAGTTTGTGAAAAGATTACTAGAAATTATAGTTTTATTTTTTTAGTTTTGAAAATGTTCAATACTTGAAATTATTGTAGTTATTTGTTTGCTAAAGAGCCTCTAGCCTAGTGGTTAGAGCACCTGAGTAGCATCCAATAGACTTGAGTTCAACTTCATGTGGGGGAGAATTAATAAGATCTGGAATAAAAAATTTATATAAAAAATAGGTCGATGCTTCCCACTTTGGTAAAAAAAATTATTTTAATTTTAAAATATTTGGAAATTTGTTTTCTATTGTTAGCTATAATTGTAAATATTCTGATAATAAACTCAGACTTTTTGTGAGAGTGGATCAACACTGGATTGTTATGTTTTTTGTCAGTGGGTAAACACCGGATTGTTTATGTTCCAGCAAACATATATATAAAGTTGACATTTATAAAGAATGCTTTGAAGGCCTAAGGAAGTACACCGAGAACGGAGCTTCTTACTTCGTCCTAAGGCTTGTGTTAGTTTACTATGGAGAGTACATGACCCCAAGGTAATGAATTATGTATTTGAAGTGTAACTTGTATAGTTGTATTTAGTTTTGATTATTTTACTTTTTGTAGAACTTAGTATTGTGCAAAATATTTTCAAAGCAGTGGTGTGCTGGCACACAGAAAAAAGAAGAATGATACGATGAAAGTAAATACAACTCAAAGGTCTCAGATAATTAATTTTGCTAAACTATTTATCTCTTACAACTAATAAACAGGAAGAGGAGAAAAATTTTCCGTAGGTAAGAGAGTCTCTCAACTTTATCGTCCTACCAAAACTCATTTTTTGCCAACGGATCATCTTCCTACGGCCCCCCTTCCCATGTTTTGCTCCCCCACCCTATTTTTCCTTCTTGACCGTCCGATCACCTTCCCACAACTCTGCCTCTGCCCCCTCCCCATTTTTTCCTCCCCCATTTTCCCCTCTCCGGCTCTCCCGTTTTTGTTTTTTCCTCGGAGCCTCCGCCGCCCTGCGCCTCCTCCCCATCCTTGTCGTCCTACTCCTTCCTATCGATGGGGTGCGCCGCGCTCGCCTTCAATGTCACTAGAACTCGTGCGCTACCTCCTCTCCTCCCCTCTATTTTCCTCTCTCCGCATCACCCCATGCTCCACACTAGCCTTCCAGTAAAAAATGAAACAAAATGCAGCCCCAGCCTATCCCCCGCCCGCCCGCATGACAACCGCCGCACCCACTCACCCTCATCGGCACTTGAAGATGCACCCCTAGGACGCTTGCTTGCCCTCTGGGCACCACATTGCTCGGGGCGCTCGCCTTGCTGTTGTCTCCGTCATCGCCACTCCAACCGTCAGCGTCGGCGATGAGAAGAGGGCGGATCAATGCAGGTGGCTACATCAATCCGTGCGGTATTTATTTGCTGTCAATCTTAGTTGTTCTCTAATCATTAATTTGATACGTGATGCTAGGTGAGTATGTTAGCATTTTCACAGACATTATTTAAAGGGTTTTCACTTGTTCTTACCATGCCACTCGATGTTAGCAACATCGCTCAAGTGGCACTAGATGACCAATATGCAAACAAGTTTGCCCCTCTTGATAGCACGGCCATCTATTCTAAACCCAGCCTAAACTTCTATACACACCTATGACCGGTGAAATGAAATGCCCTACAAAATACCTTTGCCTTGCGCATTCCATTTCATCTCCTCAAATGTTGATGCAACATATGCACAGCCATATCACAAATAATATGATCCACTTCAAATCATCACGTGACCTTATTGGTTCATCGATCTTAACCTCACTTGCTCTTCACTGTTGCATCAGTCCATCGGCGTCAAGTCTTTGCTCAAGCATCCCGCCATGCGGTCCAGCGCTTCAAAGTCTCGGACTTGCCCTTCACACTTGCAACCGGTCCATCAAGCCAAGTCTTGTCTTGATCTTCTGCACCTAGTCACATGACTCCATGTCATGTCTCATATGCAATGAGCTCCTTCACCTAGTCACATGACTCCATGTCATGTCTCACATGCAATGAGCTCCTTCATCACATAATTACCTGTGGACTAATCACCTATGCATTTCACTTAAACACATATTAGTCCACCTAGATTATCACTCAATTACCAAAACCAAACAAGAACCTTTCAATCTATCTACTACGAGCTAAGGATTAGAAAAAATACCTCTAACGAAGTAAGGAACGGGGCTTCAATCTCCCCTCCCCTCCTTCCTCCTTTCCTTTCTTTCCCTTCTCCTCCCTCCCTTCCTTCTTCTCTCCCTCCCTCCCTTCCTCCTCTCTCGCACGGGCTCGCTCTCCTGCTTCTGGGCGCGGGGGGACCAAATGAGTAGGCGTGCGTTCGAGGACGGCCACACCGCGCATTTTAAAGGCGTTAGGGAGCTACCACCGTTTGAACTGACGGTAGCTTTCCTGCTTCCACCGATTCAAATGGCGGGGCCTGCTACCGCCGTCTCGAACGGCGGAACAGCCTTGTCCCCCGCGCCATTGGAATCTGTGTGCGGCCCATCGGATGGGAGGTCGGTAAGCGAGATTCCGCACTGACATGGCGGGTGCGGGGAGCTACTACTGTTTCATACCGCCGGTTGAGACGGCATTAGCCTGTTACCGCCGTTTCAAGCGGCGGCATAGATATATTTCTGCAAATTTTTTTGTTCGACTATTTATTTATGCAAAATTTAAAAAAAAATATAAAAATAAACACCCCGGGGGGAACCTCAGCGAACCATCGCTTAGTGCCGCCGTTCCGACTCCCGAAAAAAAAAACGCATCTCCCCGTCCGCTCGGCCGTCGCCCAGCACCGCTCCGCCTTCTGGCCATCGCCGCCGCCTCCCCACCGCTGCCATGCCCCGATCCCTCTATGATGTGCCTCCTGTGGTACTCCATCCTCCTTCTCCTTCCTGCAGTGCGCCGCCCCTTCCAGCGTCGTCGTTCTCGTCCTCTCCTAGCGCCCTCCCCACCCATGGCTGTCGTTCGAGATCTGTCCTTGCCAGCTGCCTGCCTTTATCGCTGTCCCGTTCTGCGATTGGAATGGCACCTGCCGGGCACGCCACTCTCCTATTGCGGCAACAATGGATACCTGTGAATAGCATTAGATAGTGATGATGCCCGTCTTTGCAGTCATGTGGTCAGCTTTGTCCTCCGGCAATCGAACAGCAGCGGTAAGCACATTGTCCTTAAAACCTTACTGTGAGGAACAATTTCCTTCCTGCATCCCAAGCTTCTTTATGGTGCTTGTTTGTTCCTTTTGATGCATTCCTAGATCAATTTGGTAGATCTATAGTTTGTATTATTTAATCTGTATTTTGTTTTGTGTGGATTGCAAATCAATTTCGTAACTCAGGGCACTCAGCATAGTGGTCATCAGCTTGGAGGCTAAGGTTGAGCCCCCACTGTCTTGGCTTTTTTTGAAAAGGCAAAATTATTAACATACATTACCTCTATTACCAAGATTAATATAATACACTTTCGTTTCTTAAACAAAATTATTAAGTATCTCTAATTTTCAGTTTATTTTTGAAGATGACCAAACATGACACATCCTTCTAAAGTGAGCTCTGTTCTAATTATAATTTGAGACTTTTGTTTACAATGATATTTGCGTGGCAACTAGGATCATATGTTTGATGGACTACACCAATGATCCCATTGAGTAAGGGTCCTTTTTCAGGCCCCCCTACTTGGTGTGACTCACTGTATTTGCTTTCCTATTCCCTTGATCTAATATTCAGATGTAATCTTGGTAAGGAATTTTGCACATGGCAGCAGCTTTGGAACACAATAATCATCTTCACTTTGTCCCATCTGTTCCTGATTTACAATGTATTGGTTTGAGGCAGCATGGGACAGAGTGAAATTAGGGTTCAAAATGAATTTAATTAACCAAATCATGCATTCCATTGAGCTTGGTTAAGTTCAATGTCAAGCTTTGTACATTTTGTGCATCTTCTTTTTCTTCTTGCTTAGGAAAGAAATCAAAGCATTGCACGCAACTGATTTATCTAAAATATCTTTCTGCTCCACGCTTGCAGGAACTAAAGCCGTGGAACAAGAGTGTAACCTGTCCTGTTTCTTTGTGTTTGAATCTCATCAATTGCCAATACTCAATATGGAGATTGTTGGTCTGTGAATTTGTGGACAAAAAGTGCAGTTCAAAGTGTTGTGATGTAAGTTTTTGATATATACAGCAACAATGCCTAGATTTAAAACTTGAGGTAATCAAGAGCATAACTTAACTATAATTGAAAAGAACAACACTACAAAAAAAATCTAATGTCCTCTCTTTGCAGTTACTATATCAAGGCAAGAGTTTCTTTTCCTTATTTGTAGTTAAATTCCAAATGCTATTGCACATTAGAGGCTATGACATACATGTTTGAATCTAGGTTCAGAGAAATATTTGCATACTTCAAGTGATTAAGAAAGTTTTCAAGTATCATATATATCTGACCTTTAGGCCTGAGGCTTCATGATTTTGTTCTGGCCAAGGAATTGGTTCAACTTCATGAAGCCATGCTCAACCCTTAAGTGAGGAATAGGAATTCTTCTTTGGTAAGTTACATACGTAAAGATTTTGTATAACAATACTTTACATCTATATATTTTGTCTGTGTGCTAGCTTGGAATTCAGTTTGTGCTCATAATATGGCCAATTTATTCCTGTAGCCCGCACAATCAGCTTATGCAATTGCATGATGTTTCATGATTTCTGAAAACCTGTGTAAGCACACAACAAAATGGTCAACTAGAATTTTTTTAAGATGCAGTCCGCTACATGCTGATTCTGTGGCTACACAATGGTGCGCCACTTTAATCTCTCCAACAGCCCCATTGGATAACTGATGAATTGTGCATTTGAAGTAAAATTTGCAGCTACTAGAGCCCCAATCCATCAGGTAACCCACGCCCTTGTTTATTCATGGCCTCTTTCTCAATCATTTCTTCTCCTTCATCCATTAACACATACCCTATTTTCTTGCTACAATAAATTTATCAAGCACTTGATTGGTTAAAAATAGGGATCAAAGACATTGGCTTCCACTAGCAATTGGATGATGAGAATGGAGAAGCAAGTGCTCATTGTTGAGACCTAGGTGTGGAGATGAGATCTGATTTTCATGGAGTTAATTCACAAAAAGTTCGATTAGCAGTTCACTTGTGCTTATTGTCTGCATATTTAGTTTGTTCCACCCCATGGATTACATTGTATAGCACTGATAAGGTTTTATGGGGGTGATCAGATTATGATGGACTTATTCTGCACAAAAGTTTGATTAGGTAGCAGCTCATCTATGTTTATTATATGTACACTATGTCTGCCCCATGGATTAGAATATAGAGCATGAATAAGATTTCATATAAATGTCATGCTCCAAATTTTTGAACCCATACTATACAAAGCGATCAGTTTTCAGTCTGACATTTTACCAGTTTTCGTTGCCTCAATGAACCAGGATTAGGTATGACTCATACTGAAATAATCACACGTTCGGAACCAGGAAAGAAACCAGCACGTTAACCGTTACAAATAATTGTTTTTTTATTATTTCCCTATTTTATACTTGCTAGTGTTCCTACAATGTGTTTCGTAATACATCAGAATTAACTTGGGAATTTAAAACTAGCTTTAATTGCCACCATATTATCTGAAATTACAGAAGCATGATGGAGGAACATGTGCAAATTATAGCGATTGAATGTGCAACTGTGGCATCGCAAATTATGTTTTCCCCTTAATTTTTATTCTACATGGTACCTAACATTCCTCTGCTCATTGTTCTTATTTTTAAGGTCATGATCTGCATACATTCAGGCATTCACATGGATATGGGAAGCGTTCGTGATAGCTGACCATATTGCGCAGCATTATGCAGCGATACAGAGATTTTTTTTTTCAAAATAACAGGCCAATACTGTCCAGGCTTACCTTTTCACCAAGGAACCAATAAAGTGTAAAATGTAAGCTTTCTATCTAATCACCCTTGAACTCAATAAGTTACCCTTTCACCAAGGAACCAATAATGTGTAAAATGTAAGCTTTCTATCTAATCGTCCTTGAACTCAGTAAGTTGTCCCTGCTTCAATCCATATGCTTTATTCATTGGTTGTCATTTAGCCAATCTTCACATGTTTTTTATTTGTTTAAAATGTACGAATATTAAATGATGCAAAATCAATTCATTCCAGACTACGATAGTGCTATTAATCACAAATTCGTTTTTGTGGATTGATGTAGCAAATATATAATACAATGTTAAGTTGATGTGCAATGGACATAATTCAAAGCAATTTAATATGGCTCAGCTGTTGGCCAAAGATGTTGGTCATACGTCTCATTGTGGTCTGTATTACTATAAGGTAATAGATAGATTATGGGCTAACCCTAGAGGGTAGCTATGTAGATGTCTTACATGGGCCTATTGGGCCCTAATACACATAGTACACCAACACTCCCCCGCAGTCTGAACTACCGACGCAGCGGAGTTGCAGACTGGACATGAAAAGAAAGGCACACACACAAGCCCCCCCAAGACGCAACTAGCCACAGGTGATGTTGAGGCTGGAGCGAAACTCGGTGAAGGCGGGTGACGAGAGGCCCTTGGTGAAGATGTCAGCAAACTGAGAGGTGGTCGGGACGTGGAGGACCCGAACATCGCCGATGGCGACCCGATCCCGGACGAAGTGAAGGTCAATCTCCACATGCTTGGTCCGCTGGTGCTGAACAGGGTTGGTGGAGAGGTACACCGCACTGACGTTGTCGCAGTAGACAAGAGTGCTCCGGGAAGAAGGAGTGTGGAGCTCGACAAGGAGCTGCCGAAGCCAGGATGCCTCAGCCACGCCGTTAGCGACAGCGCGGTACTCCGCCTCGGCACTGGAGCGGGAGACTACCGGCTGACGCTTGGACGACCAGGACACCAGGTTGCCGCCCAAAAAGACGGCGTAGCCGGAGGTAGAGCGCCTAGTGTCCGGACACCCGGCCCAGTCAGCGTCGGTGTAGACAACAAGCTCAGTGGAGGGAGACCGGTGAAGAAGGAGGCCGTAGTCCACAGTGCCCCGGAGGTAACGGAGTAAGCGCTTCAGAGCAGTGAGATGGGGCTCTCGGGGATCATGCATGTGAAGGCAAATCTGCTGAACTGCATAAGTGATATCTGGCCTGGTGAAGGTGAGGTACTGAAGGGCCCCAGCCAGACTCCGGTATGCAGTAGCATCTGTCACAGGAGTGCCGGCGGCCTCTGACAACTTGGCCTGAGTATCAACTGGAGTGGAGCAGGGCTTGCAGTCAGTCATCCCAGCTCGCTCCAGGATATCAAGAGTATACTGCCGCTGGTGAAGAAAGAGGCCGGCCTGACGAGGCTCAACAGTGACCCCAAGAAAATGATGGAGCACACCCAGATCCTTCATAGCGAACTCCTGCTGAAGCGAGGTGATGATCCGCCGTAGGAGGGACGGACTGGAGGCAGTGAGGACAATGTCATCAACATAGAGCAGTAGATAAGCAGTCTCAGCTCCATGGTGATAAATGAACAGCGAAGTATCGGACTTGGCCTCCACAAAGCCCAGCGTCAGGAGGTAGGCAGCAAACCTCGAATACCAAGCTCGAGGGGCCTGCTTGAGGCCATAAAGTGACTTGTTGAGCCGGCAAACCATATCAGGCCGATAAGAGTCAACAAACCCCGCTGGCTGGCTGCAGTAAACAGTCTCAGTCAGAGTGCCGTGCAGGAAGGCGTTCTTGACGTCGAGCTGATGCACGGGCCAGGAGCGGGAGAGAGCCAGTGAGAGAACAGTCCGGACAGTAGCTGGCTTGACCACCGGACTGAACGTCTCGTCGTAGTCGACACCAGGGCGCTGAGTGAAACCCCGGAGAACCCAGCGAGCCTTGTACCGCTCAAGAGTACCATCAGCCCGCCGCTTGTGAGTCCAGATCCACTTGCCGGTGACGACGTTGGAGCCAGGCGGACGGGGCACCAGATCCCAAGTCTGGTTGGCGAGGAGCGCCGCGTACTCCTCTTCCATCGCGCGGCGCCAGTGAGGATCCGACAGGGCGCCGCGGACGGAGGAGGGTACAGGAGAAACCTGCGGCGCGCCGGGCATCGCTGAAAGAGCCCGGGGCTGCAGGGTACCAGCCGCAAGTCGCGTCACCATAGGGTGAACGTGACTCGGGTGTCGGTGTAGGAGAGGCGGATGGTACACCGTCGGCGCGACACGGGCAGTCGGGGCCGGTGGAGGTGGTGTAGGCGTCGCCGGCGGAGAAGAGTCCACCGGCGATGACTGAGGCGGCGACGGCGGTGGCGGGGCCGGCTGCAGGTCCAGTGGAGCCGGCCGCGCCCGACGCTGGTAGACGCGGACGGGCTGCGCAAACCGGACAGCAGGTGCTGCGGGCGGTGCCACCGGTCCCGCGCAGGGCGAAGGGGAAGAAGCAGCACCAGAGGCCGGCACCGTCGAACCCGTGCTGGGCGCAGGGTCAGGGACAGTACCGGTGGACGTCGAGCCCGAGGAGAACCACGGTGGAGCAGTACCTGCAGGACAGAATGGTAGCGGTGGCTGGTCCACCGGGTCAGTGGGAAACAGGGAGGAGAGATCAGGGTCGGAGGTG
Source organism: Setaria italica (assembly GCF_000263155.2). Taxonomy (NCBI): domain Eukaryota; kingdom Viridiplantae; phylum Streptophyta; class Magnoliopsida; order Poales; family Poaceae; genus Setaria; species Setaria italica. The sequence continues at coordinate 37,447,222 of NC_028450.1, forward strand.
GAAGAAGGTGGGGTGGTGGTGGAGTAAGGGAAGACGGACTCGTCAAACACCACGTGGCGAGAGATGAGGACCCGCCGAGAAGAGAGGTCAAAGCAACGGTACCCCTTGTGATCCGGGGAGTACCCGAGGAAGACACACTGAGTCGAACGGGGAGCCAGCTTATGAGGAGCGGTGGCTGCGGTGTTAGGATAACACGCACACCCGAAGACCCGAAGGTGATCGTAACGGGGGGAGGTACCGAAGAGAGCGTGGTGTGGAGTGGGAGCGGGGCAGGCAACAGAAGGTAGGCGGTTAAGGAGATAGGTGGAGGTGTGAAGACTCTCAGCCCAAAAAGGGGCAGGGAGAGAAGACTGGAACAGAAGAGAGCGCATGGTGTCGTTCGTGGTACGAATCATGCGTTCAGCCTTACCGTTCTGGGAGGAGGTATAGGGACACGACATGCGTAAGTGCACGCCGTGAGAGAGGAAGAAGGCACGTGAGGTGGTGTTATCAAACTCGCGGCCGTTGTCACACTGGACGGCCTTGATGGTGAGACCGAACTGAGTGGACACCCAAGCGAAGAAGTGGAGAAGTGTGGGAAAAGTATCAGACTTGGCACGCAAGGGAAAAGTCCAAGAATAATGAGAGAAATCATCAACCACAATAAGATAGTACTTGTAGCCAGAAATGCTTAGAACAGGAGATGTCCATAGATCGCAATGTACAAGGTCGAATACATGGGTCGCATGTGAAGAAGAGGTAGGAAAAGGAAGTCGAACATGACGGCCCAGTTGGCACGCCTGACACAGGTGCTCATCAGGAGCCCGAGTACGTGGTATATCGGAATTATGACTAAGCTGTGTCAGGACAGCACGGCCAGGATGACCAAGACGCCGGTGCCATGTAGTGGAAGAAGCTGTGGTAGCAAAAGCGGCTGAAGAAGCGGAGGGCGAAGCGGAAGAAGTGGACGCAGGAAATCGGAGGGAGTAAAGGGGCCCGGTGCTGTCACAGCGGAGAAGAGGTCGCCGGGTAGCCACATCCTTCACAGTAAGACCAGAAGAGTCAAATTCAACAGAACAGGAATTGTCAGTGGTAAAACGGCGAATAGAAAGAAGGTTGTGAACCATGGAGGGAGCAACAAGAACATCAGAAACTCGAAAAGAACCGGGAGTGTGAGCAGTACCCACGGAGGTGACAGGAAGACAAGAACCATTTGCGACCATGATGGACGAGGGGTGGGAGGAAGAAGGAGGGTGAACGGAAGTGAGTATACCAGGGTCGGGTGTAGTATGGAAAGTGGCACCCGAGTCTGCGATCCAGTCCTGACCGACTGGAGGAGTCAGGGCCATGGTGCCGAAGGAGCGTGCCAAGGCAGTCGGGTCCCATCCGACAGGCCCAGGCGAGGCCCCGGGAGGAGGAGCCCACGGCGACGCAAACTGAGGAGGAGCCCACGGCGACGCGAACTGAGCAGCTGGGGACAGCGTCAGCGAGCATGGCGGTCTGGTGGACAAGGCTCGCGGTGGGCCTGGAAAGGCCACATAGAGATGCGCCCTTGAACCATTGG
>NC_028450.1:37450506-37480622 GCF_000263155.2 Setaria italica
AAAGAGGAGAGGGGAGGGGGGAAGGAGTCGCCGGCCCATGGCGCCGGCCGGCGGCGGCGGCGTCGGCGGTGACGGCGGCGGCGGCGGCGGCGCCAGTCACAGGTAACCCTAACCCTAACCTAGGCTGATACCATACTATAAGGTAATAGATAGATTATGGGCTAACCCTAGAGGGTAGCTATGTAGATGTCTTACATGGGCCTATTGGGCCCTAATACACATAGTACACCAACATGTATGCTAAAATTGAAAAGAATTTTGGTGCTCCTCACAAAATTTAGGTTCTCTTTGAGTTTTGTTGTTTCTACGTCTTGTCCGATCATTCAAGGGTCATGCCATGTGTATGCATTTGCCAATGCATTGTAGATAACCTTGGTGATACACCAATTATAGTTCCAGATGGACAGAATCGACTCTCGATTGTTTAAAGTGGTCTTCTTTTTTTAATTCGACCACAAGAGCTTTCAGTTCATTATTGCATAAAACTGTCATATGCAAGATTGTCTTTGTCGCTCTAAAAAATTGTTCCCTTAAACAAGTTTATCCCTTTTCTGTGAACTTTGAACTACCAATGTTATTTGATTATGTTTTCCGTTCTATTATGATCCGAGTGACATTATATTTGTTGTTTCCGCTATCAGTGCACATGAAGAGATGCCCAAGAAATACTTTGCTACTATATCATGCAAACTGTGAGACGAAAACTTGGTACTGGTGTGTAGTGTGGTGAACATGCTTTCAGCAAGAAGGAATGCAAAGATCTAAATGTACTTGGTTTATTTGCATAGTGCAATTGGCTCTTGTGAATTTTGATTGTTCAACTAAAGCTTCAAGTTTCCTCATGAAAATGGTACAATATTGTCGAGATATTGTTTTTTTAACAAAATATTATGTTGCAATAACATCTTACTCAGTAATAGAATTGCAAATCACTAGTGAACTTTACACTAGGTGGCCAACTTTTGCTACGGCCGTGCCTCACGCGTCACGCCCCGCCTGACATGCTTGAACCGCGATCTCGATCCGGTCGTGGATCCACCTCGCCGGTCCGGCACTCCGCGCGCGCGTCGTGCATGGTGGTATATCGCGCGCCCATGGCAGATGGCACCGGCGCACCGCGCGCTGCTGAAGAGGTTGGCCGGTGGTAAACCGATCGGAAGTCTTTGTGGCTGCATGCAGTTTTTCGTTCGGAAGACCCAGTAGTGGAACTTGACAAACATGCAGTCTCGTCTACCGCAGTGTCGAGTCGCGCACGTCGCGTAATTAAGAAGGTAAGTAGCTTGGAAATTTCGCGGAGCTCTTCAAGCTCCTATATATACATGTGCAGATCACTAGCTAAGCATACATTCATCGTGCAGAAGAAACATCCAGATAACAGTTATTGTGCAAGCCTAGCTGGCAAGCTACTGAAACTGCACCAGTTTGAAAGGATGGCCATGTCGATCAGCAAGTCATTCGTTCTGCCACTGTTGATGGCGGTGCTGATGCTGTTGGCCGTTTCAGGGTCGGCGCGGCGGCTGGAAGGTGATCGGTCGACCGGCGGCGAGGCTGCCTTCGGAGTCGGCCATCCTATCATACAGTTCCTCAAACGCCTGTACCTGCAGCAACTGTCGTCAGGTCCAGGGGGATCCTGCGGAACCTACGACCCAAACAACCCAGCATGCCATGGTCACTGAACAATCATCAGGCATTGCATACCAAACATGGCAATTCAACAGATTGACCGAGCCTGTGTATGTACATATACACGTATACACAATTATACTTCTCTCTGTCACAGTGATGGTATTCCATACTCAGATAGAACGACAACGAGATGGGCTAAGTTTATATTTGATTAGTTTATTGTTAAGTCAATGAATTGTGTTTATCTGAATAAAGTGGTAGGCTTAGCTTGTTTTTAACTTTTTATCTGCATGTATACTTGTTTCTCAATCGTTTCAATAGTTTTGTATACGGAATAAGTCATGTGAATGAATGAGTTTCACAATCATTTCAACAGTTTTTGTATACGGAATATGTCATGTGAATGAATGGGTTTCAATTAACGGGAGTACATGTGCTCTTATCACTGGTCTAACTTATTCAGTAGTGGCAAACATAACATGGGTCGGAGTCCCAAACTTAACACCGCTGTCTAGCTCTTTCTCCAAAAAAAAAAATCAACAAAAAACACCGCTATCTAGCGATTGTGTGCGTGCGTAGTGTGCGTGTGGTGTATCTTGAGAGTGTGCTGCTTCATTGTGCTCTCTTAATAAACTGAAACAAAAATGAGAAAGAGATCGCATGCATTATTATTAGTGTCACCTATACACATGATGAGAAGATAAGATTTTATTTTATTTTTTGAAAGGAGGGCAAGAGTTTTGTCGTGCAAATTTTATATTAGAAGAAATAGCAAAATCTTCGGAAAAAAGAAGAGAAAGAAAGAGCAAACAACCCGAGTTTCAGAGAAAGATCAGTTACAGAGGGACGAACGATTCAACGCCGAACTGCCAGAAAAGACATCCCTTCCCAATGGACAAAGCAAATTTCAGTTAGGAATTTCTCACATTAACTAAGCAGCGTAGGGACACGCGGTAGGTCTAGAGTATCTTGGTCCTACCGTGTGATTTGCAACTTGCGAGCTGCGACTGCGACCATATCTGAAGTTCTGAACTGAACGTTGGTCCTGCGGTCTTGCCGCGTGGTGGATCAAATTAACCAGCTAGCCACCGTCCACTGGAATGCTTTTATCTAACGTTCTCAGCTCCTCCCGTGGAAGATCCAAGGGTTCTTGATGTTTGCCAGTGGCCTCCCAAGCTGATATATAGAGTCCACGTTTATCTGATTGTGAATGTGCGACTCAGATTTTTACTTTCAGTTTGAAGACTGACTGCGAGACTTTGACTTGAACAGGAATATTTTTATTGGAAGTGCTCAACAGGGAATTTTCACTGGCCTGCTAAACGAACGAACACTCCGTGGGTACTTTGCATGCCAGGAAATCATCGAGTGCCTACTTTGTATGCCAGGAAATCATTCAGTGACTTCATCAGATGACCTTATTGGTAGGCAAAAAGAAAACGACGACAGATATCCAACCAATGCTGACGATATATTAATTTTAGACAAACTGGGAGCAAATACAGCTGATATAAATATATAGATATAAATCGGTATTTTCCATCGAAATTACTGTTGTTTTTCTTATTAAAATTGCCTTTCCACAATAGTACATCGCTTCCCCTCAGAGATGTCGTGTCGTTCTATATTGCTTCCCAAAGATTTATTCTTGTTAACGGGAAAAAGTTTATAAAGAATACAAATATTTATATTACCAAATAAGTATCATTAGATCGTCATGAAATATGTATATTTATTTGGTGTCATAGTTGTTGACTCTCTTCTTTATAAATTTAGTTAAATTTAAAATAGTTTTTTTTTGAGGGGTCAAGGGGGGGAGTGCCCCACCTGATTTCATTATAGGGCCAAAGGATGGCCAAAAGCCAGTACATTAGATCTTAAGCAAGAAAATGGGGGTGGGAGGGATGAAGATTACATTACATTAGTTTACATTGAGCTAAAGAGTGAGCACCAGGCATCCGCTATCTGGCGGTCCTCGGTCTTCAGTCGGTGGCTCCATAGCCGGGCTTCGTCGCGGCATGCGAGCTAGAAGCGTCCGATCGACGGGGTAATGTTCTGGAAAACAAGCTCATTACGGGATTTCCATAGCAACCAGCAGACGAGAAGAATGAAACTGGAGTAGTGGCGGCTCGGCACCGTCGTGGGATGGGGGATGTTCCATAGACAGCGGACCGAAGCCCCAGTTGTATCAGCGGGCAGCGCCGCCCAGACTTGAGCAGCAAAGCGGCAGCGGAGGATCAGATGATCGCAATCTTCTGGCTGGCCACACAGCTCACACGCCGGGTCAGCTATGATGCACTTCTTGACAAGATTCGCACGGCAGCTAATCCGTTCTTGAACCATCAGCCAGGCGAAGAACTGCACACGAGGGGGTGCTCGGTTGGACCAAACAAAATTGGCAAAGTTGCAGGTAGGGGGGCCGGTCGCCTCCATGATCTTTTTGTAGGCTGCACCAGATTGGAAGGGCGCGTTTGGCGGGGCCAGGGCGCTGTGTCGTTGGTCTTCGGCATTGCCCAAGGCAACATGGCTAATCTTGAGGTTCAGATCATCTAGTTCAGCAGCAGCCGCATGGGTCAGCCTGGGCATGAGGTGCCTGTGAATCCCGTCGGCAATGACCTGCGACACTGAGGCTTCCGGGTGTGTAGTGTAGGAGTATAGAGCAGGATATAGTGCAGCCAGCCGGCCAACCGACAGCCATCTGTCCTGCCAGAAGCTCGTGCTCTCGCCATTGCCAACTTCAGAGCTCGTGACAGCACGGTATAGCGGTAGCATGTTGCCCAGAGCTGCCCAATGGACCCCTTCCAGGGATCCTTGTAGCGAGGCGAGATTGATCCTCTCACGTACCCATCGCGCCCAGGAGGACTCCCCCGGTAGATGCGGTGCAGAAGCTTCAGCAACAAACTCTGGTTCTTCGCGCCAAGCTCCTTGATGCCTAGCCCCCCTTGTTTTTTCGGCCGGCAGGCATGTTCCCAGGCGACAAGACATTGAGCACCACTGACCGTATCCTCTCCAGCCCAAAGAAAACTTCGGCGTCGACGGTTTAAAGCATCCACCACACCAGGGGGAGGAGGAGAACGGACATTGCATACGTCAGCTGGCTGTCCATGACACTGTTTATCAGCACAGCTCGCCCTGTGGAGTTGAGGAGGCAGGCGCGCCATCCACTGAGCCGTCGGTCTGCCCGGGCAATCAGGGGGGTGAAGGCCGAGAGCTTGAGCTTCTCATTCGATAGGGGGAGCCCCAAGTAAGATTGAGGGAAAGAACCGAGCTGGCAGCCAAGGACCCGCTGCAAGGCAGTTGCCTGATGTATGTCAACATTCAGAGGAACCATGGTGCTTTTGCTAAAGTTTATGTGCAGCCCAGTGAGCTCAGAGAAGAGTTCCAGCACTTGCTTCAGGGCCACCACACTATCTTGGCCGGCCTGCAAGAGGATCAAAGTGTCGTCCGCATATTGTAACACCGGGCACGGCTGGTCAGAGTTGGTCGGGTGGAGTATCCTGCGGTCTTGCTTGATCATTTGCTGGAGCACATCTGAGACGAGCAGGAACAGGTAAGGAGACAGGGGATCACCCTGCCGAAGACCGCGTGCCCGGTTTAAGGAGACACGGTCTATTTAAAATAGTTTGATTTAGAACAAAACTAGAGTGTCACTCTTTGAGCACAGAGTAAGAGATTGGCCTCCTCCTCTTACTGCCACCCGCGGTTGACGGCTCCTTCCGCGCTCCTCTAGCCCCCATGCTTCTAACCTCGCCCACGCCATGCCCTCATTATCATCACCCACCAAATATGTCCACTACCACCTGGCTGGCCGCGCCTTGCCGTCGCCGCCACCGACGGCGGTCTGGCCTTTCCTACGGTAATTCTAGGTCCTGGGAGCCCACAGCCCCAGCTCGATCTGAACGGTTGCAGGAGGAAGCAAAGGAAAGAGGAAGAGAAAGATGGGTCCTAATTGCCATCGATAGAAAAAGAGGGCGGACGAAGGCGTCGTTGCTGCCGAGTCGGCGGACCCGAGCACTTTCAGCATCTATGGACAGGCCAAGTAGGAGCAGTACTACTCGATCGGTCCACGGTGCAGGCATGGTGCGTCAACTTAAACTAGCAGGCAATGTCTGCTGTTTGGGAGCACGAGCAAGCACAAAGTCCCACCATCAAACGGAGTATGTCCGTGACCTATGTGAATATGTGACTATGAATGTGTGAGACTGTGAGTACTGTAACTGAGAACTTTCTCTTTGGAACACTGACCATTAGAATTAGACTTGAATATATGTTAATATAGATGACTTTTGACACAGCTTTGGTTGCCTACAAACTTTAATTTCGTGACTTCATCCAGCTTGCTGATGACCTCATCAATCACAAATTCAAATACTACTAGTACCACTACTGAATTGCCTCACTAAATTTCTGCTTTTTATACTAGGTTATTTGCGTGGGCTAGCCTTAGAATACATGTTTTAAGGCGGTCTATAGTATATTAAAATACCAAGAAATACATATGTTTCATAGATTTCCATCAGGTGGCTGACGTCATAATAAAAAGAAAACGAGAGGTGGGGATATATATACTCCCTACGTCATCTAAGAAGCTACACGAGTAATACATACTTAACCAACTATATTCTTTTTAATTAAGACAAAAATTTGAAATAAGAAAATGGCATTTCGCCCAAACTTCCACTCTTCAGCTGTGAAAGGCTACTGCACTTTGCTGTCTCAAGCGCCGCACTTCCAATTGACCGGTCTTTATTTCCCATGGATCAGACGATTCATACTGTATGCGTGTGTTACAGCGCTTCTCAGAAATTTCTCCTTTTGAACGTTCACAGGAACGCCAAATGGATCTACAGTATTATTGCGTAAGTACTCCGTGTTCACCAGGCAATTAGCTAGTGAACCGTCAAAAAAAATAGCTAGTGAATTCAAACCACCACAGCCAGAATTTCTCTGGTCGATTAGTTTCTTCTCTTCGCTTGGAATGTACAGCGCACTAGTATTATTCCTGACATTTTCACTCTGTCTTCCATGCCAATCTCGTCCACGCTGCTACATACTGCCCTACCTACCTTAGCTTGTTGGAATAGAGAGATCGACAATGTTCATGGCCAAGTCGCCACCACCGAAAGCTACACGTTGATCACGACACGAGAGTTGCAGGATTAGCCTTTTTTTTTCGCAAGTTCGTAAATAAGAACGGATCGCCCGAACGAGAACGACTACTTCAATTTGTAAAGTTTGGCAGCGTCAGGAAACCGCGTAGATTTGTCTATGGGGCATTCAGCATTCCATTGCTTTTGCATACACGTAAAACCACGGAACTTTCAGAGTAAACTCGACGTTGGCAATGCAAGAAGAGCTTCGATCTCCCTTTATAAAAGTACTTGCTGATCACGTACTCTAATGCTTACAACAGCCTACATAGGCTAGGTTGTGAGATTTGTATTGGTAGCTCGATCGATTCACTTCCAAAAGAAAGATCCAACGCACGCCGTAGCTCGGGGGAGAGAAGAACACCAGTAGCTCCACGATGAGGAAGGCCGCAGTGGTGGCCATGCTGTTGGTTCTCATGGTCACGTCGGGCTCGGGCACCCGTGCCGCGGCGCGGGCGTTGCCGGGAGAACAGCCGGCCTCCCCAGGCGGCTCCACAAACAATGCGTCGCCACCGCCGAGGTCGTCGTCGTCGGTGCATGGGCGTGGCCTGCGCAGGCTGCTGCCGGTGGAGGAGAACAAGTCAGGAGCAGGTCATTCCTGTGGAAGTAATGACAAAAATATCGGATGTCCGTAGGTCCTGCATGGAGTCGACGCAGAAGTCTCTACTTACGTAATAGTACTATCAATCTCCCGCTTGTAATGGTTCTTTAATTCTTACCTCTGATTCGACCTTTTATTTTGTTATTTCTTAGTTCTGTGATTGCTATATAGTCCTAGCTAGTTGCATATGTAGGTACAATAATATGTGTACAGCAAATGGGCAATAGCCTGGTTGGCTAGCTCATTGTAGAGTGGAGCTAGCAACCACAGTCGAATCCCTATTTGCATAGGTATTAAGGTGCCATCAAATATGATCGGGTCGCGAGCTAGACCCCTATAGTCGTTTTTATGTACAGCAGAGCTACCAGTTCTAAGCTTTGTACCCTGATGGGTTTATAATTGCTTGAATAAATAATAAGTAGCTTCAATTATTATATATGATTTTCACTGCCCCAGCATATTTTTATTTAAACAATTTTATTTCTAATAAGAACCACCGAAATAAGGATAGGGGGTTCGTGCAATCCACTGTAAGAGAAAAGAGATGACCTGACTGATGGATGCTATACGGCAAAATCAGCGTATAGATCGAGCACAGTTGTCTGGTACTTTTAGTACTTTCCAAGGACAATGGATCTGGAGAGCTTTTGCAAGGGAAACACAAATTTTTCACTTGGCTTCTTGTGCAGCGCAACGGTTCTAATGGCGATAAAATTCTCATCCGGAATTGGCCTTGTGACCAGGTTTGTGACCAGAGAATGAAACAGCGCCCCATTTGTGTTTGAGTTGCTGCTTCACTAGAGAAATCTACACAAAGGTGAACGATTGGACGGGAATGCCGCTCTAGGTGCAATCTGGACCTTGGACTCGGGTAAGCAGCGTTGTTGATGGAGCCGCCGGAGGAGGCCGGCTGTTCTCCCGGCAATACTGCAGCGAACATGGCATTTTAGCGGTTGAGTGACAACATAGTTATATGACTAATGGTTTGTCACGTGCCTTGTAAGTTTTTAGGTTCCAAGTACACAAACCAAACCATGGTGAGATCCAAATCATGGTATTCAAGCATCCAAGCTATGGTATTCTTGATAGCCAAATTATGGTATTCAAGCATCCAAGCTATGGTATTCAAGTGACCAAGCCATGGTATCTAAGATTATTTTATGGCATTCAAGCATCCAAGTGATAGAGAAAATCCAAAAATGATGGTATCTTCGGTGTGTAAGTGATGACATTCAACACAGAAAAATCAGTACCATCGGATGATCCGACGATCCATCGGAGCAAGCTTCAGAGCAATCGGTACAACTAGGAAATCAGGGAAAAAGAGTCAAGACCATCGGATGTTCCAATGGTAGGATTTCTAGTAGCGTCAGATGAATTATGGGGTGAAGGAATTGAAGGCACAAAAAACCCTATAGCACCGGATGATCCGATGGTGGGCCAAGGGGAGCGTCGGACGAAGCATATTTACTTTGCAAAGTTCCAGAGAGGTTTTGGCAAGAAGCTCTTCAGCACCGGATGTTCCGACGATGCATCGGATGAATCGTTGGATGAAGCATCGGACGAATTTTGATGTGTCAGTGAAGAACTTGGGCACGGCAAGGCTAACGGCTAGTAGCACTGGATGTTCCGATGCTACCCAAATTGATACCATCAGAACATCCAATGGTCTACTTTAACCAGCCGTTGGGCAACGGCTCTTTGATGCTTTGGGCTATTTATACACCCTCCACTCGCCCATTTGATGTTGCTGGAGTGTGCAAGAATTCATTAGAGATCAAGAGTCATCAAGAACACATTCAAGCCACCAAAAGTAACTAGGTGATTTATCAAAAGATTAGTACAAGCTTAGAAGAGTGATTAGTGCTAGGATAGGTCTAGAGAAGAGAGAGTGCAAGGTGTGCCTACCTTGTGATCAGTTCAATGAGTGAACCACAGTTGTACAAGGTGTGCCGGCGCTTTGGAGCCTTGGTGGCTCGCAGGCAAGTCTTCGACCCTCCGGCTTGGTTGTGGCATAACCACCCAAGTTAACTTGGCTAAAGTGTACTCAACATCGCCTTAAATGTGAATAGACACTTTAATCGAATTAAAATGGTAGTCTGTCGGGTTTCACCCGATGCAACCACGTGTCTCGGATCCAAACAAAGCATACTCGCACAAAGACGAGTTCAGAGATTACAACAATCCAGATATTTCATTACAGGTCCTAAATTAAGTTATTACAATTTAAGAGTTCAAATGCATCAAAGTAGTGTTCAGAGTTCAAAAGCAGCGGGAAACAATGATAGGTCTAACGTCGATACAAAATACCATGGTGAAGCCTGCCATGATATCAATCACCACGTTCCTCGCCGACCGAGGATGGGTCCCACTCGACCGTCCAACCCGGAGGGAGTTGGGTTGGTCAAGTCAAACTGGCAACTATGTCATTAACATCCATACCTGAAAACACAGCCACAAGCAAGCCTGAGTATACTAATACTCAACAAGACTTACCCATCAGGTGTTATCTACTCCACCGATTTCTAGACATGCAAGGCTTTCTGGCTGAGGGGTTTATTTTGACAAAAGCTTCTAAAGTAGATCTTTACTTTCAAATTTTAGTAGCAAATTCTAGTTGATTATCCATTCTAAGTAAGCACTTATTCTAAGCAAGCATGGTGAACAAGCAATTTAATTCAAGCATCAGTATTGATTATCGTAGTTGTTCCTCTTCTTACTCAGTGCAAAAGTGCAGTCAAGCAGTCTCAAATTGTGAGAGGCAGACGATTCGAATCGAGTTTCTTAACCTTGCAAGGTGAACCTAAACCCACAACATATGCGTACCACACCGGGTCCACACATGTCAACCGTCCCCATTAGTCTCCAGGCACGTGGTCTGGCCCACTTCCCTTGGATACAATGCCCCACGGTCCCGGAACGCCGTCGTACCGTGACTGCACTTGTACCCACATGATGCATCAGGGGAACCAGGTTCCAGAGAGAGCGGGGAGGTATGCCCACATCTCAATCAGGTACTAGGCTTCCCCATCCCATACTAGTATGAGCTTAGTACTTTCAAACACTTGACCACAGCTCTAACACATTTCGACCTTAGCAGCTTTCTTCTAGACAGACGGGGCAATCCACCAATTCAGAACATATTGCCCGGCCCTGCTCGTCAACCTTATGATTCCAACATAAATAAATCGGCAACTCCTATAACTCACGAGTGATAGGAAATCACTCGACTTTTACCGTGTCCCTATTTAGCATAGTAACTACTCAACTTATCGTGCTAGTATTCAAGTCATGGGTACTAGAAGCATGCAACTAAGGTTTCAAGCAACTCCTATGAACTTAATGCACAAATATAAGTATTGCATAATTTGGAAACCAGGGTTATGCTCCGGGGCTTGCCTTCGTGTACTAGGTTAGACTGAGGGTCGTTTGAAGCTTGACTGGGGTCCTGCGCAACCTCGATCTGGTTACTTCTGCAGATGACTCCTCCTCAGCTGCCGGAAGTAGCTCATAGGTACCGTCAGCGAGATTTGCTTCTACACGAGATGCATATGCAAGAGTTCAATTTTCCATGCTTTCACATGCAAGTTGCATTTCATGATCTATTGCAGAAGTATAAATTGCATTATGACCACATTCACCTAGACAAGAATTAAACTTTGATTTCTTCGTAAAGTAAAGTGTGTTGCGATTTAAAACTTGGGCTTGACTTGATAGTGATTGTGTACACATATAAGGTTTTAATAACTTTAGACTTCACAAAGAAAGGTGGGGGGTCATTTTGGGTTGCTCAACATTCATTTTGAAAGTTATCATGTTTTTGAATTTTAAACCAACACGACTTAGCATTTAAGCATTTGGACTTAAAATAGTAAGATTATCATTTAAACCAGTAGTATAAATTACATATCTAGAACAAGCATGTCAAGAGTAAACTAACAGAAGTGGTTTCATATTTTTCTAAGTTTTCTATGATTTATAATGCATTTATTGGCTTTTATACAAAATAAATCCTAGGGTGAAATACATAACAGTTACATGTCCAAGAATATTTTTAAACTAAACTAGACATCATTTGGAGTCCAACAAAATTAGTTTCACATTTTTCCTATTTTTGTACATTTTTCTAGGTTTTCAAAGTTTCAGCCTTTTAATCCATTTTAAAACAGAAAAGGTTAAATACGTTTCGTGAAAGGGCCCCTGAATCTTTTGAAACATTACAACGAGGTCCTGATATTTTATGGTTCAAACCCTAGAAAGATTTGGGGCTACACAATTGGGTCCTTAGCTTCACCGGCGGCTCTCAGGCCAAAATCCGGCGAACTCCGGTGACAGGGGTGCGAGCTAGGGCTACGGGCGTGACCAGGAGCTCACCTAGGGTTGTTGCACTGTGGGGGTCATGGGCGGAGGAGGTGCGGTGGCGGCGCTCAACGGGAAGGTCTCGGGCGCGGCAGGGGAAGCTTTTGCGCCGGCGGCGGTGACGGCGATAGCGGAGCAAGCTGGGGAATGGCTCGGGAAGCTGCGGTGTGGCGTGTGTGGTACTGGGGAGGAGTCTGGGGGCTCTGGCGAGAGCCAGAGGGGCGAGCTCGACGGTGAGCTTCAGTGGCGGGCACGGCGGAGAGGGAGAAGTGGCGGGGCAGCTCCGGCGAGCAGGTGAGGGCCCCTTTTATAACGACAAGAGGGTGATGAGGGGATCAGGACGCCGGGGGAGCTGGGCACACGATTGGGCGGGTGAGCGGCGGCCGGACAGAGGCGGAGCAGCAGGAGTGGCCAGGGCGGCGTGTCGTGCGCCGGTGGCTTGGCCGGGGGTTGGCCAGGCAGGATTAGGTGTGGCCGAGGGAGGATTGCGCGCATGTTGTCACCTCCTGGATGGCAGTTGGGTAGAGTGGTGGCCGCGTAGAGGCACCAGTGACTGATCACGGTGGCGTGCGGAGCGCGCAGGCGCACGTGGACGTCGGGCGCTGACTGGCCGTGCGAGATTGCCGTGCGGAAGGGGGAGTTGTCGCACGCGGAGACTGGGCGAGGGGGCGCTCCGTCGGGTCACATCGCCAGTGGCGACTGGCCGGGCGGCGCGACGTGCCGTGCGCGATCACCCAGGATCGGGCGCACGTGGGTCTGCCGGGGTGCGCGAGGGTAGCGACTTTGGGCCTATATTTCTCACAAATTTGAATTCAAACTTCAAATTTTCCAAAACTAGAAGTTGTAGATGGCATTACTATTTATCACTTTTACAAAAGTGGCCTGGTGAAAAACTTAACATATTTAGAGTTAAAATTGGGCAAAGTTCGGTAGAACGCCAACTTAGGCTGAATTTGAAATTTGCCCTAATTTCGGCTGAACTTGGGTTCCATTTTTAAATGTCTTACACCCAAAATCCGAGAAAGCTCAAATAACAAAAGTTTCTTGTTTTAAAAAGTTCTACAACTTTTATATTATCTAAAAATTGAGTTTATATATGAAATTTGGTTTTAACTCCTACCCCCAATTAAGTGATTTTTAGGGTGTTTTTAAACACTTAGGGAATTTGAAAGGTTTTTGAGTTTGGCATTTTGCAATCTGGTTTGTTTCTCATCTTTCCCCCTAATTTCTCTTTTTTTATCCTTTGATTTCTTGTTTTTCCCTTTTGAATTCATAGTGTGACCTTTTGAATTCTAGGGATGTCACATTAGTGTGGAGCAGCGTCGACGACCGTGTGCGAGGGACATGGAGACCCCTTCCTTTGTGGAGAAGCTCCTTAGTGGATACGGTATCAAGGTGACCGAGGATCTTAGCGTGAGCCTTAGTGACCAAGCCTTTGTGGCAAGTCAAGGGGTGTCCCGGAAGAAATTTAGTGGCTGGGAAGCAATACTCTTGCGTGAGTGCTTCAACAACGTGGACTAGTGGTGGCTTAGTGCCTACCGATACCACAGGATAAATCATCGTGTCAAGAGTTTGCTTCCCCTCATCTCCTTCTCTTACATTTCCGCATTACATACTTGCAACTTGTGTGCTTTTACATTCTTAGTGTAGTATCTTGCTAGGATTGACTCTAGGTTGCAAAACTTGTTTGGAATGAGAGTTTCACACTAGATCAACCATAGTTGCACATCTTGATAGTATACAAAAAGCAATGGAAGCCATAGGTTAAGGTTTTAAATTGCCTAATTCACCCCTCCCCTCTTATGCTACGAGCACCGATTCCTTTCAAACATCCGTACCGCAGCATGGGTGCCCAAGCCCGATGTGACCAGGAGAACCATGAGCATCGCCACCATAACCTTTCCAAAAATGGAAGTTGATCTGACGATGCTCTCGCTCTCGACCACCCGATGTGACCAGGAGAACCATGAGCATCGCCACCATAACCTTTCCCATCATGGAAGTTGATCCGACGATGCCCTCGCTCTCGACCACTTGGAGCAATACCAAACTCTATCCTTTTTACTTTTGGGAAGGGATTCAATCGAGCCAGCTACCAGATTAACGTCCTTCACTACGGTGGGTGTGCTAGAAGTGATTGAGTTCGTGAATCGTACGTGATCACCTTGGATTTATAAGGGAGATCTAAGCTAATACTGATCATGTCAGCCAAGGTCGAGCTTACTATGAAAATTCCATCTTTATCCCGTGGTCTTTACGCATGAATGTGGTCGATTAATTTTTTTCGAATCACACAGTATAGACGCAGACGTCCACAAATATGCACGCACACTCACCCCTACGAACACATACACACAACCCTACCCTTACGAGCACCTCCAAAAAACTGAACAGGCAAATCCTCAAAATTGACGAAGTCACCACTGGCATCTCGTTGTGGACGAGCACGTCGCCTACCATAAAAAAAATAGTGACGGTTAAATTCTAAAATAAATTCAAAAAATACGACTTAATTTGCAAGCAAGGAACACAGGCATGTGTAAATGAACGTGGTTTACGTGAGAAACTTGTATCAGAGACTGAGAGGTCATGGATTTCCGGAATAAGACCCCACACTACCACCTCGTGGTCCGGCCGCCCGGCGCGTGACGTGCGTACGGTGGCATCATCACTGGGCCCCGTTTGGTTACTTTTGCTTATTTTTAGCACGTGTCACATTGAATGTTTAGATACTAGGCTTAATAGATTCGTCTCGCCGTTTAGCCTCCACTTAATGTAATGGATTTTGTAAATAGTCTACGTTTAATACTCCTAATTAGTATCTAAACATTTGATGTGCCGGATGTTAAAAATAAGCAGGGAAACCAAACAGGCTCGGATCTGAGTGTCTCGCGACCCACGGCTCATGAAAACGCGCGCGCGCGGCTGGACGCGACGTTCCGCAGGCCGGTGACACACCGACAGCGAGTTTGGCGACTGCGGTTTTCCTCCCTGATGAAGACCGGTAGAACTAGAACCCGCGTGGAAGCACAGTGCTGAAGCTCACGCTAGATCTCGAGTCTACCGCAATGTCGAGTCGCACACGCCGTGAGAAGAAGAGCTGGGTATAGCATGGAACTTTCACAAAGCTTTCGAGGCTATATATACCCGTGCAGAGCACTAGCTATATAGTGAGCAAGAAGGTAGCTAGGAGGGGATCATATAGGAGAATTAAAGGTAGCTGAGAGAGAAACACAAGGTGTGTGCGTACACTGTACAAACCCAGCTAGCTACTGAAATCTGCATGCAACAGCTTGTAAGGATGGCCATGGCGAGGAAGTCATTCGTTTTGCCACTGCTGATGGCAGTGCTGATGGTGTTGGTCGTGTCAGGGTCGGCGCGCCGACTGGAAGGAGGCGATAACTGGGCCGGCGGCGAGGCCGCCTCCAGCTTTGGCCACCCTATCATACAGTTCCTCAAGCGGCTGTATCTGCAGCAACTGTCAGGTCCATGTCTCGACCCCGTGACCAGCAACCCAACAGCCCCCCCTTCCTGCCCGCCTCATCCGTAATGATCTGACGCTAGAATCCAACCAACGCAAATCAACCAACAGATGGACACAAGTCATCACAAGTGCTGTATGTACATATATAGGTGGCCTGCTTTGATGCTATATGTATGCTTCACTGTGTGATAGTGTTAGTGATGATAGGCGATATACTTGTTGCAACCACAATGTGATAAAACACTATGTTTGATTTCTTTGTTGTTAAGTCTCGATAAATGATAGTATCTTCTTTTCTGAATAAAGTGATAGTCCCGATCTGTCATGTGAATGAATGGTTTGTTGAATCCTGAATGGAAGAGGAACAGGTAACTGTGGAGCAGAGTGCGTTCATGCTCCTTGCCATCAGCTACCCCTTGTCCAGCGCACAGGCATGCTTAGCGACACCGCGAGCTTAGTTCCATTCGAGTTCGTGCTCTCGTGCTGCAAATTAAAGAGAGACGACGAGCGGTGTACACATGCGCGTGTGATTTGCAACTTGGCGAGCACGTCTGAACATGCCACGCACAGTGGTGGATCAACCCACATGGCCGCTGGAAATGTTCTGCATCCAACGCCCAGCACTCCTTGATAAAAGCTTCTTTTTTGTCTGGGAGCAAGCAGATCGAGACCATCACGCGTCCTCTAGTCCGTCTTTGTGATTGTGAACGTCTGACTGACGACCTTCCGTTAGACTTTGACTTGAACAGGGGATTTTGACTGCGCTGCTAACGTAATAAGCACTCCGTAGCTACTTCCTATGCCAAGACAAGAAAACATTCTTGTGTTTCACCTTGTGTTGGTGGCATAGCTTCACCTGTGTAATTCTTCTAGCTTCATGTCTTGGCTGTTGGCAACGGCCGCCGAAGCTTAAGCGCAGGAGTGGTGGCGCGGCATGGCGACCTGCGACAGCGAACCAAACACAAAAGCCTAGCGTGCCATTCTGCTAGCTTCATGTTAGGAACAGAATTCAACGACCATAACTATAAACTGTTGCGGTGAGAAAGCTTATTGCGGCCATGCTCTTTGTTCTCATGGCTACGCCGGGCTCATGACCCGGACCAAGGGCGGCGAGGTCGTTGGAGTTGCAGGTGCAGCACCAGCACGGTGACCAGCCGCAAGCCAGCCAGGGAACCCTCCACCAGCGAATCCATCGACATGGCGTTGCCGTCACCAGGCTATCGCAGCTGTCAGGGGAGGCATCGTCAGTTCGTCACACTCGTCTTGCATAACCAACGACCCATAGCATTGCAACCTCGTCCGGACCAACGGATCCGTAGAGAAAATTTGGCGGCCGCGGCTATTATCGCATACGCGATAAAAAAAAAACAGCGTGTCGCTTGAAGCCGCAACAGAGGGACATGCGTGGTCTGCAGAACCAAGGGAGCAATGAGTGGGCCGCGGAACCAAGGACTGAAGCACCGTGGGCCGCGATGCATCTGGTTTCCCGGAGACGAGGGAGACAAGAGAGTAACCAGGTACGTTCTTTATTTTCCTTATTATCGTTCTGTTTTATTTTTCTTTCTATATTATTTTTATTTTTCTTTCTTCTATTTTATTTATTTATTTCTTTTCATGCACTCTCCTTTTTCCTTCTTTTCTTTTCGATTTTTCTTCTCTCTTCTTTTCTTCTCTTTATCTTTCCTCTCTTTTGGTTAACACTACCTTCCCTCCTCTTTTCTTTTCTTTTTCTTATTCTTTTATGTTATTTATTTGCCCTTTTATTTTGTCTACATCCACAACATATTTGTGTATAATTTTACCTTAAATTATAATTTATATTTTTAATCATATCATCCGTCATTATTTTCGTATATAATTGGAACTTAACAAACCTACATTTTATTGTCCCATAATAGTACTACTTGATCGATTAGTTAGTGATGCAAACTGATTTATTAGTTTTACATGCTAACTTGTTCGTCACATGAGAGTTGTTTGTCACATGTACATATTTTGTTCGTCCTCAAGAGATAATTTGTTCGCCTTTAAAGAATAATTTGTTCGCTTTTTCAAGAGTATTGTTCGTCATCTGTACATATTTATTCTTCTCCAAGAGTAATTTGTTCGTTTTGCAGAATAAATTGCTCGGCGATGTCGACTTATTTGTTCGTAACATTCAACCTTTTGTTCGCAGTATATTCTTATTTGTTCATTATGTTTAATCTTTTGTTCCTGGTGTCGAAGCATGTGTTTGCAATGGTCAAAAATTAATTATCTTGTATTTAAAAAATAATTATTTTTAAAATATTTTTCTCAATATAGTCGAGTGTGGTCTTGTTTTGAACATCTTGTTATAACAAACGCAATGGTGAAATTGAAATTTAATTTGGATGTTCAGTTTAGGATTTATAACTTTTTTTTAGTTTCGAATTTGCATGCATCGTAAGTGATGTCATTATTTTTGTCCTTTATGCATACACGCGGTCTCTCCTTCTTTCTCATTTAGAGGGTGTTTGGCTTCACGGGGCTAAAGTTTATCTGTCACATCGAATGTTTAGATACTAATTAGGAGTATTAAATATATTCTAATTATAAAACTAATTACACAGATGGAGTCTAATTCGTGAGACGAATCTGTTAAGCCTAATTAGTCCATAATTTGACAATGTGGTGCTACAATAACCATTTGCTAATAATGAATTAATTAGGCTTAATAGATTCGTCTCGTGAATTAGCCTAGGGGTTCTGGAATTAGTTTTATAATTAGTTTATATTTAGTTCTCCTAATTAGCATATGAACATTCAATGTGACAGGACTAAACTTTAACATGTGATATCCAAACACCCCTTTACCAAACACCCCTTAAATTGCTGCATGACGCTTCAACGGAACACTACGTGCACAAACAACTCAAAATGATTGCTGATCTGTCACCCATAATATTTTGGAATCTCCTTATTTTTATTCTTATTGAATCGTGGTTCTGCGACAGCGACAGCTAACCGCACTCAAATTTGGCTGTTAAACCATGCAATAGCTTCTCTCTCTTTTTTTTACTAGCGTCTATTGGGCCGAAATTTGCTGAACGGCCCGTTTGCGAAATATAGGTGGGTTGGGTTGACCGCTGACCTTGACTTGGCGTCCAAGTAGTCAACAGTTGGACGCGTGCTGCAGCTACCAGTCAAAAGATCCCCCCAAGAGTTTGCCGTTTTGCGTTTGGCATGTGCACCCACCGAGAGCAGTGCAAAGAGCATAGGGACCAGACCATTCGAGTTCAAATTTGGATCCAGAGCTAGAATTCGAATCGAACTTTATTTCCTTTTCGTCTTATTCCATTCTTCCTGTCGTCTTGTGTTACTTTTCTTGTCTGGTTAAACTCCTAATCTTCAGTGAAGCAGGTGTGTTGGCCATTCATCTGGACGTTATGCTTAGTTTATTTCCCGTACAAGTTTAGGTATTTCTGGCATGCTCTCAGGCATGATGCACGCGTGTCATGATCTTCTCCTAGCAAAATGTTCGCTATGCCTTTCTTTATGTTCTTAAAGAACCAATCATTATGTTTTATGACTGGAGAGGATGGTTTGTGTGCTATCGCCGGTAAACACTCTTTTGGATATGTTTGGCTTTTACGACTCCAAGTCAATTTGTGACCATCAAAAAGGTCGTGGTCTCGTGGATAGGATAATTACAGCCACATCGCCATAACATCTCATGCTCGTAGAGTTGTAGTGGATTGTCTCGTCTTTGGCGTTCTTCGTTATCATCTACTTCCTCCGTCCCAAATTGTAAGTCGTTCCAAGAATCTTGGAGAGTCAAATCATCTCAAGTTTGATCAAAATTATAGAGAAAAATATAAAGATTTATGACATCAAATAAATATACTATAAAAATATAATTGATAAAGAATCTAATGATACTTAGTTGACATCATAAATGTTATTATATTATCATATAAATTTGGTCAAACTTAAAATACTTTGACTCTCCAAGATTCTTAAAATGACTTACAATTTGGAACGGAGGGAGTAGAATTTTGCTATACATTTCTTTAGCACCTTTCTCCCTAACGGAAGACCCGATTGTGGTAAGCTGTCATGCCAAATCGCTAGGTCAACCCATATCGGTACGAAGGGCTCAACTCCTCAAGTTGCCAAATCTATTGTTCCACTTTTGAGATTTTGATTATCAATAAGCAAATGTGTTTTTAAGGTAATTTCATAAAACCATGCAGGACCTTACAAATATATTCTAATAAAAAATAGTGGTATGGGGTATAAAATATATTTACTATTACATTAGATAAATATATTTTATAACTAAAGTGCTTTTTTTAAAAATTTGTGAAACATCCACGCACACGCACATCCATCCGTATGCATCCTACTCTCAAGAATGAATTAGTTTTAAAATTAGACCAGCATATCTTAAAATTGATTTACAGAATCATTACATGCACCTAGGCACCTAGCAACATGGACATCCACCTATCAATCTGCCAAGCCGTGATCGATTGACATCCATCAGCATCAGAATTGCTTCTCCATCACCCGCTAATCCACTGGCATTGAAAAAAGATGTGCAAGTGCTGAACAGAATTTCGTTCTCTAGGCTGCACGTCACTCACGTTAGTAGCGACAGGGATGGTTGTTGACTCAAACTGCACGTCACTCACGGTAGTAGCGACTGCAGCGACCGCAAGCAACGAGATACTGGGCCGCAGCTACGCTAAGCCCAGCCCAGTTTGGAACAGCGAAAGCGTAGCCCAGTCAATCAAAGGCCCGAACGAAGAATAACAAGCATGTTCGCACAGTCATTACCCACCGTTCGTCGTTTGTTGCTGAGGCTGACTGACTAGGCGTAGTCCAAGTCAAGTTCTGACAGTGTGGCGCAACTGTACAAACGACAAGTCAGTAGGTACCAGTCTACCAGATGGCCACATCCCCACATGGAAAAGTTTGCCATTTGCGTCCGCACGCACTCGAGCTACATCAGAGAGGGCCAAGCAAACTGAACTTGGAATTTCGCTGTACAACTGGATTCTGAATTTGTTGCTTTTGGTCTCCCTTTGGAGCTTATTCCATCTCTTTTTGTGAATCCTGTCGTCTTCTTGTCTAATTTATCTTCCGATCCCCCTTTCTTTTTTTAAAAAAAAAGGAAAATGAAAGAAAGCTCCAGTTCTCCGTGAAGCCGACATGGTAGTGGCCAATCATTGTAGACCTTACCCTTTCTTTTTTATGGATTCACTACTATACGCATGCTTTATTTACTTTTGTACTAGTTTTTGTAGCAGATATGATAAACTTTAGTTTACCCAAGGTCTTCCCTGGACCCATAAACAATGCTACTGGTATCGTGCCTTTCTTCCTACCATAGAGAGACAACAAATCCAAACATGCTATCCTGCCGAATTCTCTGATCCGATAATCATCCGATATAATCACCCGGACCTCGAATTTCCAGAGTGAACTCCAGGTCACTCATCAGTAAGCTCAGTACCCTGGATCATTTACCCCAACCAGACAACCGTTAGTGCATGCCAAGCAACGATTACTCCTACCACTAGGCTCCAAAGACCGGCTACGTCGCCGCAAATTCCTAGCTGGTAACATCAATCAGCATCCGGATTCCCTCGAGAGACCGGGCGAAACGGATGGAAACGGCATGGGAATACCCGATGAATGGCCGGCCGGGCCGGACAGGGCCGTATACACAAAGCGTATGAGACCAGCAGTGAGGATCTCCTTGCTCCTGCCGGAATAGTATGCGATATATGTGAGACCAGCCGCGGATCTACCTGGTCTACCGTCTCCGTCTCCGTCTCGGTCCTCGTCGATAGCGCCATGGATGGATCGACGACCGACGATGTAGCTGTAGCTGTCCGATCGATGAGCTCATCGGATCAGGCACAGTTCACTGGTGTTTATTAGGTGTTGAACGGGGTAGAATTCTGGCGCTCGCCGTTGGAGCAAGTGAAGTGCCAAGAACTTTTTTTGTTCCGTGTGTAACTATGCTCTGATTTCTGCGTGCTTACGAACGAACGGGCCGACCGAGATGGCGGTAATTACAATTCAGACGACAAGTCGACGATGCCCAGGACATACGGCCGCGCCGGCGACGACTGCGTCGATCAGTTCCATCGGTGCCGTGACGATTCATCCGCTCCGTCCGTCCGGCCGGAGACTCCATCACTCCAGGCTCGGTCGTCCGTCTCCTTCGATCTCTTTCTCTTGTTCTAACCGATGACGAAGAATTAACGGGACAAGTCACTACGACTGATTAGTGTTGAATGATATAGTACTATATGCATAGGTGACACGTAGATGACTCGGAGACTCTCCGAGTCTGATAGTCTTGTACTGACAGAAAGAAAATTGGGATAGTTGGGCAGTCTTTGTTGCTGATGAGTCTTTTTAGCTAGGATCAATAACTTGTGCTGCGTGAAACTTTGACGGTGAAAATTAGGCGCTCAGGTGAAAGTGACATGAGGCTGTGGCTGGTCAAGTACGTGCCAGGTTTGCTACCATCCCATCGATATCGATATCAGCAGCTAGAGCTTCCTCAATGCTCAATTGCTCATGGATCACGAATCCATGGTGCATGTGACGTGATCTTCTCTTTTGGTGTCTCCAGAACCTTTTGCGACGTACTCGATCAGCTCCAGCTCCTCCAGTGGAGATCATGCAGCATGCATAGGTTGGCGCAAAAAGACAGCGTTTGTGTGTTCGGCCTAAAAAAAGGCACGTTAAAGCAAAAGGGAAGCATAAGGGTGAAAGCAAAAGGAATTTTCTTTTCGGCGCGTGTGAACAGTGGAATAGTGCACATGTATAACGTTTGTCCCTCCCTGGGACCAAAACCAGGCGAGCCTTGAGCACACAGAAAATCCACCGTCCATACAAAAGGTATATGAGAAGGCCGGCCGATCGATGTCCATGTCAAGTTGCGTTTGTGCTCTCTTCATTTCCTGAACGTACGTGCATGAATCACGGCTTGAGCCAAGCAAAGACCACTCTATACACAGGCCGTCTGAAGAAAGAGGTGCTGAACCTGAACTGCAGCATCGATCACAGCAATGGAGATAAGACGGCACGAAAATCCTAGACGGAGTAGCCACTATAGTCCCTGAACTTCATTTTGTCCCTCGCCTATCAGAGTCGTCCTTCATGTTTTTGCCCTTGCTGTGGTGGCGTGACACATAGAATTAGGGATGAGAATCGAAAAAAGTTGGAGAACAAGAATGGTCTGCTGGTAACCGAGGGGCAAAATTTGAGGGACGTCCTCTATTCCGCCAAAATTTTAGATGGGCTAGCTGCTCGTGTCTGTTGCCATTATCTTGCTGTTTGCTTCTGTGACGCTGGTCTTCAATATTCAAATGTAAGGCTCTTTCATTCTAAAAACAAAAATGTAACGCTCAACTACTGCACACTTCTTTTGTATGTACTGTTTGGCCTTGCTATAGAGGTTGTATTGTATAATATAATAAACTGTTTGGTTCACCCTGCTTATTTTTAGCACCCGTCACATCGAATGTTTAGATACTAATTAGGAGTATTAAACGTAGACTATTTACAAAACCCATTACATAAGTGGAGGCTAAACGGCGAGACGAATCTATTAAACCTAATTAGTCCATGATTTGACAATGTGTTGCTACAGTAAACATTTGCTAATGATGGATTAATTAGGCCTAATAGATTCGTCTCGCCATTTAGCCTCCATCTGTGTAATGGATTTTGTAAATACTCTACGTTTAATACTCCTAATTAGTATTTAAACATTCGATATGACACGTGCTAAAAATAAGCAAACGGAACCAAACGCCCCGTTAGTCTTCCCTCCCTCGAGTCAAAATTTGTGTTCTCAGCTTTGAATTCAAAGCGGCATAGCAGACGGCCGAAGGGACATGGCATCTCTTCCGTATCAGAAGCGCCAAGAACATTCAAAACCGGCAAGCAGAATGTCAGAAACTTGGAGCTTTTTTTTTTTCCTTGGCTGTATGATCGTCGTACACAGTATCACTACTGCAAAATGTCCATGAACAAGAGCAAGAGGAGAAAAAATATGTGATTCCTCCCAAAAAGAGAAGGAGAAGAGTTCCTAAATTAGCCTAACTATGTCTATGTATCGTGTATCCACATCTTAATTTTCTTAACCTAGTCTCTGCACACTCACAAGAAGGGTCGCTTGAGCCCCTTGAAATCCACCGACTCGATGCACTCGACGCCGCTTCTCGATCCGTTGAGGAGCCTGAGAAGCTCGCTGGCCCTCTCCTTGGTCACCCCCATGCAGCCGACCTGCAGCAGGAGGAGCAGCTTCTGGAACGCACCCACCTGCAGGGCCTCGGCCTTGCACGGTCCCTCGCCGGAGAAGTTCTTGCACAGCCGCCACAGCGCCGACACGGCGAACTCGGTCGCCATGTCCGACACGTGCTGCATCTTCTTCACCAGCACCGGCACGGCCAATGCGTGCGCGTACGCCCTGCCGCGGCCTTCCTCCGTGAGGAACAGGCTGTCCAGCACCGCGAGCGCCTTCTCCGTCATGCCCTTGTCGGCGTCGACCAGCAGCTCGACGAGGAGCTGCACCATGCCGAGCTCGACCAGGCGGCGGGACGACGCCGCGCGACCGGTGTTCTGGACAAGGTAGTAGGCGGTGACCAGCGCGGCCTTGGTGGCCTGCGGCGACACGGGCTTCTCCAGGAGCTTGATGAGCGCGTCGTGGATCCCGTCGGTCTCGGACATGGCGTCGAGGCATTGGGCATCAGACGACGAGGCGATCTCCCGGAGCACGACGGCGGCGCTGGCCCGCGCGGTCGTCTCGCCGTGGGACAGGATCGAGACGACGGCGTTCAGCGACGCCGGCGAGGCAATGTGGCGCCTGGACTCCTCGCCGAGCGGGAAGAACACGACCAGCGCGGCCAGGACCTCCTCCAGCGCACCGGTCGTAGTCAACGCCGGCCGGTCAACGAGTTGGGAGAACGCCGAGGAGAGAGCACGCGCGGCTCCCGCCGCCGCGAGGCACCGGCGGTTGCGCTCGCTCTCCTTCCCTACCGCCCTGGCTCTGGCCGCCAGCTGCCGGCACGCCAGCCCATCCCCTCGCCCCGCGGCCACGTTCACCGCCGCCAGGAGCTCGGCCGCGTCGTCGGCGGAGACGGGGACGCGGGGCGTGGGCACGCGCTCCACCCCGAGGGCGCGGTTGGCGACGCACCACTCCTGGATCATCCGCCGGGTTGCGTGGTTCGGGATGAGGTCCTCCGCCCGGAGCGGGCGGCCGGAGACGGGGCACGTGGCGTGCCCCCGCTCCAGCCACCCCTCCACGCTGTCGCGGTCGTACGTGATTCCTGTCGGCGCCGTCACGGGGTCCCGCATCATGTCCAGCGAGATCGGGCACACGAAGTGGCCCGGCACCGACGGCTCCGCGGCCGCCGCCGGCGTCGGCGCGGGCTGCCTCGTCCGCCTCGTGGTGAGCGGGACCTCGGCCACCGCCACCCGCACCGCGCGCGGGCGGTGGCGAGAGCGGGACACCGGCGTGACCATCCCTGCGAGGTGGAGCTGAAGACGTGTCCGGCTTGCCGTTGCGGCTGCACCTCCGGTCGCGGCACGGTGGCGGTGGGCGAGCGAGTCCGCGAGCTGACGAGGGGGCGGTGGTGGACTGGTGGTCGGCGTGGTGAAAACACGGGGATATATAGGTTGCGGGCGGGAACGTTGAATGGAAGGAACGTGTGAGGGCGTGCGTGCGCTGGGGGTGTGGGCCTGCGCGATTTGAAGAGTGCGGGCGGGGACTGGAAGGTGTTGGTTCGTTGGGATCGGAGTTTGAATGTTGACCGTTGAACGCAAGTTTGAATTGTACACGCCACGGGCGGAGAATAGCGATGGTATTTTTTTTTTTGGCCGAGATGGAGGGCTGTTTGGATGGCTGCACTTCGAGTTTGGTTGGGGTGGAGCGGCATTTTAGCCATCCCACTTAAGATTTTCATTAGTTTTCCGATGATTCGGATAAGTATGGATAAACTACTTTGGTTTAGGGTTTCTTTTCTAAGTGAAATCTTTTTATCCAAAACACGACACTACTCCTTCCGTTTTAAATTATAGGTCGTTTTGACTTGTCTAGATATGCACCTAGACATACACTATATCTAGATGCATAATAATATATATAAATCTTAAAAAACTAAAACGACCTATAATTTGGAAGGAAGTGAGAAGCACATCTTACAAGTACTACCTTCTATTTAACTATTTAAGATCCACCTCAATTAGTTGTCGCCATGTCACATCACCAGTTTGATAATATAAATATAAATTTGAGTTGGGTGGACCCAACTCAAAATATTATAATAGTTAGGGTATGCTACCGCAAACTTGCAAGGTTTAGAACATAAATCGGGAATAGAACGGTAACAATCAAGGATTTGAGACTATGAACACTGAAGGACCCATGGGAAAGACAAGGAATGTTCAAACTTTTCAGTGGAATGTTTCATCATCGATGTCCCCAACCAAATTCAAGGTATAAGTATACAAGTATACGGCAATTCAATAGTTGGGTTGACCCGGATCTGGCATGATGCCACACTCTACAGCACCACTTGACCAACTACAAGATCCATGACCCATGGGTTGTGACACAGTTATGTGTACAAGCCTTTGATTTTGAGCTTCAAGAAAACAAGAAATTGAGCAGCATATGCCCCATATATAAGGCCTTCACTACCAGAAGCGAAGGCAGGATTGGAGCTTAGGGGGGCTCTCCTTTCCTTCTTCTTCCTCCTCAAATTTGGGGGAGGGGGGGCTTCATGGGATTTACAGGGGTAGGGGGCTCGAGCCCCTCTCGATCTAGATTCCGGTGCCCATTTACGATAACAATAGTTCAACCTTTAAATATGCCTAAGCATTATTCCCCCTCCCCCTCTCATAATCTCTTCTCCCTATGTTACCGCCTCCTTGTTTTTAACTCTTGGAATGAAAGCGAGGTCTCTATTTAAGCATTTGCTGCCCGAAGGCCACTATGCATCACTAGTGTTCGCTATCCCCACCTAGTGACTGGCGAGGCACTATGGTATGAGATGTGTTCTTGCTGCTCGAATACATCGTCTTCACGACTACAACTTTTGGGTTTTTGACTTCTCCACTAGTGCCAATATGGCTAGCATCGGTTTTGCTTTCAAATCCTCATATAGATGTATAGAACGTTGACATCGTTCAAAAACCACACAAGCTAGATGAAAACAAAATGAGGCGCGGGTGGGAGTTTTGCTAGTTCTGGTATACTCCCTCCATCCATATATGTTAGCATTCTTGGTGTTTAAATTTTACACATAAAGATAAGCATTTCATGTTTTTCCACCTCATGGGCATGCATCAATGGATTAGCGTAGCTTTTTTATCGGCTCGGGCCTTGGTGCATGTGTTATTCCTCGGACTTTAATTAGGGTCATATTAGTCTTTTATTTGGAACCTTAATCTGTATTGGAAATCTAAGGAATTATTCAATATATGGGGCTGAGGGAGCAAGCAACAAATCTAAAGGTGAAAATTGGAAAAGTTGGGGCTGCAAACCAAATATAAATTTTTTGCTGCTTTTTTTTCTCATGCAGACAATATAGCTAGTGTAAGCTTAAGTCAGCAAATTATATTGTTTTGGTTTGGCGCTGAAGATCCTTGCACGATGTCACTAGATCTAGCTATAGGGTGTGACATCAAAGTTTGTTGAGCGCTGTCAGCTAACCTGATTCAGATGGATTCATTGACGAACACATCCATGTCGAACACACTGGCGTGGGTACTGTGTGACGGTTTACGGCTGGCGACGACTGGATCGGAGACTTTGACGGCCGGGTGCACGCGTCGGTCGGTCGGTTCCGTGACCGTACTCGTCGATCCAGCTCGATCGACCGAACGACTAGGCCACGATCCCACAGCTAAGCAGCGAAAGCAGAAGCGAGCTCATCAACAAAGCCCGTTCATCCAATGCGTGTCATCACGAACCGGAACCCCTACGTATACCAGTCTAACAAATCAAATAACTCACTTGCCACTTAGTCTTCAGCCTCGTTTTCTAAAGTTTTTAGTGGACTTTTGGACCTCGGGAGACCAACACGCCACGTTCGGGTTGGTTGCAAACACGAAATTAAAATAGGTAGACAGGGCGCCATGACTTGTCCGCTTGGCGAGACTTAAGGACTCACGGGTCGAGTCTTCGTTTCGCCGTATGGATCGATTCGTTGCAGCAAGAAATCAAGGAACAGGTCGACTGGGACTTGGGAGAGGTGGTGGTGTCGATCGTGTCGTTTGGGGCCTTTTCCAAGTCGTGTATGTAATCGCCTAATCGGTAGTGGCATCTAGTCTGTGCAGCACTGCAATTGCAGAGGTGGAGCGAATAGACAGGACGAGATTGAGTAGTGTGTGATTGAGCAAGAAGATTCGATAGAGGTAGCCATGCAACGTGCATGGCTCCATCAGTCAGCATCAACGTTCAACACCAGGGCCCTATATATGCGTAATTTGACCAAGGGATGGTAATGGTAGCTCTAATGCCCCTTTTACAATTTCAACTAAGCCCTTAATCGTCTTTAGCTCAAAAACATACAAAATATGAGCCCGATCCTTTAGATTTGTAGGCTAAATTTTTTGTCCATTTACTTCCCCTACCCATAAGGTTGAATAAGCCATATCTTTTATTTGTGCTGGACACAGGGTTTAGTGACATACATTTTCGCAAGCCGTGTCGGCGTCGTGCTACTGCACACTAGTTTGGGTCAAGGACGGAATGATGTCAAATGTCATCTCTTATCTTCCGTAGTCCTATTCCCTTTGGACTTCTACACCACAGCTCGCAGGATTCCAAGCAACTTGCATATTGGGATTGGTTCCCTGTCTGCCATATACTACAGGGAACGAAGACTCATCTCCGTCACGGGTGATCTCTCTACAATCTTACGACGGGACGGGGCAGGCCAAAGCCACGGCAAATGTGGGCATCATGTGTGCTGTGATCTTGGTTGCACATTCATCTGTACCATTAGCATCTCACTGGACACCACAGGTTGCTGAAGATTTCGATGAAGGCCATAAAAATGGACGACAACTTTTCAACTTTGCTACCTTCAATCAATTGTCTCAAAAAACAAGTTAAAAATGGAAAAGAAAATAGAAGGCCATATTACGACTTGGGCCTGGGGCTGATTGGCATAATGTGAAATCGGCTCAGCCCATGACCTGGGCCTCCTGCTTGGCACGAGACGAAGAGCAATCTGGGCCTCATTAGCACAAGATTGGACCGTGGCCCAAACGATCGAGCTCTTGGGCGGCCTTCTTCAGTTGTTCTCTGCGCAAACAAACCATCCCGTAACTCGACCCACACAGCCCACGCGACGTCCCGCAACTCCCTATGTGTGCACAGTACACTGTCTAAACAAAAATGTTTACACAGTACACTGTCCTCTGGGAAAAAAAAATATGTGCACTGCCTCCTCGGTTGGCATGACGGCAGCAGCAGCGACGCGACGCCCCTGATGGTCAGTCGCCTCTGCCGTCTGCCCTGCGCGGCTGCGCCCTGCCGTCCCGTCCGTCCGGTGCGTAGGCCGATGGCCGCTGCGGCGCTGCCCTAGACAGGACTCACAGGAGTCAATGCCCGCAGCTTGCAGATCGAGTCCCCACCACCGCCGACCGGTTAAGAGGAGGGTAACGTCCATGTTCGGATCTTTCCGAGAATCGGTATAAAACTAATTGTACATTTAATAAGCAGGTTAATGTTTGTATGTTCGGATGTTAATTATTAACTATAAAACTAATTGCAGTCTAATTCGCGAGACTAATTTATTAAAGCTAATTAATTTATCATTAGTAAAGGGTTACTGTAGCATCACATTGTCAAATCATGAAGTAATTAGACTTAATAGGTTTCTCTCGCGAATTAGACTCCATCTGTACAATTAATTTTATAATTAGACTATATTTAATACTCTTAACTAATATTAAATATCCGATGCGACAGGTGTAGCTGGATATCACCCCTAATCTCCTGCTACGGCCGCCGCCCGGGCCGCGGACACTGACCGCTCGAGCCCCGAATCCCCCCACCCCTGATGCGATGCCACACCCACGCCACACGGCCACAGCGCCACCACAGTGCCACACAACCACAAGGCCCCGGGCGCGTCGCGTCTCCTCGCGCAACAGCGCCGCCGTACCCGCCCGCCCGGCGTCCGCTTGTGTTAAATGGCCGGCGCTCTCGCGTGTAGTTCCGAGCGGCAGCGATACAGACAGACGCTGTGGCAAGGCGACTAGACGGGGCGCGAAATAACGTTGCACCCCAACTACTCAGCCAGTGGTACCACCACTGTGTTCTGTATCCACGCGACGTGGCCTGTGCGCGTCCAGGGTACATGTGCGAGATCTCTCCTACACAAGTACACCGTGGGTGCGTGCAAATGGCGAATGCCGTAACACCACGGCCCCCGTCCTCTCACTCCCCTCGCGATCAGCTGGCCAGTTTGGCCGGCTCCTTGGGCTCCGGCTCCACCTGGCACCGGCACCGGCTACTGTAGCCCAAGAAGTCGGAGGAGCCAACTCCTCCGGCTCTTGCCAGTTGGTGAGGCCGTGAGGGGAGGAGGAGGGAGAGAAGAAATTCGGCGCTACAGTAAATGAACATAGCCCGTCAAGAGAAGCCGGAGACAGGAGGAAAGTCCATCAAACTGGACCTAAAGGTCAATGCGGAAATAACACTGTCCGAGCGGGTAGTACTGGCCAGTGGCCACACTGCGTGCGGTTTATGGCACTGTAATTAGGGGGTGTTTGGGAAACACCTGTTAAAGTTTAACACCTGTCACATCGGATGTTTGGATGCTAATTAGGAGTACTAAACATAAGCTAATTACAAAACTAATTGCACAGATGGAGTATAATTCGCGAGACGAAT
>NC_028450.1:37481294-37489675 GCF_000263155.2 Setaria italica
TCGGAATTCATTTCGTTATTGCCCCTTAGCGTATTCCCCAGTTTCGACTCTTCGTTCTACCGGCTCGGGTGACAGGTCAGTCAACATGCGCGGGCGTTCGGGCATTGGTGCTTTGGCTCTTTCGTGTCAACGGCTGTGTTGGTCAGCTGCGCTTTATCGAGGACCTCGGCCGGCAATTGCTCATCTGTCAGTTATGTCGCTCTCCTCCTTTCCTCTTTATAGTGTTTTTTTCTCTTTTCTTTCATCCGTTACTTATCCTCGAGCCCTCCCCGAATGCTCAAGGTACACAGGAAGCTAGGCGCGGCTTTATTAAAGTACTGTTAGACACGTGGTTTCAGGCCTTCTCAATGTAAAGTCGGATTCCCCCTTCTTCTTATGAGGGCTATGCTTTTCCTCTTAATCTGTACATTGCCCTGCCGGCGTTTAATTCGGGACACGAATATATTAATCCTAATTAGTCCATGATTTGACAATGTGGTGCTACAGTAACCATTTGCTAATGATGGATTAATTAGGCTTAATAGATTCGTCTCGCGAATTAGCACAAGGTTCTGCAATTAGTTTTATAATTAGCTCATGTTTAGTCCTCCTAATTAGCATCCAAACATCCGATGTGACACTGTTAAAGTTTAGCACCTCGTATCCAAACAGCCCTTTAATATACTTGTAGTACAGCAAAACCTTACTGGTGAAGTGGTAATAGTCGTGGCAGGGAAGGGAAGGAAAGGAAACGGGGGATAAAAAAGAGAGAAAAAAACACTAGTATATTGGCATCACATGAAAGCCTTTCTGATGGGACTGAGCAGATGGCAGCAGCAGAGCATCGTACCACACGCTGACCTGAGCTGCTACAGCCAACTACAGCGGCTCCACCCTACGCCATGAGCGGCCTGCCCTCGCCGCTGGCTTCTTCTACTGGTCTTCAGTAGAGAAACGGAGCGAGGGCGTAGCCTGAACTGGAAGGAGCTTTTGCCGGTGGCAAGAGAGGCTCGCCTCCCTCTCACACTCTGGGTCATACTGCCATGCATGCATCGGCAGGTGCATGCGCAGGGGCCTTTTTCAATCATGACGCCCTGCCTCCATCTCCATGGGGGCCATGGCTCGGGGCTCCATCCCTATGCATCTTTATCAGGTCACTGCTCGCGTCCAAGGCGCAAAAGCAATAGTCCAGTGGCAGGTGCCATGGGAGAAAATGAAATCAAATGGAGGTGACCCAGAAGAAAGAAGAAGGAAAGAAAGAAACAAAAGGGGAGGCTAGCTGCCGCTGGACAAAAGGCTGCGCGAGAAAAGATGGGAGATTCTAGGAGTGGTTTTGGAGTATAGTACATGTAGTAATAACACTTTGCTCGGTGATAGGAAATTTTAAAACCGGATGGCAGCGCGGCAGGGCCGGCAGGCCGCAGCGTGTCAGGCCTCGTCACACACCCTTCGGTCAGACTTCGGAGGGTGAAAGAGAGGGAGAGGAGAGAACCTGAGCATCATGTCACTTCATTTGTTAGGCCATGTTTAGGCCATGTTTAGTTACTCCCAACTCCCAACTTTGACACTATGCAAAAAGAAGATTCCCCATCACATCAAACTTGCGGTACATGCATGGAGTACTAAATGTAGATGAAATTAAAAACTAATTGCACAGTTTTGTTGTACTTTGCGAGACGAATCTTTTGAGCCTAATTAGTCAATATTTGGACAATAATTCACAAATACAAACGAAACGCTACAGTGTGCTACAGTGCTGTAACAGTAATTTGGCACCTCCCAAATTCCCTAACTAAACAAGGCCAGTTACTCCCAACTCCCAACTTTAACACTATGCAAAAAGAAGATTCTCCATCACATCAAACTTGCGGTACATGCATGGAGTACTAAATGTAGATGAAATTAAAAACTAATTGCACAGTTTTGTTGTACTTTGCGAGACGAATCTTTTGAGCCTAATTAGTCAATATTTGGACAATAATTCACAAATACAAACGAAACGCTACAGTGTGCTACAGTGCTGTAACAGTAATTTGGCACCTCCCAAATTCCCCAACTAAACAAGGCCTTAATTCATAGTGCTGCATGCTCCAATTCAATTATTCAGGCCCCCTTCGCAGGCAGGATAGGAAAAGCGCATGAACAAGCAACCTCTTCAGCTTATTCAGTTAGCTTATCAGCTACTAAATAATATTTTTCTCTCATAACAAATCAGCAGTTTGAAATGAACAATATTAAGGAAAACAGTTTTGAGATGACATGCATGTGTAATTCTTTAGGAATCAATAACTCGGGAAAAGACAAGGTTGTCCTTTGGAAACACCACGGAAGAACGCAGGAATTCGAGACCTACGCACCATTTTATGTCCCAATTTATACAAGTTAGATGTTTGCAATTCAAAATGAAACATATTACCTTCAATATTGCAGAAATATAGTGAAAATAAACTGAGAAAATGGAATAAAGATGCTAACAGGAAAAAGTAAACCTGGATTATTTTTTCGAAGTCAAAGAGCTCTTTCCTAAAGACTGTAGGCCTCGCTGCTCCTAACGTTCTATCCGTTTCCCTTCTCTCGAGAGTCATTGAGAAGCAAAGCATGTTATCGTCAAACCCAAAGGTGGCGCCAAGAGGAGCCAGTGTCTAGTGAGTTCCCGTCAGGAATTTTTCCGGGAGGTCCGACCATTGCTAATTTTCCGTGGAATCACGTCATAGGATAGCATTCCATAGGATTGTTTCCTTTCGTTTTCCTGTGTTCCAAAGGGAGCTAAAGGAAAAAATCCTTAGGAATTTCAATCCTACATAATTCCTATGTGAATCCTCCGTTCAAAGGAGACCTTAACGTGTTTTAATCTCTGCCATTGTGCATCCTGTTCCAACGGACGAGTCTCATCTTTAGTAGGGGAGACCTTAACGTGTTTTAATCTCTGCCATTGTACATCCTGTTCCAACGGACGAGTCTCATCTTTAGTAGGGGCTCCCTTGGGAGGGCTCAGGCTCCGGCTCCGCACGTTCACCGAAGCACGGAGAAGTTGGAGCCGCACCAAACGATTACAGTGCCAGAGCCATTTTTGACATTCACAAAAGGAGTCGGAGCCGTTTTGAGACTGTATGGCGGAGAAAAAAAATAGATCCGCGGCTCCGGCTCTCCGCACGGGGAGCCCTGCGTGAGAAGCCCTCCCCAAAAAAATCCTGTTAGAGTTGCTCTTGAGTCACTGACACGTGGATCCGATCCCACATATCAGTGACCCAACTGCGTCGTGTTCCAGCACCTCCCACTCCCATTGAGTTATCATAGAAGGTACAGTTCCAGCCTACACGTGCGTACTCCAGGCATTGACAGATTGAAAAAACCACAGCCGTACTGAAATGTTTCACCGTCCGTCTCGAGAAATCCAAGTAGTAATATATACTAGTAACTTCCACCGTAAGCACAGGCGGAGCTAATCAGCTGCATAATCAGCTCCGTCACAACTAAAAAGTAAACCCACTGATGAGTGATGACTGAGTGCGTGCATGAGCTCATGCCCGTGGACTAGGGAAGCCTTGGCGTCAGCCGGCGTGTTGAAAACTTGAAAGCAGCAAGCGCACGGTTGACTCCCGGAGCCATTCGAGGCGGCGGGCGGCCCTACGTGCCCGATCACTGAAGCACAGTACTCCCATGATGAGAGCTACTACAGCAGCTCCAGCTCCAGCTCCCTCTTCAACAGTAGCGGCAAGGAGAAGCTGGAGCGCGTGCGTGGTTAGGAGCTAGCTGCAGCAGGAGCAGTTATTGCGTACTTGGCCACCGGGCAGAGCCGGAACAGAGCCCCTGCCGGGGGTAGCCATGGCTGGCAGTGGCAGCAGCCATTGCTGCGGCTGGAGGAGGAGGACGGCGTACCGGCTGCATGAAATCCAGGATCGCGTCCGTTCTGGAGCGAGGCGCCAGTGTACTGCGCCCCTCCCTCTGCAATTGCTACAGCTCCGCTTGCGGCTTGCTATTCCCGCGTGATTTCGTAAGGATGCCCTTGCTATTTTCTGGTTGGGAGGTCCCCTGTACCAATAGTACTTGGCCTACGGCTGCTTGAGTTCATGCTCCTCGCTCCATTTATTGTTTTATTTATAGAAGGAAAAAAACACTCCAGATTTTTCTCCATGTCGGAACTGAACTTATTGCTGCTGGTACTAGTACTACAAGAGAATTTAGAGTTTATTGATTACTGCAAGGGTGCCATCAGACTGCTCGAAGATAAAGATGGCCGCTGCTTTTTTTTTAATTCACCCTTTATTAAACTGAATATGAGTAAAAACCACACACATCTTCCTAAAGCACTTCTAGTTATTGTGTGTGCATCAACGTTGGATTGCCTACCTTCATGGATGAACTCAACCCTTCCGAAAAATCTTCTTCAGAGTTAATCTCCTGTATTATAGAACCATTGTATTATAGAGCCATATGGTTTCATCCCCTTTCCAGAATGCTTCCTGCAACGAGAAATCACTTGTCGGCCTTCCCGACAGCCAATTGCTTCCACCATTTCAGCATCGACGATACCTTCCAACACTAGAGCTGAGGTGCCAAAGAAGTTGCCACCTCCGTCACGCGCTATAGCTGCCGAGCTACAGAGAAATTGGAGTTCTTCGATGTTGCAGCATCCACATTTATCTTCGTGAACCCTTATGGAGGCAGAATTCACTTTGGTACCGTAACCTTATCCATTTGCCCAACATTCCCCACATTTTTAACCAGCTCTAACTTAGCAACGAACCTTTTCACAAAGCAGTGAGTCGACAACAGGTTCTGGAACATGTTCTCGTGAATCGCTTTGCGCGTGGCGTGTCATATTGCCTAGAGTCGCACCACAACCCGAGTTAAATTGTCCTGTGCAAGGTGCTTCATAACTATCGCAAGCCACGCTCGTGCGTCTATCTCATGTACTTGGCATAAGAACTTTTTCCAATATCCATACTCCTTTTGACATAAAGCAGTCTAGTAGCGAATGTTTTCGCGAATCCGTGTCACCGCAGATTGAACAAGAACTATTAGGTGACATGTTCCTCTGGTTACGCACATCTCCAGTCGAAATAGATTGACGTGAAAGCTTCCACAAGAACACCCGCACCTTCAATGGCACCCTCACCTTTCATAGCTCTAACCATTCTTTTTCTTTTGACTTAGTGTCCGATCTTCGAGCCGAGTGATTTAGCCAAGTTGTTCTTTTCTCACCAAACCGAGAAGACACCAGCATCCTATACGCAGATCGACCCTAGAAGACACCCAACTTTCATAGTGCCATGCCCAGAAATCTTCTTATGTCAATGTAGCAAGAGGAATACTCCCTATCACCTTACTGTCCACAGGGATAAAGAATTTCTGCACTGCTTGTTCCACACTCTCGACGATTGATCAATCAACTCGCTGACTTTCTGCGGGGCAATCTCCTTCGCAGCACACAGGTCTCATAAGACCATCCCTAGATAGCCGGTTTATATTCCAATATTAGTTGACTCACCTGAACCAATTTTTCTGATAATTCCCTGCCTTAAAACGTCTTTTCCATCAACTATAGCGCGCCAAACACGTGATGGCCGCGATCCTACCTCAGCCTCCAGAAAATCACCACTCGGAAAGTATACAGCTTTGAGCACACGTGCAGGGCCTCTGGATCAGACATAATCCGCCAAAGATGGCCGCTGCTGCTACAGTACTACGAGCCGGCGAGCCGCTGCTAATAGGCATGGGCCGGGCCTAATTCCGCGGAGGAGGGAAGCAGCGACGGTTTGACCGAAGCTTGTCTTCAACGGCTGACATGGACTCTGCGCTGGCGGGGCGGGGCGGGGCGCAGAGGCAGACCCGGCCCCATGCGCCGGGTCCACGGAGGGACGCGCCGATCGCCACTCCAGCAGATGCCCCCGCAGCCCCGCTCCCCCTGCTTCTGCGGTACTCGTGCCACCGCCTCCTTTCCCCGAAATGCCCCGCGCTCGCGCCGCACGGCAGGAAGAAACAAAATCGAAAACCGGCGGGCGGGGGCAGATGCGGCAATTCTCCGCCCGGCGCGCACATGGCTTTAAACGCCCTCGCCTCTCCTTCCTCACCCTCTCCTTCCTTCCTTCCCGGTCCCCGGCCTCCACCGCCACGGTCACCGCCGCGCTCCGCCGATACCGCCGCTGAGGCTAGGCTTTACTGCTTTAGGCCCAGGGCCAGTCAGTCGCGATCAACCGCACACGTTGATTAGCCCGCCGTGATTAGTGCGGCTCCACTGTTGCGGGAGGCGTCTTAATTGCGGGCGCGCCACGCTCGCTTGTCCCGAATATCTGCTGCAAAAAGCGGCCGGGATTCCTCCCTCCGTCGGCCGCGCGCTTTGTTGATTAGCGGGAGGCGAGCTCGGCTCGCGCAGTGTATCAACGTGTTGCGGCCGGGGAGTGGAGGCAATAAAGGGAAAGCTTGGGGGGAGTGCTCGGGTACCGTGGCCGGATTAGTTAATGCCCGCGAGCAGCTAGTCGTAATGGAGAAGCACGATCTAGAGCTGTCGCCGCTGGGAACTCGCGAAAGCTTCGCCTCTTTTGAGAAGCTCCACCCCCACGCCCCGCCCCGCCCCCGTCCCCTGCTCCAGCCTTCTAGTCTCCCGCGCCGCGCTTGCTGCTCCCTGCTGCCTGCTGCTAGTGTCTTTGCGCTAGGAGGGGAGCCTGGTGGTGGTTCTGGGCGGCTAGCGCGGCGCGTTCGGCGAGCATATGGTGGGCATTGGGCGGGGGAAGGAGGAGGGAGAGGACGAGCGGGAGCGGCGGTAGATTTGGGAGGAGGACGGAGGAGGGGATGGGGGGCAAGTACTGCGGCGCGAGGAAGAAGAGGGGATGGAGGGGGCTGGTGGCGGCGGCGTGGGTGTTGCTGGCGGTGGCGTGCTCGGCGGCGATGCACTGGCACCTGCGCCGGGAGAGCTTGGACCGCGCCGAGGAGCGGCTCGTCAGCATGTGCGAGGAGAGGGCCAGGATGCTGCAGGAGCAGTTCGGGGTCACCGTCAATCACGTCCACGCGCTCGCAATTCTCATCTCCACATTCCACTTCGAGAAGTTCCCCTCCGCCATCGACCAGGTTGGTTCGTGAGCATTCGCCTTTCTTCTCCACCATTGCCTCCGCTGCTGCTGCTGTATCAAATCGTTTAGCAGCGGCGGCGGATCCCTGAGATCCTAGAAATTGTTCCTCCTGTCTCTCGCTTTTTTTTTTAAGGATGAGAAAAAAAAAGTTAGGATGCCTCGTGGTTTGTTGACGCTTACAGTCGTTGCGGCACTAGTCGTTTAGCGCGACATGATTGCTCTGGTGGGTTGGGACAGGTGCTGTTCATCATCTCAGAAAAAAAAGGTCCATTCCTGCGGCGGTTGGAGGGTTTTTTTTTTTGTGCTTAGAGACGTCGCTGAACTGAACTATTAGGTGGGTGGCGCATTGTTTTGTTAGTAATAGAGTGGTTAGTGTGTTCGTTAGGAAACCATCTGGGCTCTCTTTTGACAACCATTTGGTTGCTTTTTCTACAACCTTTTGATTCCTTAGTTTATGCTTAGAATTTAGAAAGGTCACTGTCGCATAGATGAATTATAATATGCAGTGGTCTCTGCCTTTTCTTTTCTTGATTGGATCATTGATCCTTAAAGGCGTCTCTTCATTTTACAGCTCGTTCCTCCCCCCTTTTGTTGGTTTGCCTATGGTTTAGGTGTGCCGCACAATGGTTTTTGAAGACATGTTTTCGTATGAAAGTAATGGCCTTGACTAATCTGGTTCCGGGTCACAGCTGTATTCCTTTTGTGAAAACCATACCAATTATGGGCGCTTTTACTTTTGTTGCGGTCAGTCATATTCTGTCGGTTCTTACAAAATAAAATGTGGTGCATTTTTCCGTTGATTCTTACAGCATGTATCATATTACTGCTCAGTGTTTTATTTTGGCTCCCTTGATAATGTTCATTACAGGAAACTTTTGCAAAATACACGGGAAGGACATCATTTGAGCGGCCACTGCTGACTGGTGTGGCATATGCTCAGCGTGTTTTCCATCATGAGAGGGAAATGTTTGAAAGCCAGCAGGGATGGATTATGAATACGATGAAGCGGGAGCTTGCACCTCCCCAAATTGAATACGCCCCAGTGATTTTCTCCCAGGATACGGTTTCCTACCTTGCACGCATCGACATGATGTCTGGAGAGGTAAGATTACTTCTACATGATGGTTCATCGTACTCAGTGTGTGTGTGTGGGGGGGGGGGGGGTGGGGGGAGGTGGGTATTTTTCGCAGTCTTGGTGTTCCACAGTGAAGGGAATTGTTTTTTCTTCAAAAACGGAAGTCCTGTGAAACATGTTGCGTAACGCGGAGTATGGGAGAGCGAGGAGGACAACCCCATTTTCGTTTGGAGAAAAAAAACATGGAAGCAGCTCAC